>NW_006408610.1:4496674-4503250 GCF_000296735.1 Chrysochloris asiatica | reverse complement strand
CTCCATTCCATTCCTTTGTGGCTATGTCACTGACTCTGGGCCCAAGAGTCCCAGGTCTTGCCACACTGCTGGCCAACCAGGTCTCCACCAGGGTTCACAAGAATCTATTGAACATTGTAGGGCTTAGCTCGCAGCTTCGTTGCTGTTTTTCCCTTACTTCCCCTTATCGGTGATGAACGTGGTCACCAATCAGAGTGCACGTCTGCTTGTGTATTCCCCTTGAGTCTTAGTCTTGGAAGGGGGTTTGCCCTGAGGGGACCCGACCATTTGCCTTGATGTCTCCTGGGCAAGCAACTTGCTTGTTCTTGTTGCGCAATCAGTCGTATTGCCTTTATTTTTTTGTATTTTTCCTGTCTGTCTTTCTTTCAAGAAGTATCTTCTGTTCTTCTAACCGCTCCAGGCTGATCTGCTTGTCCTTTCTAGTGGAAATTTCCCACCTCAGAAGATTCTGGATGGGGTTCAGGATCCCACCTATGGTCTTATGTAATGCAGAGACTCTGCAGGAAGCCTCCTTCACTGGGTAGCCCCATTTTAGATATTCCAATCAGTTATAGGCAGAAGACAGGTTAGGTTATGCTAATTGACCTTAGTAGCCCCTGAGATTATGGGTCTGAGCCCCCAGACTCAATGACTCATTCCTTCAAGGTGTTTTGTTATGGCTAAGAAGTTTTCATTATTTGTACTCCTGGTGTGGCACTGTAGGATTAGTACTGGACTGTGAACCACAAGGTTGGAGGGTCAAACCCACCAGCTTTTCCTCAGAAACCCTATGCAGAGTCACTATGAATCAGAACCAACCCGAGGGCACTAACAACAACAACAACAACATGGTCTACTATCAAAAGCCATGGTGGCACTGTAGGGCAAGCATCAGCTGCTAACTGCAAGGTTGGCAGTTCAAAACCACCAGCCACTCTGAGGGAGAAATATGAGAATGAGCCCATAAAGATTTATAATCTTGGAAACCCTATATTGTTGTTAAGTGCCACTGAGTTGTTTTGACTCGTGGTGATCCTCTGTAGGATTTCCAAGGAGTGGCTCATGGGTTAGAAGTCCAGTGCATAACCTATAGTGCCACACCAGGACTCCAAACCCTATGTGTTTTTGTTGTTGTTAAGTGCCATCAAGTTGGTTCCAACTCATAGTGTCCCTGTATAGGGTTTTCAAGTAGCAGCTGGTGAGCTTGAACCGCTGACCTTTTGGTTCAAACTGACTGTGCAGTCCAGCGCATTAACCCACAGCACCACACCAGGGCTCCAAACCCTATATGGAGGTGGTGGTTATGTGCCATGGAGTCAGTTCCGACTCATAACGACCTTGTAATGGGGTTTTTGAGGTTGTAAATCTTTATGGAAGCAGAAAACCTCATGTTTCTCCCATGAACAGCTGATAGTTTTGAACCGCTGACCTTGAGGTTAGCAGACTGATTTATAACCACTACACTACCAGAGCTCCTTAGGTTCACTGTAAGTCAGAATCAACTTGATGTCTGTGAATTGTGATGTTCTTCTATATTCATAGATGTGGTTGTTATGTGTTTAGTTAGCATGTTTATCTATGTATCCACTCATAGTTGATTATTACTACTATAGTGTCAGATCGTATACGTAATAGTATTTACCACATTGCCTTTAACTCTTGTGTTTCTCCCAGTGTCTTCCTTTGCCTTGATCATTTTGTGCCGATCTCCCACTTATTGGATATTTGGCTTGGCTTCTTTTGACTACCAGCTTCTTTCACTCCTCACACCTGCCAGGGGGATTGATGAGGCCTTGGTGTTGGGACTTACCTCTTTGGAAATCTCTGCTGGATAAGGTTGGGTCCCTGGCCTGTATAAAGGGGAGGCCTGACTCATCTTTAAGAAATTTCCAAACACAGTGTCTCTCCTATCAGCTCCAGCTGGGCCGGAAGGAAGGAATGCTGTGTTTTCCTCTGACCTCCTTGGAGTCTAGTGAAAGGAGAGGAAAATGGGCCAGCACAAAGTTAGCTGGAAAGGGGAAGGTGTTTGGACACTAGCTGACCAGAAGCAAGGATGAACATTTCAATAACCAGAAATTCAGCTTTGTCCTCCTTCAGAGATGGAAGGTCCAGTGCAGGAAGAAAGGCCGGAGTGACTGAGCAAGATCTTATCCTCTAGCCTATACCACTGCCTGTCCTGTGACACCTGCAAGCTCTTTTTCAGAATTGAGGTGACTCTCTAGAGATTCACTGGGGGCCTTGGGAGTCCCCCTTCTGCTTCTGTCCTACTAGCCTTTGCTCTGAAGGAGGCAACTCCGAATACTAGCCAGTGAGAGTCTGTCTGCTTCTGCCTCCAGGTCAGTCCTGAATGGCTAACTTTACATTAGAGCAAGAGGAGCCAGAGAACCCTGTTCGGTCCATAGATTCCCTTCTGGGTCTGTCCGCACAAACTGCCTGTTAGAACCAATCCTTGTACATCCCAAGGCATCTGGATCCTGTGAGGGCAGAATGGGAATTATTACATCCAATGGGCACACTGATTCCTAGGAAGGAGAGGGGCTTGACCAAAGTGCCAAGACCCAGAACTAGGACATGGGCCTCCTGCTCCTCAGTTGGGTCAATGTAGACAAGCCAACAGATACCCTAGGTCAGTGTAGACAAACTAGCTGGTTTGTTGCTTCTGTTAGCTGTCTTTGAGTTGGTATCCAACTCATGGTAGCTTCATGCCAAACAAAATGAAATGCTGCCTTGTTCTCTGCCATCCCCTAATTGGTTACGGATTGAACCATTGTGATCCACGCAATTCTCATTGGCTGTTTCAGATGCAGATCACCAGGCTTTTCTCCCTAGAATGTCTTAGTCTGAAGGCTCTACTGAAACTTATTCAGTGTCATAGCAACATACAGCCTCCACTATCATATAGGGGTTAGCGGATCATGAGGTGCATTGGCCAGGAAGATGAGAACCCTGCCATTGAACCACCCTGCACAAAAAAAAATCCCACTCTGAAATAAAAACTACAGTGTGAAGATCTAAGATAACCATTATGAAGGCAAACCTGCCACACACACACACACACACACACACACACACACACACCTGAGGTATCGTGATGGGCATTTTGCACAATGTTTCTTTTAATATGCAAATTCACCCTACATGCTGAGTAGGTGGGTTGGAAAGATGGAGGTTCTAAGAACCTGGGCAGCTTTTCCAAACCTCCCAGGAGGAAGTGGCAGAACCAGGGTCTAAACCCAGGTCTCCCTAAGACCATAGCCAAGCATCATTCAGCCACCAGTTGGCAACATCAGACGATGTAACTCAAATGTATCTGCATGATCAGTAAAAGCTGGACCAGGGAGGAGACAGCCAGGCAGATAGGACACGGATGAGGGTCCCTCTGCCAGTCTCTCACTTTAGATTGGTTTTCCCACTGGCTGAGAAAAATAACAACACCAACAACAATTTCTCCTATCACTACTACAAACGCTATCCATGCTAAACACTTCAAATATGCCGTCTTATATAGTCCTCAAACAACCCTAGGAATTAAGTTCTTGTTGCATTCCCATTTTATAGATGAGGAAACTGAGACTCAGAGGAGAACATTCACTTCCCAGCCTGTCTCCAAAGCTTGTACCAGCTACAGTCTGCACTATCCACATATTTCAGCTGAAAAGACATCTTCCCAACAGGAAGAACTATTTGAGAGTAAAGTGGTTTTCACTGGAGGGGATAGAACAACCCTCCACTCCCACCCCCATTAATGAGACCTTTTAGTTGTGTGTGTTATGCACATATAAATACTATTTATATAGTTGCCTTTTGAAAATTAATACCTAACTTATTAAGGATACACACTGAAAAACATAGTTTTTCTTAAAGATTAAATTCCACTTACCAATCTTATTGTTCTAGTCATAAATGCAATAAAATAAGAACAAGACTTTCATTTTTTTCTTCAATTAATGTTTGATTAACTCAGGCTGAAAAACTAAATTTCTTTAAACAATCAGTACCATTTATAACTTAATTAAATTTGGTCAAACAATTTCAACTACATTTAAACATTTAATATATTTGATTTTCCTAAGTCACCTAAATGTCTAATTGAATCAGCAAAACCTTCCATCATTTACTTGAAAAACTGTTGTAAATCGATCAGATTAAATTTATAGACATAGCAGTTCTCAAATTCTCATAAGTATTTTAATACTGTTTGTAAGATTAGTCAAATGCTCCCAGACCTTTCAACTTAAAATTACATGTCTATGGGAGTCCTGGTATGACACTGTCAGATAAGCACTGGATTGCTAATCACAAGGTTGGCCGTTCAAACCCATCAGTCACTCCTGAGAAACCCTATACAGAGTTGCTATGAGTCAGAACTGACTCAGTGTCACTTAACATTAACAACAGACATTTGTTTATGACTAAGATAAAGTAAGCAAACTAGACTTCTCTCTTTCACTCATTACAAAGAAAAACTCTGGAAAAAAATACACAAGCAACTGTCCAAGTACTCTGAAAAATAAAAAAATCACAGGTAGTTTGGAGAGGCGAATAAAATCTCAAAGAATGATCAATATGATGGTGATTCTCCTGGGTTTTTTTCATCCCACTCTTGCTATGGCACTTTGAGATTAGCACTGGACTGTGAGCCACAAAGTCGGCTGTTCAAACCCACCAGCTGCTACTTGGAAACCCATGTAGGGTTGCTATAAACCGGAACCAACTGGACAGCATTTAACAACAACAATAACATCTCATGTATTGGATTCTAAAGATGAAAAATCTAATAAATACAAAGCTGGCACAGATGGAAAAGGCTCCAAGAGAAATCCTCTTCCTAGCCAGGGGATTGCACCCACACCTACACCCACATCCCCGCAAGGACCCCTGCAGGACACAGTGTGTAGGGGCAATCTTCTCTTTCTTTCTTTCTTTTCTATTCTCCTGGGTCTGTCTCAAGGAAAGCCCCCATCACAAAGCTATTCTGCAATATTGGCAGCACAGGTACCTAAAACTCTGAAAGACATTTGTCTTGGATCAAAAGAACTGGTTCTAAGAGTCTGGGGGAAATCCTATTGTTGCTTTTCCTCGCTCTCTTTTTATCTCACCGCGTTATCCTGAAGGTGGAATCAATCAGGAGAAATGTGCAATAGTGTGGGGAGGCTAGAACTCCAACTTTTTAGTCCAAGGACAAGGAAAATGGCATATGGGGCCCAGAGAGTGGGAAAGAAGGGACAGGGATCATGACGAGCTAGAGAAAGGCCCACCTCCCACCCCGGCAGCTGTGTATGAAGTCCTGAACTCACCTTTGAGCTGTACATACACAGAAATGGCTCAAGGCAGCACAGCAAAGGTTTGTGAGACCACTGACCAGATCCTAGGAGGAACATCTATGGCTTTAAAAAGCAATGTGAGCTTGGAACCATAGCCCACAGAAGATAGGTCAGAACATGTGTTTGCATCTAATAGATTTGATTATATAATATTCAAAATGTCCAAAATTACTCTATATACAAAGAACCAGGAAAATCTCAACTATTCTCAAAAGAAAAGAAAATGAACAGGTGCTGGCCTCCAAATGATCCAGATATTGGAGTTATCACACAGAGACATTAAAACAGCCATCATATCTAGGATCCATGAAGAAAGGGAGAATGATCTTACAATAAATAAAGAGACGTTCTCAGAAAAGAAATGAAAATTATAAAAACATAACAAATGTATGGTTAGATGTTCAGGTTGAATGGGTGTTGTTGCGAGAATGGGACTCTTCCCACAAATATACGTTTGACAGAGGTTGACCTATGCTACAAATTTGTCCATGAACGTGGTGGACCACACAGAAGTCCATCTTATGAAAACTTCTTAGACATTACCAAATACCTTTTGGGAATGCATCCCTGGGGTTAAGACCAGGTCTTAAAAACTCTCATTTTTATTGTGCCCAGCAAATGAAGGTGACCAAAGATTTGCTCCATTCACATCATTATAGTCACGGCTGCTTTGAGGAGGCAGCTCTTCCACTTGTGTTTTGAGTGTCTTCTAACCACCTAGCCCCAGTGTTATGGCAGACAATGTTTGGCTGCTATTTAGAAGGTTTTCAGCGGCAAACTATTCAGAAGTAATCTTCCGAGTCTGTCAGTCCCACAGAAACCTGTCCCCCATGGGCGACTGCTGGATATAAAATCCTGGTGCTATAACTTCCAGCATCACAGCAAAACACAAAGTGCCACAGTAAGGCAAGCTGACAGAAGAGTGGCGGTGTTTTCAATGCACAGAGATGTAATTCACATAACAATTACAACATAGAGTTGCTGTGGGTGTTAAGTGTTGTCAAGTCGATTCGGACTCACAGAGACCCTGTAAAGGGTTTCCGAGGAGTGGCTGGTGAATTTGAACTACTGACCTTGCAGTTCAAACTGACTTTGCAGTCCAGCGTATTAACCCACAGCGCCACAGCAGAACTCTATAAAGGAGAGTTAGGTGGACCTATATGGTTATGAGGTTTCTGTATTTCACTTGAAGTTGTTGTTGTTATGTGCCGTGGAGTTGGTTCCGACTCATAGTGACCCTGTACAGGGTTTCTGAGGCTGTAAATCTTTACAG
>NW_006408610.1:4491001-4492619 GCF_000296735.1 Chrysochloris asiatica | reverse complement strand
AAAAAAAATGGAAAAATTAGAACATTTCCAGAAAAACAGAAACAAAAAGAATTTGTAATAATCAGACCAAGTTAACAGAAAATGCTAACAGGAGTCCTTTGGATTGAGAACCAACAACAGACAGTAATACCCAAAAAACAACAGAAAGGATCAACAAGACAAGAAGTTGGTTCTTTGAGAAATTAGTAATATTGACAAACCATTGTCAATCTAAGAGAAGAAAAAAGATGCAAATACCACTCATAACAAATGAGAACCAACAGAAATAAAAAGGATAATAGCAGAATTCTATAAAGAATTATACTACAACAAATTTGAAAATGTAGAAGAAATGGACAAATCTTTAGAAAAAAATTGACCTACCTAAACTAACACAGAATGAAGCAGAAAACTTGAATGGACCTATAACAAAAAAAAAAAGAGTGGTTATGAATCGGGCTGCGAACCGCAAGGTCAGTAGTTCGAAACTACCAGCTGTTCCGTGGGAGAAAAAGGAGGCTTTCTGCTCCTGTGGAGATTTACAGCCTCGGAAACCCTGTACAGGGTCGCTAAGAGTCGGAACCAATTCCATGGCACATCACAACAACAACATAACAAAAGAATAAATTAATCAAGTTCATTAAAAAAACTCCAAACCAAAAAAAGTCCAGGTCTAGATGGTTTTACTGGAGAATGCTACCAAACATTCAGAGAACTGACACCAATTCTACTGAAACTATTCCAGAACATAGAAAATGATAGAAAACTCCTGAATACGCTTTATGAAACGAGGTTAACCCTCATACTAAAACCAGGCAAAGACATTACTAAAAAAGAAAATCATAGATTAATATCCCTTGGGAATATAGATGTAAAAATTCTCAACAAAATCCTAGCCAATAGAACTAAACAACATGTCAAAAAAACAATACATCATGACCAAGTGGGATTCATACTAGGTATGCAAGGATAGTTGAATATTAGAAAAACAATCAACATAATCTACCACATAAATAAAACAAAGGGTAAAAACCACTTGATCATGTCGAATGTTGCAGAAAAGGCATTTGACAAAATTCAACATCCATTCCTGATTAAAAAAACACTCAACATGATAAGAACAGAAGGGAAGTTCCTCAACATAACAAAGGGCATATATACAAATCCAACAGCCAACATTACTCTCAATGGAGAGAAACTGAAAACATTCTTTTTGTGGACAAGAACCAGACAAAGATGCCCTTTATCACACTTCTATTCAATACTGCATTGGAAGTCTTAACCAGAGATGGAAGGCAAGAAAGGGAAATGAAAGGTATCCAAATTGGCAAAGAAAAATAAAACTCTGTTTTCAGGTGATATGATCCTATACCTAGAATATCCTAAAGATTCAGCAAGAAATTTATTGAAACTCATTGAAAGATTCAGCAAAGTGGCAGGGTACAAGATCAGCACATGCCTCTTACCAAATTTTAAATAATTGAAATTATGCAAAATATCTTTTCTGACCATACAGAGTTAAATTAGACCATATGCATATATATATATATATAATATTTCCTGTGCAGATTTGCCCAGTGCAATACGTCGTCTGATCTCTTGACTGCTACTTCCGCGAGTGTTGATAGTTGATCCAAGA
>NW_006408610.1:4459447-4489225 GCF_000296735.1 Chrysochloris asiatica | reverse complement strand
GATGGCACCTGACAACAACAACAACATATACAAACCACCAACTATACCCTGTCTACAAAATATCTACTTTAAATATAGTTATTTAGATAGGCTAAAAGTCAAAGAATGAAAAAACACACCATGAATTATTAATATTAGACAAAATAAACTCCAGAAGAAGCAAACTTACCAGGGATAAAGAGAAATACTATGAAATGATAAGAGTCAATTCAGCCGGAATATAAAACAGTCTTAAATGTATATGCAACCAATAATACCACTTCAAAGTATATGAGGCAAAAAGTGATACAATTGAAAGCAGAAATAGACAAACCCACATAGACAAGTTAATATTCCTTTCTCAGTAACTGATAAAAATAGAATAAAAAACAATGAGTGTTCTGAACAACACTCTCAACCACCGTGATGTAAGTGACGTTTAGAAAACACTCTACCACCACCAGCAAGATTCAAGTTTTTCATGGATCATTCACCAATGTAGACCATATTCCAGGTCATAAAACACCTCTTACCAAATTTAAAATAATTGAAATTATGCAAAATATCTTTTCTGACCATGTTGTTGTTGTTGTCAGGTGCCATCGAGTCGGAACCGACTCATAGCGACCCCAGGTACAGCAAAACGAAACAATGTCCAATCCTGGGCCAACCTCACTACCATACAGAGTTAAATTCGACATGAATAACAGAACGATATTTAGAAATTGCCTCCCAGATCCTTGGAGATTTAACAACACACTTCAAAATAATGCATGGGTCAGAGAGCTAGGAGGTTGAAGAGTTAGGATACTAACCCAGAAATTTTGACCCAGGAGTCCATGACGTTAGCCCTAGGTTACATGGCCTCTCAAGGTTTTTCAGGATTTTGAATCCAGGCTAAGAAATTTGGGCATTGCATCCATTGTATATAATGGATAAGCATACAAGGGTTTTCACTGTAAGGCAAAACTCTATGGAGATAGATGGAGCTGGGTGTGGTTTGTGAAGGAAGGAAGGATTGAATTCATATTCTATCCCAGTGGGAAGATAGAGTGGAATCAAGAGTTAGGATTTTTTAAGATGTCTGAAATAAGACATTCCAGAGCCAGGGCCCGTCCTTCCTTTTTCACCGAGGCTACTTTCAGTGCTCTAGTGAGCTCTCAGTCCAGAGGGAGGAACCTGTCACTACCATCAGACATGGGGTTTCTTAAAATAAAATAAAAAAAAAGACCCATAAGAATTGGGCTTCCCAAGACCTAACTTCCCAAGGCCTAACTAGAGTCCTGCTGTGGCCCTGTGGGTTAATGCACTGGCCTGCAAAGTCATTTGAATTGCAAGGTTGGCAATCCAAGCTCACCAGCTGCTCCTTGGAAATCCTATACAAGGAACCGACATGATGGCACTTAACAACAACAAGGCCTAACTAGTGGTTCTCGATAAGTTACGATACCTCAATTGCTTATCTGTAAAATGTCTATTTTACAGATATTCCCACAGACTGAGCTGAGCTGCTGGGAGAAATACTGGCAGGAAATCATAATTTCTGACTCTGACTTTTGCTAGCTGCTGTGGGACCCTGACTGGAAAAGGGGGGTGGGTCTCTGTAATTTGCAGTGAGTTTAGGAGGAAGACTCCAGTGTGACAGAGTTAGCCTCCCACCTCCTCTGGGCCCAGAGTGGGACAGGATAGGACACATAAAAACCTCCTCTGCAGAGACTTTGATCGACAGCGATGACAAGGACGGCTTCTATTCTCTTTGAAGCAGCAGAAAGATCAATCTTTCTTCTTATCTCAGCCTCTCTGAGTAGAGGCAATGCGTGTTTCTGTAGCCACTGATGCTGCTACGTTAGCTCTGGGAGAAGACCAGAACAGAGGGCCCATATCCAACCCAGCTCTCCCCCGCCTCTAGGCTAAGGGGGACCATCAGAATCTGCCACTTTCCCTTGAACCAGTCAGAAAAGGGGGGAGAAGGGAGGGCTTCTACAATAGTATCATCAACATTCCCAAGGCCTCATACCCCCCTTCACCTAGACACTTCCTTTCTTTTCTTCAAAGCCTGGCTTTAAAAATGTCACCTTTGCTGAGTTCTAAAGATAACTGGGCCAGGAGGCAGAAGACTGGATTCTAGCTACAGCTCTGCCTTTGATTTGCTGTGTGGCCTTGGGCCAGTTACTGACCCTCTCTGGAGCTTAATTTGTCTATCGATGAAATAGAATTGCCAAAAAGGAGCTCAACTTAAAATTTTGTGGTCAAGAGCAACCTGTGACCAGGAGAAGTAGAGCTATCTTTTTCTGGTCCTGCCACAGAGCAATTGTCCCATTAACCTTGGCTTCATTGGCTCTGAATTCTTGGCCAAATGCGTTTCTGCATAATCCCGTTAATGAGATGCTCTGCTCTGCTGATGGAACAACATTCTGAGAAGGCAGCTCAGCCTCTGACAGTGATGTCCCCGGCTTCTTCAAGGACTACAGAAAGCAAAGGAAACGTTTGTAGGGTCACTGTGCTCCTGGAAATATTCCTGTGGGTGGGGGGATGTGGAGGGGGTGAGCTTCAGGAGGATGGGTTCAAGAGAAGAAACAGCCGGGGCCTTCTGTCTCCAGGTGTGGTGTGTTTCTGCCCACACCAGGTTGAACAGTTAAGGTTAAAGGATCCCCTTCTGCCCCGATTGCTGACTTACGTCATGCAGTGCTGCTCCACTCCTGTAGTTGGGTGACTGAAAGTTTCCTCCACCCACCTCTTGGCTCAAGAGCAGGTCCCAGAGACAGAGGACAGAGGCCACTCACATCCGGCTCCTCCCAGCAGGACTACTAAACCGACATTATTTCCTGATAGTGCCCAGCCTCCTCCTTCCAAGAACTCCAGTAATAACCTGCCTAATCCGACTTCCAGAACGTCAGATCTAGGGTTCTCCCAGGGCTTGGAGACTAGAATTTTTCCAGACATAGCAGAGTATGGAAAGAAGTGGGGCAGAACTATTTCTGATCTCCCTGCTTCTGCCCCAGGCTGGCATGTTTTCAGCCAGATCCAGAGCCCTAGGGACTGACTTGGGTGTTGGAAGGTGTCAGTGTGGGTCTTCAGTGACCTCTTTACCTCCCCTATCGGCAGCTTGGGGCATCCCCTTTCCTCACTCCAGGTACCTGGGGACCTCTTGCTCTGCCCTGCCCCTCATTAGTACTGACCTCAAGGAAGTCTTTTTTCCTCGTCACCACCTAGTCCTCCTTTGGCCTGCACAGTTTAGGCTCTCTGGAGAAGAGTCATCTGAGAACTGCTGTCCTGTTCAATGAGGGACAGAGGTGATCCCTAGCATCCTGCCCTAGGGTTGGTTCCGGTGGGAGTGTGTATACATGTGTGCATATATGGTGCGCACATGCCTGTGCTTTGGAGTACACACTTCAGAGTACCAAGTTTTGCATAGAAGTGTAGTGTCCCGGACAGATTTTTATGGTGTGTTTTGAGAAACATATTGTGGGAGCATAAGTACGCTGGTGTGTGTTTGTAGTCACAGTTTGTGGGACCGTTTGTGTTTCTGTAAGTCTAAATATGGTGTTGTGTTGTTGTTAGGTGCCATCAAGTTAATTTCAACTTGGAGCAGCCCCATGTGACTGAGAAGAATTCTCCCATAGCCTTTTCTAGGAGTCCTGGTGTGGCTCTGTGGGTTAATGCACTGGACTGCAAAGTTGGTTTGAACCACAAGGTTGGCGGTTCAAGCTCACCAGCTGCTCCTTGGAAACCCTATACAGGGTCGCTATGGGTCGGAACTGACTCAACGGCACTTCACAACAGCAACAGTCTTTATAGGAACAGATCTCCAGGTCTTTCTTCCATGGCACTACTGGGTGAATTTGAACAGACAACCTTCTGATTAGAAGCAGAGCACTTACCCATTGCTCTACCAGGACTTGTTCCAAATATGTTGGAGAGTGGTTATTTGTCCATGTGGTCCTGACCTTTAGGGGCTTCTCCTAACACTGTAATTGTGGAATTTACCTGTGGGAGAATGAGTGGTGGCCAATGTGAGCCCACGTGGATCTAGAGCATCCTGTGTATGTGTGCAGGTGAGGAGGGTTGTAAACCATGTGTGCTGATGCCTGGGACCCCTTGAGTCTCTCAGTCATCTCTCCTTAGCCTGCAGGAGCCCCTTGATGGTCTGGCTTTGATGCCCCTACTACATTGGAGGATGAGCTGGACCCTTAACCACATAGCCCATCTGAGGTCAAGGGTTAGCAGCAACATCACCAATCACAGCTGTCCCTATGGGCTTCACTGCCTGGCTCAGGGGGCCACAGCAGACATGAGGGACTGACAGAGGCTGGAAAAATTCAGGAGAACATTCCCTAGGGGGTTCAAGGTTGTCCTGGGGCAAATGATAGCAACACAAACAACTGGCATTTATTGGGTGTTTGGTCTGTGTGCCAATCACATGTCAGACATAACTTATGCCTCACAGCAATGTTATAAAGTAGACATCACTGCCCCATTTTTAAAGATTTTTTAAAAATGGCATCTGGGAAATTAGCCTGGGTCACACAAGTAAATTGTAAGAATGAACTCTGAATCCAAGATTGTTTGGTCTCAAATATGACCTTCTGCTTTCCCCATTCCAAACTATTTTTGTTGTCTAGTGCCATGGAGTCGGTTCCAATTCATAGTGACCCTGTGTATAGGGTTTCTGAGGAACAGCTGGTGGGTTTGAACTGCCTACCTTTTGGTTACCAGTCCAGTGCCACACCAGGAAATGATACTAAAAAGAGGGGCAAGACCCTGGGTGGTCCAAACAGTTAAAAGCCCAGCAATGATCCATAAAGTTGTCAGTTTGAATCCACCCCAGATTTACCCAGGAAGACAAGTCTGGTGCTCCAGTTCCACAAGGTAACAGCTTTGAAAACTTGAGGGAGCACAGCTTTACTCTGCACACATGAGGTCATCATGAGTCAGAATCCACTCAAGGGCAAGTAGCAACAACATCAAAAAGAGGGCAGGATGGTGCTCCGTCTCCTCAAACCCACGCTTACCAGACCCATGTTTGGCTAGTTAGAAGTGAGTCGTCATTTCACAAAAGGGGCTCGCCTTATACCCTTGGATTTAAGATCCATACCTCCCAGATGCAGAGAGTGGGGAAAGGGTGGTGGGCAAAGAAGAATTGGGTCCTCACCCCAAGAACTCCTGAAGCTGCTAGAGAACAATTCCTCAGAGCTTTCACAGGGTGAGGGAACTCTTCAGCCTTAAGTCCCTACCCGGTTTTCCAGGAGCCCAGGAGGCCTGCAAGTTCCCATTGTTTGCACCTGTGGTTTCCATGGGAGGAGTGCTTTGTGGGCTTCTTAGGGATGATGTTGCTGTGGGAGGTGATTCAGGGGAGGTGGTCCCAGGCCCCCCTGGACATGCACAGCTGCTCTTGCCTGTGCTGGGAGACTCGACTCAGTCCCTTCAGGCTCTGATTTCAGTTGTAGGGAGAAGGCATTATTTTTTCATTAAAAATTCATTTTGGAACAGATAGCCTTCAGAGATGTAATTAGCCACGTTGTTTCTCTCCATTAGCAGTCCCTGGAGTTTGCTAGAAACTCTTGTCCTTTTTCCTCTCCATTTCACTCTTTCCATACTCTTTGCAATCTAGGTGGCAACACTTCTCCACCCTCCAACCATCGTCACACATTCTGTTTATGGGCTAAACCACTCTTTCACAATCTAGAAAAGAAGTTACAGCAGACAGCCCCCTTCCCACGGGGCCATGGCTCCACGGTCCCCGGAGCCACTAAGGAGCAGGCAGACGCTGCTTACTGCAGCCCCTAGGATGTGGGAGAGAGTACCAGGAGACGTAGAGATGCCTGGCTAGTGACAGAGCTAGTCAGGGTTAGGAAGGCTCTTGGCTTCCCCACTTACTAGCTGGATGACCAGCAAGTGGCTTCACCTATCTGAGCTTCAGTAGCTCTTACACCTGGAAAGCACTTCACCTGAAGTGCACAGTGTGGTGGCACTGAAGGAAAAGCACTGGACTGAGAACCTCAAGGTCAGAGGTTCAAGCCCACCAATCACTTCTCAGGAGAAAGATGAGGCTTCTTGCTCCCACAAAGATTTACATCCATGGAAACCCTATACAGGTTCACTGCGAGTTGGAACCGATTTGATGGTACTACCAACAACAGCATATGTATAGCAAGCATCCAATAGAAGATGGATGTAGTGGGGATGAACCAGAGACATGGACAGCATGAAAGGCTTCTCCTGGGCTTGAATGAGTCACAGCCAGATGGTTGACGGGACCAGAGTAGGCTGGGGGGTAGGTGGCAGGGAGAACCCTAGGGAGTGCTCCTCAGGAAGCCAGACTGGGAAGACGGAGGTGGAGGGAGGTTTCAGGGGTGTAACCCTCAGCCACCCAAGACTGCGTGCCTTTCTTTGGTGGACTATGGTGGCTTCTCCCCTGAGTTGCTCCCAAGGGTTATTTCTGGTCCCTGACAGTTGACTGTGAGGTGCCAGAGGTGTCAATTTCACCTGACTGGAGAGAATGTGCAGGGGGTGAAACCCCAAGACCTGGAGGGGCTCCAAGTGCAGTCACCCTCAGTACTCCCTGTAAGTCAGGACACCCTGGGGTGGCTAGGTGGGCCATTGCTCTGGGGAATTCTAGCTCCTTCAGTGTTTCAAAGCCAGCTCTTCCCACACAGCCCCCCACTCCTCTGCTCCCCCTCACACTGATGACACATGATGTGCAGCCATCTCTAGCACTCTCAGAAATCCAGGCTCCGTGGAGGCGAGGACAGAAAACCTGCTGCCAAATGCTAAACTTGTCCTGGCTCCTCACATCAAGCAAGGGGTAAAGAGAAAACATTAACAACCAACAAACAGGTTTAGCATGAAACAAAGGTCTTCATGTGGTGCAAATAGATTGTGACCCACTACTAAGCACACCTGGTGTGACGCTGTAGGATAAGCAATGGACTGCAAACCACGAGGTCGGCAGTTCAAACTCACCAGGTGCTCCTTGGAAACCTGTACAGGGTCTCTGTGAGTCTGAATTGACTTGACGGCCCTTAACAACAACAATACACAGAGACACTGTACCAAAAACAAATGGACGATGTTCAACCATTTCGAGATAGCCTATGATTCAGAGCCAATGGTACTGAAGGGCGAAGTCCAAAGTGCACTAAAGGCACTGGCAAAGAACAAGACTCTGGGAATTGGAATAAAAATTGAAATCTTTAAAAAAAACAAAACTGATGTAGCACTGGATGCACTCACTCATCTATGCCAAGAAATTTGGAAGACAGCTATCTGGCCAACTGATTGGAAAAGATCCATATTTATGCCCATTCCAAAGAGAGGTAACCCAATGGAATGTGGAAATCATTGGGCAATATCATTAATATCACAGGCAAGTAAAATTTTGTTGAAGAAAATTTTTAAAATAAGCTACAACAGTACATTGACAAGTAACTGCCAGAAACTCAAGCCAGATTCAGAAGAAGATGTGGAATGAGGGATAGATATCATTGCTGATGCCAGACGGATCTTGGCTGAAAGCAGAGAATACTGGAAAGATGTTTGCCTGCGCTTTATTGACTATGCAAAGGTTTTTCAAGTGTCTGGATCATGACAAGCTATGGACACCATTGAGAAGAATGAGTATTCCAGAACATTTAATTGTGCTTATGAGGAAATTGTACATAGACCAAGAGGCAGTTGTTTGAATAGAACAATGGGACCCTGAGTGGTTTAAAATGAGAAAAGATGAGCACCAGGTTGTGTTCTTTCACCGTACTTGTCCAATCTGTATGCTGAGCAAATAATTCAAGAAGCTGGATTATATGAAGGAGAACATGGCTTCAGGATTGGAGGAAGACTCATTAATACCCTGTGGTAAACAGATGATACAACCTTCTTGCTGAAAGTGAAAAGGACTTCAAATACTTACTTATTAGTGAAGGCTTATCCAAAGAAGGAAATTCTGAGCTTGTTAAGTGTATGTCCTGAGGATTAGTAATAATGGTGGCGCTGAGGTTGATGATAATTGCCATGTATTGGTTGGGTGTCGCCTGTGTTCCGGGCCCTGTGCTGGGCCCTTGGCTTCTTCGGCTTCATTTAGCTTTCAGTTCCATGAGGTATTATCACGCTCCATTGCCCACATGAGGAAGCTGAACCTCAGAAAAGGTAAGAGACAGGACCAAAGTGAAATCATTGGTGAGTGGTAGGGTCAGGATTTGAACCTTGGTCTTTTGGGCACTAAAGTCCATGACTAACTCATTGCACAAGCATTGCTGAGTGAAGGTTAGAGGAGCTACTATAGACCTCTTCACGTAATCACGGCAACACTATCCATCATCCAACAAACAGCCAGATTTATTAACTAAAAGATGGGGTCGGTGGGTTTCTCCTCACAAGACTTTTTTGTATTAAATTCTAGATCTCTCCAACACTTTTCATACTCCAACACCAACAATAACATATTACAACCTGAGAATCTTGTACCTGAAAAATTCCAATGTTTAGAAATGCAAAGCAGGAGACTGGATTTCCATTAGAAGGAGGAAATGCATAAAAGAAGAGTAACCTAGAAGAAAGCAAAGGACTAGAGCACTTAGGTGAATAAAGAGACATGGTCAGGATCATGTTAAAGATTGAACTGAGTTTCCTCCAATCTCCAAAGATATATTAAAATCCTAATCCCCAGTTACACATGAATGTGACCTTGTTTGGAAATAAGGTCTTCGGAGAGGTTATCAACATAAGTTGACTTGAGGTCATACTGGATAGAGTAGGTCCTGATTCAGTTAGTGGTGTCCCTTGTAAAAGAGGAGAAGAGTCACAGAAACAGAGAGACATAGAAGACAGCCACTGGAAGACAATGGCAAAATTGGAGTGATGTATATACAAATGAAGAAACACGTGGGGGTACTGGAAGCTTTGAGAGACAGGAACAACTCTTCTCCTAGTCTTTGAAGAGAGCTCGACCCCGCTGATGCCTCGGTCCAGACTTCTGGGCCCAATAACTTAGTTTGTGGAACTTTATTAAGGCAGATGGACCGCAAGGTCAGTTTGAACTCTAAGGTTGGAGGTTCAAACCCACTAGTAGCTCCTCAGAAACCCTACACAGCGTCACTGTGAGTAGGACCCGACTGGATGGCACTTAACAACAACAACAACAAGGGAAATGAATGCAGACCCTTCAGTCCTTGGGTGGAAGGGGAGACTGGCACATGTGAATCCCTTTTAGTGATCAGAAAAAGGAGGGAGATGCCATCTTACTGTATGCATGTCTCTGCAATTCTCTTTAAATCTTAAGCCTTAGTGTGGTTACTATGGGACTTTTTTAATTGGACCAAACAATATGGGGTAATTTGGGGAAGGTTTATTATCTACAATTTGCAAATAAGGAAGTAGAGGTCAAGAAAGCTTCAGTAACTGATCATTGTCCACTATGTTCCCTTCCATCTTTGGATTTAGAACTCAGAGTTTCCAACGCCTTGCTTTGTCCTCATCTTCTGAGGGAAAAAATGCTCAGTTAATTCTCAGTTGTCTGCTTTGTCAATGGAGAAGAAACGAGGCATAGATGATCCCAAATGGTGATTAATACCCACACCAGGTTTCTTGCTCTGGACATTGCTTTGGAGACTTCGTGAAAACCTCAGAATCAAGCCAACTGAAGTAGGAGGCTGACTGGTTCTTCTTGCTCTGCCTTCTCTACTCAATGATGCCCCACTGCCCACTTCAAGAAGACCGAGAACCAGCAGATTAAGGGGAGAAAGCTCTTCAACGAGTTCGTAGGTTAGATAGAGTGGGGCAGTGAGAGGCAGGCAAATAATAAGATGTTTTTGTTCACAGGCTTCCTGCAGGGCTGCAGGCTTGCAGAACAGTCACCGGTAAATGAGACAATGAATTGTGCCCACCAAAGATTTCCATATGGATGCTGATTTATTATGTTAATAAGGATGCGAAAGCCAGAGGTTGACTGTATTCTGGTTTTATGGCTGGGGCATTTGCGACTCAGAAGGGGGGAGGATCCAAATTTGAGGTCAGAGTCCAAATTCCAGCTCTGAGCTCCGGACTCCAATTTGGTTTGTCTAATTACTATCCTCTCCTAATGGCTAAGGATGCTTTAGAGCCAGATGGTTCTAATGGCCAGGACCAGAGCAGAAATGCAAGTGATGTTTACATTTAAGAACTGATGCTTGTGAAGCCAAGTCTTCCTCCATCCGACAAATATTGAACATCATGCTGTGGCTCTGTAGGATAAGCACTGGATGTCAAACCACAAAGTTGTTGGTTCAAGTCCACCAGCTGCTCCCTGGGAGAAAGATGAGGTTTTCTCCTCCTGCAAAGATTTACAGCCTTGGAAGCCCTATACTGATTCAACGGCACTAAACAACAGCAACAACTAAGTGCCAGTGGTTGGGCTTGGGCTGGGAGGGAGAAACAGAAGAGAATCAGACATTGGACCCTGACCTAAAGTCCTGGAGGGGCGCTCTAGGATAAGCACTCAACAATAAGGTTGATTGGAACAACAAGGTTGGCAGTTCAAACTCCCCAGCTGCTCCTCGGAAACCCTATACAGGGTCACTATGGGTCGGTACTGACTCAACAGCACTTAACAGCGAAAGCAACACAGTGTAGGAGGGGAGACAGGGCATGTAGAGATATCGCTGTAGCACATCCAGAAAGGTCAGTGAGAAGAAATCTAAAAGACGACCAGTTCATTCATTGTTTTGTTCAATTAAATCGTTCAGCCACTCACTCAAGTGCTGTCTTAAGTACTTTAAATACAAAGATAAATAAAACTGATCTCTGTTCCCAGAAATCTCCCCTTTGAATACTTAATCAGACTTACTGCAGGAGTTCTTAACATATCGTTTTAACATAACATGTCTTTTAACAAGACAGACTGACTCTGAGCCTCTCAAAGTGTTGACTAAGAAACCCAAAGCTCAGATTCTAGATATTCTCTGGAAGAGTTCTGGTAGATAGCAAGCTAAGTGGAGGGAGAGACAGAGAATCAGGAGGAAGATTTCATAGCTCATCTCTGCGAGGAAGGCCTCCCGGGCCTACCCAACCCACACTGATCTCCATGTGCTCTGAACTCAACTTCCACAGTACGTCCTGTGTGTCCTGCAGTTTTCCTGGGTTACTGGACGAGTGAAGGAGTACACTCATGTTCTCATATTGGCAATGTTCCAAGGTCATTGTGATGAGGGTTCCAGGGGCCTAGTGACTGCGCCACTGGCTGGCTCTGTCCAGATGTGGGAGGTCAGAAGACACCCAGTTCATCCTGGGAATGCAACTCATCCCTGAAAAGAAAGATCTCCTTCCCCTGCTAATTAAGCATCATTTAAGGCTCCGAGTGAGTTCTGGTCAGAGTCTGTTTAGAAGACAGTGAGCAGGGGCCATGACCACCCTCTCGCCTGAAAACAGCCTCTCAGCCAGGTGGTCAGCCTCCTTCATTCTGGTGCGTGTTTTTCACCATCTCTGAGTGTCCCCTTCCCAGCCTCTGGTAGGCACTGGTGCCATTCCCCCTTGGCTGGGTGGGAAAGCCTTCATCCTTAGTAGGTGGATGGATCCTTGGCCTGACCATCAGCACCAACAGTAGGGACCCTTTCACCCTTCTATCCAGTGTTAATGCCTGCCCAGATGGGGTATTCTAACTTTGTTGGGTTTTAGGGTTACAAGTTCAGTCCTGAAGATGGTAAAATTTTCTTTGGTTGCTTTTGCCAACAATTTTGGCATGCTGCCACCAGGTGGCAGTAATGCTTTTGTTAGTATGTGGTTCCCAGTCCAGTTAGTAAGATTCATTAGACTCCGGTCTCAATCATAAAAAATTTTCACACAGTATCGTTTTCAAAATTACAATAACTAATTATAATGACCTTAAATCTCAAGTCTCATTAATCACAGTGATTAAGAGTGATACATAAAAAGCAGAAATGCAAAATCTGCATTTTTTAACGTTATTGATATATTGCAAATTTTCACGAAGACTTCATGTTCGTTTTCTTGAGATCTTCCTCCATTTCTCTATACTTAGAGAAGGATACCAACAAACTCTAAGATAGCCCATAGTATGTACAGTGGCAGCTCTAAATGATTTTATTTATACCGATTCATTATCTCAACCCTATGCAATGGAAGCTGCTATTATCCTGATTTTGTAGATGAGACAATTGAGGCACAGAGATTCAGTGATTTCCCCAAGGTCACACAGCTAGTAAAGTGGCAAAGCTGGAATTTGAATGCAGGCAGGTGAGCTGTAGAGCCCATCTTCTAAACCAGTGATTCTCCAAGTGGGGTATCTATGTAGGCACGTAAATGTTCTCTGGGAATTTATAAGAAACACAGATTCATCTAGACCAGAAATGCTGTGGTTGGACCCCAGAAACCCAGATTTTAATAAGCTTTCCAAGTGAGTCTGATACGCAACTAGCTTTAAGAACCACTGTTTTAAACCAGGACTTTAACCAGTTCATTGCAGTTTTACCTCTGCTATAGGTAGAATCATCTGTGGGTCTTACTTAAAATGCAGATTCAGATTCAGTACCTCTGGGATGGAGATGAAGTTTCTCAGCAGGAGGTAGAACCAGAATGAACTGATTCAAACCCTGGTTTAAGCCATTCTCTTCATCACTGTTATATTGAAGATATGCCCTCCACACCTGAGTTGATAAAAATTGTTTCAGGTAACTTTTTCAGGTTGCACATATGAATAGCCCCTCTCCCAGATTTAACCCCCTCTTTAAAAAATGTGAACAAATTCCATGATCTTTTCATTAAATTTTTTCAACCATCTTTTTTAAGTCCCCTGGTATGCCTGCCTTCCTAGGGCCAGCCTCACACACTATTGGGTGAGAATCCACAACACAGTTAGCCACTGTTACTTGTGAGAATGTGCTATTTTCCTCTGGTGGACTGGAGGAGAAAATAGGTTGAGAACCTTAAGCAGAGTCAAGGACCCTTCCCAGGATTTATTGGAGGCTCCGTTACTTAATGGGTATTCAGAGCAACTTGGCATCACAAAACCTCATCGAAGGTTCTCCTTACGCTACAGTGCCTTTTCCTCTTTACCAATAAGACTGGATAAAAGCCTTTACCCAATGGTGCAGAGGGAAAAATGGGGTGGAGAACCATGTGCTGTAGCCAAGGCCTCTGGTAGCAGGAAGCTGGTTGTTAGAGGGACCGAGCTACCTACCCTCACTCTAAGGGAAGCATCACCAAGTTTTCCCCAGGTTCCTTGGTGGAGAACTTGAACCTGCTTAGGCACAGTGTGATGATGGGAGGAAGCTACTACAACTTCTCTACCTGGCAGTATTCTTGCCAGGAGATAAGAAAAGGAGTTCTATTGTGGAACTGACAGGTATCCAGTGTGTCATGGACCACGCGGTTCCCACTCATGGATTTTTAGGCCATTCTACCCAGAGAGCGGGACAAGATATTAACGAGTTGGTAAAGCAAGGAAAGCGGGAATATGAAGATAGATTTGAGAAGTCTCTGAGTTGACAAGAGGAAGAAGAGGCTGTCTCCTCCTGTAAAGATCGACAGTTCCCAGAACCCTACATAGAATCACTATGAATCTGAATTGACTCGATGACAGTGGGTGGGTTCTGAGTTGAAGAACTCCAGGCACTGAGATGTTCTCTGATTTCTGGCATAGACAGGGGTGTGGATGCACTAAAAGAAGTGAAGGAGGGACTTCCTATGGGGACATTTTCCTTTTGGATCTCTGCAGGTTAATGTGCATCTTGTGCTTGCTAGCAAATGTCTTGTGAGGGACCTGTAGCTTGCTTAGGTTTGGGGTGGGGATCAGGCAAATCCAGAGAACTTCTGGTCATAGAGGAATGGAATTTCCTAAGAGGAGGAGGTGGGAACTTTTGGTAAACCAATTCAGCCATGGCAAAGTAAGCAGATGGCCTATGGCAGGCAGAGGGTTAGAAATGCAAATTCTCTGAGCACTCAGCAGATACCTTCCTGTGATGTTTCTAATGATCTCTGTCTATCATGTTGATGCCATGTTTTCTATTATTTTAGGCTCTGCTTATTATTTTGACTCTAATATTGCCGCTCTTTCAGGTTTTACCTTTGTGTGGCACTGTGGGTTAATGCGCCAGACTGCAAAGCCATTCACTAGCTGCTCTTAGGAAATCCTATTCAGGGTTGCTATGGATCAGAACTGACTCAACAGCACTTCACAACAATAACAGCAACCATTTATTTTATTTGTTTGTTGTTGTTGTTTAATGTTTTATTGTGAATTATGTGATAGTTTTCATGGGAGAACATTAGTTTCATTGCCATGGTTACAATCTCCTCCATGCATCATCAACCAACCAAAGGGTTGCAAGCCTGCCCCCACCCACCCCCACCCCGCTTGTCAGCACACAGCCCCTCTCCCTCTCTGGGTCTACACTTCCCAGCCTCTCAATCTCTCCATGTCATCATCTCTGCCTCTATCTCTGGCGTCACTGCTTCTCTGGGTAGGGTCTGGCACGCTGCTCTTCTCCCTTGATGGTCTTAGGGATCTCCGCTCCTAGACTGCAAAGTCAATCACTCCCCTCCTTTTGCTACAAAACGTCTACTTTTACATTTCCAACCCTCACAGTCAATCCTGATAACAATTATTCTCTATTGTACCACAGGAGACCTATCTCCATCTCCTTTCATCTGCCCTGTCTAGACAGGTTGGATACTACTCAGTGGAGATTCTACCTTCCTCTGCCCCCTCTGGATCTAGGCTCCCTCTTGAAAGCTTGTAAGCCAGTCACTTCTTGCCTTTGTAGCCCTCCTCCCCCCCATTTTGGGTAGCCAATGTCCAAGTTGCTTATCCCTGTGCATGTGCCCTGTCTTCTTATCAGCTGGACACTTCACTCTCCACTCTAGTCCTCTGTGGCTATGTCACTGACTCTGGGCCCAAGAGTCCCTAGGTCTTACCACACTGCTGGCCAACCAGGTCTCCACCCGGGTTCACAGGAGTCTATTGAACGTTGTAGGGCTGAACTCACAGCTTGATTGCTGTTTTTCCCTCACTTCCTCTTATTGGTGATAAACATGGTCACCAATCAGAGTGCATGTCTGCTCGTGTATTCCTGTTGAGTCTTAGTCTTGGAAGGGAGTTTTCCCTGAGGGTATTTTATTTTTTAAATGAATAGATTTTGTCATTTTTATTTTTTCTACCCCATGCCAAACACACACACTAAGTTTCCCCTATTATTAACAGTTTGTATTAGTGTGGTACCTTTGTTGTAATTAATTAACCAATAGTGATATGTTCTTATTAACTAAAGTTCACATAGTTGATATCAGGGTTCACTCTTTGTGTTCTATGGATTTTGATAAATCCATGTCATGCATCCTTGTATATACTAATACCATCCTTTGATCTCCATTCCCTGATTTGTATAATGATGTCAACCATTCCTACCTCACAGACAAGTTTCCTTGGTAACACAGTGACTAAATGTTCAGCTCCTAATGGCCCCTAACCCAAAGATCAGTGGTTCAAGCCTACCTAAGAGAAAAAAAGTCTGGTTATCTGTAGGTCTTGGATTACAATTTAGGGAACCTTACAGGGCAGTTTGATTCTGCATTATAGGGTTGTGTTATGTGCCAGATTCAACCCAAAGGTACACAACAACAATCCTATAGATAGCTCTGGGGATTAAAGAGCTTAAATACGAGGGGGCTTCACAAAGTTCATGGAAAATTTCCATTATCTTTTTAAACTCCACTTTTCTAACAACTTTTTGAAGTCTTTGATATATAATATACTTAGAACAATGTTGGTCCTATCATCAGTGCTTTTTAAGTGTTTACAGTTAATAAGAAAATTCAACATGTTTCCTATTTATTTATAGTTTTATTTTATGTTTGGTGTTTTTATCAATTTCTTTATTTTTTTCTTTTATTATTCACTTTTATTTTTGAAAGAGCGTTAGAAGGACAATACCTTGCTTCTTTAAATTTCTAATTCTTAAAGTTAAAAATAAAACTATTTTGACTCAACCCTTATAACTAATGAAGACTTTAAATGTGTTCTTAAAAACCTTCCCACAACAAAAATGAAATCAATACAAATAAAAGACCTAAATGTAAAACCAAGAACTATAAAGATCATTAACGAAAAAATAGGGACAAACTTAGGTGCTCTGATATATGGCATAAATACACTATTAAGCATAACTGAAAATGCACAAATAGCAGAAGACAAAATAGATGGAACTTCCTAAAAAGCAACCATTTATGTGCACCTGGAGGATACTGCAGTCACTGCAATGAAACCAAGTTCTGTTTGGTTGCATGTTCTGTCAACTGTAAAGCTGATGGTCTGCTCTGTAAACCTTCACTCAATTTACAATAAAAGTTAAAGAAGAAGAAAAAAATGAACAACCTTCCCACAGGAAAAAATAACTCCAGGCCCAAGTGGCTTTACTAGTGACTTTAACCAAACACTTAAAGAAGAAATTATTTACCAATCCAATGGAACTCTTCTAAAAAATTACAAAGCAAGGAATATATTCCTATTTCTTATAGGAAACCAACATTACCCTAATATAAGAACCAAAGAAAAGTACAAAGGAAAGAAAAGAAAATTACAGACAAATATCTCTCATGAACACAGGTATAAAAATTCTAAACCAAAATTTATCAAATAGAGTCCCATGATATAAAAAAAGAATGATAGATAGACCATCACCAATCACAGTTCAATCACAATACTGCCAGCGAGGTTCAGTACTCAAAATCACTGAGTACAATTTAACACTAACAAACTAAAGGAGAAAAAAACCGTGTGATTGTTTCAATAGATGCAGAATGCCAGTTGTCAACATCCAGCATCCATTCCTGATTTTAAAAATACGCTCATCAGACTAGCAATAGAAGGAAGTACTCCTAACCTGATAAAAAGCATCTCTGCAAAGTCTACAGAGAACAACATGGTGAATGATGAGTGATTGATGGCTCTGCTTCTAAGATCAGCAACAAAGCAAGGCCGTCTGCTTTCATTCTTCTATTCAACATAGTACTAAAGGTTCCAGCCAAGACAATTAGGCAACAAAAATAAATAAAAGGCACTCACATAAACAGATTTGATCATCTACATCAGGTTTGGCAAAAATTTTTTCTATAAAGGGCAGTAGGCTAAATATTTTTAGTTTTGCATGCCATGGTCTCTGTCACAACTGTTGTTGTTGTTGTTAAGTGTTGTTGAGTTCGTTCTGACTCATAGCAACCCTGTATAGGATTTCCGAGGAGTGGGTGTTGGGTTTGAGCTGCAGACCTGTGGTCCTCAATCCAATGTTGATCCTAGAGCATCACACCAGGAGTTAGAACTAGTCAACTCTTTATTGTAACATGAAAGCAACCATTTGTCAGGTGCCATCGAGTCAGAACCAACTCATAGCGACCCCATGCACAGCAGAACGAAACAATGTCCGATTCTGGGCCAACCTCACTACCGCTGCCACACTTGAGTCCATAAATGATGCCACCTGGCTGATCCATCTCGTTGGGGGTCTTCCTCTTTTTCTCTGACCCTCCACCCTACCCAGCATGACATCCTTCTCCAACGATTGTTTCCTCTGGACAATATGTCCAAAGTAGGAGAGACCAAGCTTAGCCATCCTGGCCTCCAAGGAGCACTCTGGCTGCACTTCTTCCAAAACAGATCTATTGGTTCTTTTGGCAGTCCATGGCACTTTCAGTATTCTCCTCCAACATCACAACTCAAAGCCATGGGCAGTATGTAAATGAATGGGTGTAGTTATAGTCCTTTAAAGTTTTATTTTTAAAAGGCCAGATTTTACACATCAGATGTAGTTTACTGATCCTTGGTCATGTAGAAAATCCCATGGAATCTACAAAAAAAAAAAAAAAAAAGTTATTTGAACTACTACATGAGTTTAGCAACATTTCAGGATACAAGATCGCTATATAAAGATCCAGTATTTCTATATACTAGTGGTAAACAAGATTCCTGGTGTGGCACTGTGGGTTAATGAGCTGGACTGCAAGGTCCGTCTGAACTGCAATGTTGGTGGTTCAAGTTCACCAGCCACTCATCAGAAACCCTATACAGGTTTGTTATGGGTCGAACCAACTCGACGGCACTTAACAACAACAACAAAGTAACAAATAATTGAAAATTGAAAAAACACATCAAGATCTGAATTACTTGGAAGTAAATCTGACAAAATATATGACCTAGACCACTACCTCTCACTATACACTGAAAACTGCAAAATATTGCTGAGGAAAATTTGAAGACCTAAATGAATGGAGAAACATACTGCACTCATGGGACAAAAGATTTCATAATGTGAGGATATTAATTTTCTCCAAAATGATCTGTGCGATACTAAAGCCATAGCTGCTTTTGTTATAGGAATTGAAAAATTGACTAAAATTCATCTGGAACATTTCCTGTTAGAATGAAGGATTCCAGGGACACAGCCCAATATTGCCTATCCCCCTCTACTTCCTGCTACGTTGCATGATGAGTGTTGCAGGCTCTGAATGAACATAAACTGGGAGAATGTAGCAGTGGCAAAAGGAACAGTGTCCTCGTGTGGCACTGTAGGATAAGCATGGGACCACAAGGTTGGTTTGAACCAGCAAGGTCAGTGGTTCAAACCTACCAGATGTTCCTCAGAAATGCTATACAGGGTTGCTGTTAGCCAGAACCAACTCCATGGTGCTAATCAACAACAAGAAGGGCAGAGGTTGCCACTGGTTCTGATGACAGTATCCCTGCTTCCCAAGGTTAGACCCAGGTTAACCTTCCTGGGTCTGTATGTCTTATTTTGGTTCAGAATACAGAGCGTGTATGTGTGAATTATTAAAGAAAATGCTTCTTAAGCCATCATCCCCATCAAGCACGCAGTTAGGGTCTAAGTATCCCAAAGTTTTCATTTAAAGAGCTGTTTTGTTTTCCAGGATCTTTCTACTCATGTGGTTCATGGGACAGCAGTATCAGCAATCACCTGGGAGTTTGTTAGAAATACATCCTCTTGGGCCCCACCCCCAAACCTACTGAGTCAGAATCTGTACTTTAACAAGATCCTCATGTGACTCATATGCAAAATTAAAGTTTGAGCAGTATGTGGGCAGATCCAGGTGTGTATTAATGGGGAGCTGGGAGGATGTATATCAGACATGTCTAGTCACCTGCTAAGCTCTCTCCATCAACACATCTTTATATCCTCAGTGTGGCATTTCAAAATTCTCATATCCAGTAGGGTAGACACACTTCATCTGAACCAGAAACAATTCTTTGTGATGAACTATTTTGCTCTTGCAGGAAGGCAAAGTGGAATCCATGAATGTATTTACTTATTATTTCTTTAATATTTTTCCATTATCAAAGCCCACCCACCCACCCACTGCTATAAAGCTGATTCCAACTCATAGTCAGACCCTGTAGAATCTGATAGGGCAGAGTAGGGATCAGACAGCCTCATGTGTCTACCACAGAGTGGCTGATGGGTTTGAGCTACCAACCTTGTGGTTAGCAGTCCAATGCATAACACATTTTGCTTATTATTAAAACAGTATATATCAAGGAAGTCCTGGTGTGGCATAGTAGGATCCGTACTGGTCTGCTAATCACAAGGTTGGCAGTTCAAACCCACCAGTCACTCCTCAGAAACCCTCTACATGGAAGCTGAGTCAGAACTGACTCGATGGCACTTAACAACATATGTTATTATACAAAAATCCAAGAAGAAGAGAAAAATTTAAATACAAGGAAAGAGTAAATTACTTAAAATCCTATTACCCAAATTACATTGTTTGTGTGGGGGGCGGGGCGTATTCTTTTGTCTTTTTTCTAACAGATTTTTAAATAATGTTAATGAGATTATGAAGCTATCGGATATATTTTATGATGTATAATGTGTGTACATATATGGACTATACTGCATAGAGAATATAGACATTAAGTATACAATTTTGTGCAGTTTTTTGTTGTTAACATTTGTATTTTCCAAGATTGTTATTCATTCTTATAAGCATCATTTTGTATGCCTACAGGATTCCACTGAGTATATAAACCATAGTTTACTTAACTGTTCCCTATTGCAGAACATTTAGAACATTTGCATTTTTTATCTTGGTAAGTAACACGCAATGAAGATTATTGTGCACATAGCAGCTTCTCTCTATATGAATTCCCCCATAATTTCCTCAGGATAGAGTTCCAGAAGTGAGTCAGAGCTTTTGAGTTGTGATTCAAACAGCAAAATCATTTCAAAATCACACTTAAAAGAAAAGCCAGCAGTTCCTAACAGAGGGCTGACGTGGTTGTCCTTGCAGGAGAAGAGAAAACCACCCATTGACAAGACAGAATGGGATGGCTTCTTTGATGAGAACGGGCACTTGGCCAAGTCACGGGACTTCATTTGTGTTAACATCCTGGAAAGAGTAAGGACCCCAGCTTACCCTTGCCTGTGCCCTGGAACTGAAGGAGTGGTTAGGTAAAGGGGCAGTTGTGGCGTTGGATAGGTATCCGAAGACCCATGACCTCTCACCCTCTGCCCACCACAGGGCCTTCACCCTTTTGTGAGGACAGAAGCATGGAAGTTCCTCACAGGTTACTACTCGTGGCAAAGTTCAAGGGATGAGCGGCTCACGGTGGATAGCACAAGGAGGTAGAACATTCTCGATCCTCTGTCAGGGGAGGGTGGGTGGTGATGCAGGTGGCAGAGGGTGCTCACCCCAACCTGATGGAGTCAGTCTTCTTCCTCCAAATGGACTTCTTGTCCTGAGAGAGCTTTGATTCACTCATTGTCCTCCAACTACAATGGCCGCCTCTCATCTGTCTACCACCTGGCCTTCAAGACACCCCCTCCCCAATCAAACTGTGCACCTCCTCCAAGCAGCCCTCAGAAGAGTGGGGTCTGCATTCTAGATGGGCATGGGAGAATGGCTAGGGTGGCACAGACGGAGAAGGGGGGACAAGCATCACAGGTGGGGGCACAGCCTAGGCAAGAGTGCTGCCCTCTATGCCCCTTGGACCAGACAGGTGCCTCTACTTGGAGCTCTTCCCCACGAGCTCAGAAGGGGAAGGTCACAGCGTTCAGCTTTAGTCCTACTCTCACAGGAAGAATTACAAGGTCTTATGTGAGATGTATGAGAAGATCCAGCCCCTTCTGGAAAACCTACACCGGAACTTCATAGAGACTCGGAACCACATTGGTGAGAGGAACGATATGGGGAGGTTGGAGGGGAGGGCTTGAAGCCATCATGCTGCCTCCTTTCAGTAATTTCTGGGGAAGGATTGTCCCCAGGTTCCTGGGAACTGCCTCAATATATGCCTTGAATTTCACCAGCTAAATCTACCAGTCTCCACTGGGTGTCCCCAGATACCCAACACTGTTTCCCTGGGCACATGCTGTTCCTGATGTTGCCTTCCTCTTTTCCTCAAATGGCGTTGAACTCGATTGGACTTAATTGGACAGAGAGGAAGGGATAGACATTTTTGGCAGAAGATGCAGGCTGGCCAAAGATTTGGAAATAGGGAGAAACAAAGCTCAGAGAGTGGTGATGGGGGAGGGGGTGTTGTAAATTCATCTGTGGCCCCTCTGCTGGAGGTTATCTGGTATCTCTTACCCTTGCCTCCAACCTAGCCTATGACCTCCAGAAACTCTATGACAAAGATCCCCTGGGCAACGTACTCATTGACAAGAAGAGGCTGGAGAAAATCCTACTCCTAAGTTATGTCTGCAACATCCAGGCAGGTGAGTCAGAGGTTTGCTCCCCCTTGGACTTCTCTTTCTCTAGACTATGCCCTCCCCAAGCCCAGGCTCTACTCTCCCACTGTCCGCTTCTCACCAGCTTCCTCTCTGTCCCAGAGTACCAGCAAGGCTTCCATGAGATGGTGATGCTTTTCCAACTGATGGTGGAACATGACCACGAGACTTTCTGGCTTTTCCAGTTCTTCCTGCAAAAAACGGTGAGGGTTGAGCCTAAGCCCAGGGACCCTTGATTCTCCACACAGCCCCACGCCACGAGGTTAAGCATTTGTTAGCAGTACCAGCCATCCCTTGGAGTCACATCCCTGCAGTCATCCCTGTTTCACATCCAGTGTGAAGCAGTATCACAGAGGAGTGAGGAAGGGCAATGCCAAACCCAGTGGGGTGGGTGGGTGCTAAGGGGAGTGGGGATAGGTAGTGGAGTTGAGAGGAGAAATGGAGGGATGTTCTGGGTCCAGCTCTCATCAAACCTTGAAGGTCTTTGCTGACCCGAACCAGTGATGGTGCCCTTTCCTGGCATTCCCTGCCCCAAACACAACTCTCCTCCTCAAATCCTCCATAGTCCACATGGCCTCCAGAATAAAGTCTGGTCACTTAGTCAGACACTCAAAGCCTCCTTCTTTGGTCTTACTTGGCACATTTCTCTTCTGTACGTGGGAGCAAACAATCCCCAGATGTAGATTCTACCGCCACGGTGTGAGGTTTAACACTGTCCCTAGAAAGTCTTTCCTAAGGATCTCTGAGATGTTGTCCAGAACCGACCCCACTCCTCTCTCTACCACCCCTCCAGCAAGGTGGTCACTGCTCTTTCCAAGTCACAGTGTGTGCTGGGGGATGGTTGACCTCACTGGATTGGAAGACACATTTAAAACACACCACACACATCCCTACCATACACACACAAACACATATACAGACTCACATATACACAAATGAGCACACTCTACACAGGCTGTGTGCACATGTGCACACACAGATACATATACAGACCGTACAGACACATACATGCATGTGCACATGTCTTTATAAGAGCTGTCTTCCCAAGAGCAGCTGGTGGGCTTGAACTGCCAACCTTGCAGCCCAACACATAACCCCCTGCACCATTAGAGCTCCTCAGATACACACAGGCCCCCAGAACTGGGGAGCTGGCACACGGGGCTGCCCTTCAGGTGCCTTCAAGCCAAGCAAGGCTCCTTTTTCTTCCCTCCCTCCATCTTGGGCAGGAGCACAGCTGTGTCATCAATGTCGGGGTGGGCAAAAATCTGGACATGCTCAACAACCTGATCAACTTCCTGGACCCCTTGTTTGCTGAGCATCTAAGTGAGTGGACCTCATCTCCTGCCCCTTCCTGCAGACATTGGAAATGGGGCCCAGAACCCAACCGATGGCAGGAAGAGGCAGACAATCATGGGGGAGATTGTCTGCCTCTTCCCTAGGAGAGGCATTTATCTATAATGGGCTGACCTCTGGACAGGTGAAAATCTACCCGAGAGTCTCCAAGAGCAGCTGGGAAAGCTTTTATTTTTTCTTGTGTTTCCCATGCACTGCTGTTGTGTTGTGTGTGAGTGTGTCCTCTGTTCTCTGCTGACCACAGCCCTGGCTGCCACCCTACTTGTCTCCCTACAGAAGGGAAGGGTGCGGGGGCTGTGCAGTCCCTCTTCCCCTGGTTCTGCCTCTGCTTCCAGCGTGCCTTCAAGTCCTTCGATGACGTCTGGAGGCTCTGGGAGGTGAGGCGCTCATCTTGGGACAGTGGGGCAGACCCCACCTTGTAGGCAGTGAGGGAGCTGTTTCTCTCCCATGTTTGCCTTTATTTCTGTCTTGGGTTGGGGTTTAGTACCTTGTGTTTGGTTGTGCCTGTGGCCCATACTCCGCAGAATAGTCAGGGCAGGAGACCTGGACCCAAGGGCACGCTCTGCTCTTACTGGCCCAGATGCCTCTCCTTTAACCTTTCCCTCCAGCTGCTGCTGGCTCCTTGAAATCCTCTCTCCTGGAGACAGTCGGACCTCCAAGGACAGGCCTCATCTGCAGTCTTGATCACAGTTTCCAGAGTCATAGCAGATAAACCTTCCCAGGAGGTTTATCAACCACCCCACTATAGCCCTGCCACTGCCCACCACTCTCTGCAAAATCCAGCCCAGCTCCCATGAATCAGCCCTGTCTGCCTCATCCCTGCCTCATGGCCTGCTGGTCTCCATATGTTAGTATATGACCACCTCCGAGTCTTTGATGATGCCCCTGGATTGAGTTTTCATTTGCTGTCTCAAAACCATTCAAACAGTAAAGATAATTATCCAGTGTCCTTCATTCTCCCTCTTGTACTCTCACTCTCACTCCCTCTCTTCCTCCCTCCCACCAATGAGCTCCCTGAAGCCTGGTCTTCTGAATGTCTCAGTAGCCAGCACAGTGCCTGTGAATACTTGCCTGAGTGAATGAATGATTGAAAGAGTGAGTACACAGTGAGACCCAGGAAAGGTTGACCCCGGGGCTTGTGGTTGGTGAGAAACTCATCCTCCTGAGGCCCCTGCAGTCTCAGGCCACAGGCCCAGACTAAACTGTAGCACCCACAGGTGTTGCTGACGGGGAAGCCCTGTAGGAACTTCCAGGTGTTGGTGGCCTACAGCATGTTGCAGATGGTGCGCGAGCAGGTGCTGCAGGAAAGCATGACCGGGGATGACATTCTCCTGGTGAGCACTCTTAAGCCAAGGTCTGCCCAGTGACCCTGGAGACCTGCAACACCCCCGCCACTCAAACTGAGGACCCCAAGCATCAGTGCTTGAGCGATGAAAGCTAACAATTATTGAGCACCTAGTATGTCCAGTGTTTTTTGAACGCTTTTAATAGACCAGCTCTTCTAAACCTCATAAGTCTGAGACAGGAGGAGCTATGGTCCCTGTCATCATCTTCATCCAACATATGAGAAAACTGATTCCATGAGCGGTTCTTTGCCTTCAGGCTTGGCCACCTCAGTCAATTCCTTGGCCCTAGAATCCTCCTCTGGCAAAAACACTTAGAACTTTCCAACATTTTCAAGAAGTGGCTGAAGTCTATGTTCCAAAAAACTTGATAGTTCCTTAAAAGTTAGGCATAGAATCACCATTGTTACTGTTGTTAAGTGCGGTTGAGTTGGTTCTGACTCATAGTGACCCTATAGAGTGGGTTTGAACCACCAATCTTGTGATTAGAAATCCAGTGCTTATCCGATAGTGCCACACCAGGACTCCCCAGAATTACCATGTTGCTGTTGTGTCAATCCCGACCCAATAGCAACCCTGTATAGGGTTTCCAAGGAGCAACTGGTGCGCTTGAACCGGCAACCTTGTGGTTCAGACTGACTTTGAAGTCCAGCACATTAACCCACAGTTCCAGGTATAGACCTTCCTTAAAAAAAAAAAAAAAGGGAGATATTTTGACAAACTTTTTCCATGAATATTTCTAATACTGTAGTATAAGCACTGGACTGCTAACTGCAAGGTCAGCAGTTCAAACCCACCAGATGCTCTGTGGGAAAAAGATGAGCACCTAGTATGTCCAGCGCTTTTTGAGTGCTTTTAATAAACTAGGTCTTCTAAGCCTCATAAGTCTGAGATAGACTCATCTGTCCATAAAGATTTACAGCCTTGGAAACCCTACATAGGGTTACGATGAGTCAGAAACCGACTCAGGAAACTCTACATAGGGTTACGATGAGTCAATGGCGTGAGATGATTTATAATAGCCAAAAAGTAGAAACAACCCCTAAAGCCTATTAGCAAACACCTGGTTACATTGTTGTTGTTGTTAAGTGCCGTCAAGTAGGCTCCGACCCATAGCGACCCTGTATAGGGTTTCCAAAGAGCAGCTGGTGAGCTTGAACCACCGACCTTGCAGTTCAAATGACTTTACAGTCCAGTGCCATACCAGGACACCTAGGTACAGAGATGTGGTAAATCTACAATAGTGTATTATTCTGCCATACAAGGGAGCAAAGTATACTAATCCTTGCTATAATGTGGATGAACCTCAGAGCATTAAGCTAAGTGAAAGAAGCCAGAGACAAAAGGTCCCATACTGTGTAATTCCATAAGAGGCAAATCCATAGAGACAGGACTCAGCCTAGTGATGCCAGGGACTGGGAGGAAGAGGAAATGAGAGGGCCTGCTTAATGAATAGGTAAGAGGACTCCTTTGGGGTGATGAAAATCTCTTCATGTTACACATTGTGAAATATTGGGCAGTGCTAAATGCCACTGAATTTTACATTATTAAGTGGTTCTATGGTCCTGGTGTGGCACTGTAGGCTAATGGGTCAGACTGCAAAGTCATTTGAACTGCAAGGTCGGTGGTTCAAGCTCACCAGCGGCTCCTTGGAAACCCTATACAGGGTCGCTATGGGTTGGAATCGACTCCACAGCACTTAACAACAACAATAATACAAATTTCACTTCAATATTTTAAAAAATCCTAGCTGGTACCCCAACTATAAAGCATAAATATGATGACTTTGTCCCAAGTCTTCTTTAGAAGGTCCTGAGATCTCTGATGGAACCCCAAAACTCCCTAGAGTCCAGTATGAAAACTGTATTTATCATTCCCTCCCACCAAATAGAAAATTCTAATGCTGAGTTTTCAGGCTCTGTGCCAGGCTGGTAGTGGTGGTGATGGTGGTGGTGGTAGGGAGATTAGGTGACTCCTAGACATTGCCATGGAAACACTGTGGCTCTGTAGGATAAACACTGGACTGTCAACCACAAAGTTGGCAGTTTGAGCCTACCAGCTGCTCCATGAAAGAAATATGAGACTTTCTGCTCCTGCAAAGATTTACTTGAGCACTGACCTATTTCTCTTAATGCTGCAAACAACTGTCTGTATCTAAGTGTATAGGAAGACCTGTGCCCCATACCCCCCCACCTCAGCACACACATATACACCCCTTTCTCCCTGGATAGGCCTGCAACAGTCTCATTGACCTAGACGCTGATGAGCTGATCTCCTCTGCCTGCATGGTGTATGCTGAGCTCATGCAAAACGAGGTAAGTCCCCCAGATTATCTGTCCTCCTCCAGGAAGGCTTCCCTGGTTTCCCAGTCCCAGCCAAGGACAGACATTTTCAATTTCAGAGACTCAGTGTTATGCTACATTCTCTGCCACCAAACTCACCAGATGTCACTCTGCATGGGCTTCTCCATGCTGCAGTTTCATCTCCCTGAGCAGACTGCTTCCTGAGGACAAAACCTCTTCCCCTCATCCCCTGTGTCCCTTCAGTGGACACCCAGAGGCTCAGGAGAATGCCACTAAAGAATGAGAACAGAAGACCACTGACCATGCTCCTCTAACCTGTCAGAACCCTCTCCTTCCCCAGGTTCCTCAGCCATTAAAGGATTTCTTTCTCTGAGGACTCCAACACCCACAATGGACAGATGCCCCTAGTGGACAGGATGAAAGTAATTCTTCAGTTGCAAGGCCAGGACCAAGGTCTACGGGGCGCTAGGGTGAGGGATCAGGTAATACAAACACAGTAGAAACAGTCTCTTGGAGTAAGGTTTCTGATTGACTATCTCCACTGACTTTGGGGGAATGTCTGGCCCAAGACAGAATTGTATGAGAGGCTTGGTGGACGGCAAGAGTGATTGTGAAGGCTAGAGGAAGGTGCATGCTGAATGAATGAATGTGTGTGGCCACCAAACTCTTCGTTTCCTAGAATTACCAAAACAAAGTACCAAAAAAGTGATGACTTTAAAGAACAATTTTGAAGACTAGAAGTCTGAATTTAGGCTATCAGCAGACTATGCTGTCTCCATCAGCTCTAGGGGAGCTCTTTCCTTGTCTCTCCCAGCTTCCGGTAGCCCCAGTCTTTTGGGATGTTCCTTGGCTTTTAGGTGCATCTTCCCAGGATGTCTGTCTTCCCCTCAGTGTGTGTCTCTGTCTCCATGTCTGCTCTCCCCTTTCCTAAGATTTTCTAAGGAATCCAAGCTGCTCTAGTCTGACCACGTTAATTGAACTGGTAGCGTCATCAAAGAAAGACCTCATTTCCAAACAAGGGCACATTCACAGCTACAGGGGTAAGGACTTCAGCCTATCTTTTGGAGGGCACAATTCAATTGAACAGCAACTTTTCTGTCACTGGAGGCTTTCCAAGTCTACAGTGGCTCCATACTGGGACACAAATGGTTAAGGTACAGCTGACTTTGAGAACCTTCTAGGCTCTTATGGAAGAGGAGGGCCTGACCCAAGACTGCACTCCCTGCCTCCCCTGCTCCCACCCCCACACACCAATCACACAGTCTGGAAGAACACAGTCCAAACCTCGGACTAGCAGTGATGCCCCTCCTGGTTTCAAAGTCCCCCTCACAATTGTACCTTTATTTCTTAGCGTACATCATCTCTTCAAGCTAAATTCCTTTGATCATCCTTGCCCAATCTCGCCAGAGAATGCCATCTCTCTCCTTGTGCAGACAGTTCAGCCTCTCCCTGGGGACAAAGTCATGTTCCACCTGTCCCTCCGTGGCTATGCCACAGCCCCAAGCCCTGTGCTGTGCTCAACTTACCCCAGCCCCAGCTGCTCCTCTGAGGGATGCCCTGAGGGCATGCACTAAGATTGTCCAGAACAGGCTAAACCACAAAGAGGTCAGACTGGCTGGGTGCCTCCTCCATAGCTGCTCAGCAAGCACATGCATTCGACTGCATATGCACACACACACACACACACACACACACACACACACATTCCTGTGGAGTTGCTCCTTTTTTTCTTTTTTTTTTTTTTCCAGGAGAGATCCTTTGGTTTTGCTGGATCCTGGTCATTGGGATGAGATATAGCTATCCTGTTTCTTCTTCAGCCAACCGCCTCTCTCTTCTGTTCTTATTCTTCATGTTTGGGGACCATCACTCAAAGGCACCATATCCCCAACTAGTGCTTTGTCTCTTCCCCCTTGGGTAACAACCTCCATCCATGGCTGGCCCTGAGTCTCTCTAGTTTCCGTGTCTCTGCCAATAGGGGGGCGGGTGGCTGAAGAGTGGGATACTGCTGAACTTTATGTTTCTAAGATAGTTCTTTTAGTAAGGGTTCCTGCTATAGCTCTCCAAGAGGTAAACTGTGTCTTCATTTTACCGAAGAACCAGAGTAAAAGACACTGCTGTGTGCTAGCTATGGCCTTGGGATGAGAAGAGTCCGTAAAGATGTCAGATACACATTTTCTAAGGCTTCTTTTGGCCCAGTGGCATTGATTAGCTTATGATTTTTGCTTGGGACATATACACCATGCCAAGCATCTATTTCCAAAGTAAAAAATTAAAAAAAAAAAAAAATGCCATTAGAGAGATGCAAATAAAAAATACTATAAGACCTCTCACCCTGACATTAATTTTTTTAAAAATAGAAAACAACAAACACTAGTGAGAATATGGAGCAACTAGAACTCTTAGACACTGCTGGTAGGATTGTAAAATGGTACAACCACAGTGGGAAAATGGTATGGCACTTCCTTAACAAGTTAGAAATAGAGATGACATATGATTCAGCAATCCCAATCATAGGTACATATCCTAAAGAAACAAAAGCCATGACAGACATAGATATAGGCAGGCCCATGTCCATCACAGAACTAGTCACAATAGCAAAAAAAAAAATTAAAACAATCCAAGTGCCCTTCAATGAATGAATGGATAAACAAACTATGGTACATACACTATCCAATGTTAAAGAATAACGAAGAATCCATGAAGCATCACATGAAGGAACTGGGAGGGCGCCATGCTGAGCAAAATAAGTCAATCACAAAAGAGTGAATATTATATAAAAAGTGGGGAAAGAGAAAGGTTTCCATACAGAAAGAAGTATTCTTAGATGTTTACCAGTGATAGGAAGTTGGGGGAAAGGGAAATCACCAGGGAGTAGGCATGTATTCACTTGGATAAGGGGAAAAGCAATATGCAGTAGGGGGAGGTCAACACAACATGACCAAGGCAAAGGAAGACTGTTGAGGGAGCACAAGAGTTAAAGGCAACAAAGATAAATACTAGTCCATACACAATCCTGCAATAACGGTGATAGATATGCAAGCTGAACAGGTGTGGGAGGACAGATGGGAGCACACCAACAACAAT
>NW_006408610.1:4451293-4459087 GCF_000296735.1 Chrysochloris asiatica | reverse complement strand
GAATTTGAACCACCGACCTTGTGGTCCAGTGCATTACCCCACAGCACCACAACAGGGCTCTTATATATATGTATACAAGTTTGGCAGAGGATATTTCTGCATGTAATTTGTGCATGCTGCAAATACATCCATGTATATAGTAGAGCATACAGGAGCCAAAGGTATGAAAATTTCTTAGTCGTAACCAAATACCTTGAGGGACTGAGTCACTGGGCTTAAGGGTTTCGGACCATCGTCTCAGCGGACATTGAGGTCAATTTGCACAAAGACAATGTTGTATGTCCTACTTTGGTGAGTAGTGACCAGGGTCTTAAAAGCTTGTAAGCAGGCACAGAAGATGCAACTATTATTCTCATCCTTCTGGATCCAAGAAAACCAAACACTCAAGGAAACAATCCAAGGGACTAATGGGCCGCATGAACCACCGCCTCCACTAGCCTGAAACCAGAAGAATCTGAAGGTGCCCAGTTACCACCATCTGCTCTGATGGGAATCGTAGTAGAAGGTGCTAGACAGTGTTGGAGAAAATGTAGAACAAAGTTCAAAATCATCAAAAAGACCAGGCCTACTGATTGTAAACCCCTGAGACTATGTTACTTTGACACACTTCAGACCTGGTATTGAACCCACCCCAGAGATCACCTTTTAGCAATAGGCCTATAAGGTGAGTAATAATATCCATGAGGAACATACTCCTCAGAACCACCAACCACACAAGACCAAAAGGGCATACTGCTACCAACTGCTTTGAAAGGGGTCACAATAAAAGGTCCTAGCTAAAGCGGGAAAGAATTTTGGAGCAAAGTGCAAAATCATAAAAAATACCAGATGTACTGCTCAGAGAGACTGGAGGAAGCTCTGAGACTATGGCCACTAGCCATTCTTCTTTAGGCCTGAAACGGAACTCACCCCTTGGATCAATTTTCAGTCAAGCAATAGACAAATCTATTGTTGCTGTTGTTAAGTGCTGTTGAGTTGGTTCCAACTTACAGCAACCCTATATAGGGTTTCTGAGGAGTGGCTGGTGAGCTTGAACCACCAACCTTGTGGTTCGAACCGACCTTGCAGTCCAGCGCATTCACCCACATTGCCACTCCAGGACTCCAGACAAATCTATAGGGGGACCAATAACACTGATTATTCTAACGTACCTTAGAATATTCAACCATTTGACATCAAAGGGCAGCATTTGCCCAGGGACAAAGCTCAGAATGGTTAGGAAAGAAGGAAGAACGGAAACAGGAAACACAGGGAGTAGGAGAAGAGATATTTCATTGTGGGGACTGCAGTCAAAGCAATAAAACAATGTGTGTGACTTGTTGAAAGGAAAACTGATCTGCTCTGTAAATATTTACCCATTCACAATGAAAATCATAATAAATAAAACCAATTACACATTAGAATAAAAAAGAAGGGCAGCATTTGCCCAAAAACAAAGTTCCGAAGGCAGGAAGTGGCAGGAAAGATGGACAAAGAGGAAACAGGAAATCCAGGGAGGAAGTGGGAAGACTTACATTGTGAGAATTGCAGCTAATGTCAGGAAATAAAATATGTATCAGTTGTTGAATGGGAAACTAATGTGCTCTGAAAACTTTCACCCAAACCACAATAAAGTGTTTTTTAACAAAAATATTTAACTAAAAAAAAAGTCCAAAAACTCACCTTCTAGGCAAATGATTTTCAAACCTATTTCTAAAAATCAATAGAATCCTGTCTTTATACACTCCCAAGATCCTTATGGTTGAGATCTGGGTGCTCTGCGACCTCCCTCAGGCTTTAGTGAAAAACAGGATTTTGACACTAAATTGATTCAGGTTCAGGTGAGGTGGTGAAGGAAGTAAAGATGATTGTTGTTGTTGTTGTTAAGTGCCATCGAGTCGGTTCCGACCCATAGTGACCCTGTACAGGGTTTCCAAGGGTGTAAATCTTTACGGGAGTAGAAAGCCTCATCTTTCTCCCGCGGAGCGGCTGGTAGTTTCAAACAGCTGACCTTAAGGTTCGCAGCCCAATTCGTAACCACTACGCTACCAGAGCTCCTTAGAAGAGCCAAACTTCTTTCAGTTCATCTGCAGAGCTCCCTGCATGGCAGACTATAAAGTCTTCTCACCATGATGCAGGGCAAATCATGAGGCCAGCCTATAGTTTTCCTACCTTTGTATATCAGATAACTCAGTGTTGTTTGTTTCTCTAGGGTCCAGGCCAGAAACTGTGAGAAATATTGAAATCCCAGAGCTTAAGTTTCTTTTAGTTGTTGTTGTTATTAAATGCCATCGAGTCAGTTCTGACTCATAGCAACTCTGTATAGGGTTTCCGAGGAGCGGCTGGTAGGTTTGACTTTCTGACCTTTCAGCTCTAACTGACCTTACAGTTGAGGGACTCATATTATTCAATAATTGAGTATTAACTGAGAGTTATCTACTGTCTATGCACTGAGATTTCAACAAGGAAAGAAGAGACACAATTCATGTTTCCAAGACAATTAGAGTTGAGTGTGGGGAGCAGATAATTACCTTGAAGAATGTATAATTGCCAATATCCTTTTGTGCCCTGCAGGAAAGGAACATGGCTGTAGGAGAGAAGATGACAAATTAGTAGTGGCGGTAGTGGTGGGTGGTGAGTCATGGCGGTGGTCCGATCAATGATGTCAATGATGACGGTGCTGATGGTGGGGGAGAGTTGTGACGTCAGAATGGATGGAGGTGAGTGATGTCGGTGCTAATAACGGCAGCAATGTCAGTGGTAATGTGGTAGTGGTGGCCATGGGAGTAGTAATGCCAGTGATGATGTTGTCAATGATGGTGGTTGTCAGTGATGTTGTTGCTGATGCCATGGATGTCGTAGTGGGGACAACAGCAGAGGTGAGATGTCATTGATGATGATGGAAGTGGTATCATGCTGACGTCAGAGGTGCTATATCAATGCTGACAGTAATGATGATGTTGGTGGTGATAGTAATGGTGATGCTGGTAGGGTTGACTTCCATTCAGTCAACAAAAACTTAGTGTCTTACTCATGCTGCTGATGACCGTTGTGATGGCAGTCATGGTGGAGATGAAAGCAGATCAATTCATTCCAGAAAAACGAGAGCCCAGGGTGTTCCCAATGAGCAAGAACTAAACATAAAATTCTTAAATGAGTCACAGTATCCACAAGTGTGGAGGTCAAGAATATGGACATTTAGGCAAGTTTCAAATCTCAATGTTGAGCCACTATGAGAGCTTGACTTGGCCCTGTCTCTGTTATGACCTCACTGCTCCCTCTTCTTTCCCTGTTGTTCTAAGTATCTTCCCCTTCCCTGGTCACCTGGAATGCTCCAAGTCCACTCTTTGTTCCTGGAATCTAGATAGTGGCTCACTACCAGGATCGGGCAGTGTTTTGTTCTGTTGTGCATAAGGTCACTATGAGTCAGTACCGATTTGATGGCACCTAACAAAACAACCCTGGTGTGGCACTGTAGGATAAATAGCGTTGCTGAGTCAGAACCAACTTGACAGTACATAACAATAACAACCCACAAACAACTTCACAATGACACCATGTAGAAAGCTCAGAGTTCTCAGAATCCCATGCTTTATATTTCTCTCCTTAGGGAGGAAGGAAGTGGGTTTCTGAGTTAGAGCCCTCTGCGCCCACCTTCAGGTGGTAGTCTACCTAGACCAGTGAAGAGGGAAGGGGGGAAGAGGCACTCCCCATCTATATGGGAGGGAAAGATACAGTGAGCAGGAGAGGTCTCTACTGTCCAGGACCCACCCCTACTGATGTGTCCAGCCCTGGAGTCCTGGCCTCACAAAATGAAAAGAGAGAGAAAGGAGAGAAAAGGAAGAAGAAAAGAAGGAAGTTTCTGAAAAAGGTAGGTGGTAGTGAGATAGGAGGGAGTTTGAGGTTTCCTTCTTAACTAATGAAAGGTTGTCACTCACATTAGGAACCGACAACAGAGTCCAGCAGTGTTGGTTAAATGTGGCAAAAGGACCAGTGTACCTGTGCAACTGACCCACAGGTACTGCTTCTCAAGGATGTGTTTCCCAAGCCACTCCCCCCTCCAAATCCCAACACACACACACACACACACACACACACACACACACACACTTCAGCCTCTGGCTAGCCCTGAAGGTTTTCTTATTCAACTGACTGCAATGTAACTAACTATATTAGAGACATCTTCCTTTTACTAGTCTTCCTGGAAAGGAAGAAAAGACGTTCAAATCCATTTAGACCAAAAAAACTATCTACACCTTCTCCCTTTCTGCATGCAGCTTCCCCCAAAACACACACATTCAATTTGTCACTAAATCCTGCTAGTTCTATCTCTGCATGTGTCAGCTGCTTAGTTCTCTAATTGCTGGAGGGAGGGAGATGGCTTGAGCATGCCCTCTGGACCTTTGCCCTGCCGGGTAGATGCAGAGCAGGCGCTGCAAGTACGGTGCTCATTAGTGGTGGGCCTGAGCTGCCTCACTAATGAGGTCACCATGAGAAGCTGCTCCTGTCTGGTGCCCCGTTACTGTCACTACCAACCTCCTTGACAATCCTCAGGTCTTCACAATATAGTGTTGCAGCCTCAGCTTCCTCCAATCCCTCCTCCTCCAACTCACTGACCCTTTAGGGGCCTAAAGCCCCAGGGGGAGGGCACTGTGAGGACAAGGAATGGAAGTGGAGCTCTGGAGATCAAGAATAAGGGGAACGTGGGCCCGATCCTCATCATAATCATAGTGGAAATGCCTGTAACTACTAGTCCAGGACTAAGGATTTTTTGGAGTCCTGGTGGCACAAATGGTTAAAAGCTTGACTGCTAGCTAAACGGTTGGTGGTTCGAACCTACCCAGAGGTACTTCAGGTAAGAAGCCTGACCATCTTCTTCTGAAAGGTCACAGCCTGGAAAACTCTGGGGAGCAGTTCTACTGAGTCATCAGTCCGACTCTATTCAACAGCACTCCCATCTGACAAAACACTTGTTAGGCTTTTTCTCACACCGACCTCAGACCCGTAGTGTAGGTAGTCACCACCCTTTACTGCCTGAGGAACCCGAGACCCGGCAAGTGATGGCTGGTCACCATCTGAACTCACCAGGGGCCTGCCATCCTCCTCCACCGGCACACACTGAATCTCCTGTCTGTTCCTCCACAGGGCAGGCCCCATCTCACAGGTCACTAATCTTGGCAACTTAGCATCCAGGAGGGGCTAGGATGTTCCAGAGCTGGACTGTGGGGACAGGTGCCAGAAGGCTCTGTCCTACTCACTTATCCACCTCTAGGGCTACTTTGACCCTAGTGAGGAACTTGCCTAAGGTCACACACCACTAAGAGTGGCTGTGCTGGCCATTGCCCAGAGCGGACACTGACGTTCAGCCACACTTAAGTCCTGGGCTGCCTTCTCTCATGACATACAACCATGTTTTCTGCATCTTGTTCTGAAAAAAAGACTCAGGTGGCTCTGGACACTCATTCTCCAGGAGTGGGGCTGGGCTGGGTCACTTGGGTTACAAGAAGAGATAGATCTCCAGAACCGGGAGGGAGGAGCTATGATGCCACATAGTAATGGAGTGGACAAGTCTGTAAGGGTGGAAAGAAACAGGTAGGCAAGGTGAGACCTGCACTAGCTCTGAGAGAGGAGGGGTAGAGGGGTAGGGTGTGATGTGGAGTTGGAGGAGGGAGGTGCAGGACTTGCTACTTTCTCCATCCCCTGTCTCAGCACACCCCTCTCTGGACCAGCCCTAATGGCATCTGGGAGTTGGGGTAGAGTCAAACTTAGATTGAGAGACAGAAATTCCAGCTCGTGCCAAGTGCTGCCCTGTCACATGCTGAACGAGGGCCACGTGGCCCAGGAGGGAAAAGGATTTATTTCTAAGATTTCAAACAAAAGCACTAGCATCCAAGTGTCCTGCCAGCCCTGGGGCTTGGTGAACATGGCATGGGGAAGAAATTGTTGTTGTTGTTGTTGTTAGGTGCCATTGAGTCAGTACCAACTCATAGCGACCCTCTGCACAACAGAATGAAACACTGCCCAGTCCTGGGCCAACCTCACAATTGCTGCCACGCTTGAGCCCATTGATGCTGCCACTTTGTCAATCCATCTCCCTGGGGGTCTTCTTCTTTTTCTCTGACCCTCCATCTTACCAAACATGATACCCTTCTCCAGGGACTGATACCTCCTGACAGTATGTCCAAAGTATGAGTAGGACATAGAGATCCTTGAGGGACTTTTATCCAGTCTCCCACACCAAGAAGCCTAACCTAAGAAAGCAGTCTTTACCCTTAAACTGGGCGCCCACTGTGATACCCCTCCAAGTCCTTCAAGCATCTGCTTTTTATGAAAGGGCAGTAGGTGAGGCATGCTTTATGTTCAACTATCCTAGAGGTTGGCAGATCGAGCCCATCCAGCAGTGCTGCAGAAGAGAGGCCCAGTGAACCGCTTCTGTCAAGATTACCACCAAGAGAACATCAGGAAGAAGCCCTCGGGATCTGACCTGCTCCTCTTTCCACACGCTTCTCCAGCGCTCTGAGGCTATGGCTGCTCGCTGCCACTTTCTGCTCCCCGAGTCACTCACCTTTGCTGTATTGCCAAGATGTCTCTTTCTAACAAGCTTACTCTGGACAAGCTGGACGTGAAAGGAAAACAAGTGGTCATGAGAGTGGACTTCAATGCTCCTATGAAGAGCAACCAGATAACAAACAACCAGAAGATCAAGGCTGCCATCCCAAAGCATCAAATTCTGCTAGGACAACAGAGCCAAGTCAGTTGTTTTTGTGAGCCACCTGGGCCGGCCTGATGGTGTCCCCATGTCTAAATTATACTCCTTAGAGCCAGTTGCTGTAGAACTCAAGTCTTTGCTGAGCAAGGATGTTCTTTTCTTAAAGGACTGTGTGGGTCCAGAAGCAAAGAAAGCCTATGCTGATCCAGCTGATGGTTCTGTCATCCTGCTGGAGAAGCTGCACTTTCATGTAGAAGAAGAAGGCAAGGGAAAAGATGCCTCTGGGAATAAGGTTAAAGCCAAACCACGTGAAATAGAAGCTTTCCAAGCGTCACTTTCCAAGCTAGGGGATGCCTGTGTCAATGATGCTTTGGGCACTGCTTACCAAGCCCACAATTCCATGGTGGAAGTGAATCTGCCACAGAAGGCTGGTGGTTTCTTAATGAAGAAAGAGCTGAATTACTTTGCCAAAGCCTTGACGAGCCCAGAACGACCCTTCCTGGCCATCCTGGGCGGAGCTAAAGTTGCAGACAAGATCCAACCGATCAATAATATGCTGGACAAAGTCAATGAGATGATTATTATGGTGGAATAGCTGTTACCTTCCGTAAAGTGCTCAATAATATGGAGCTTGGTACTTCTCTATTTGATGAAGAGGGAGCCAAGATTGTCAAAGATCTAATGACCAAAGCTGAGAAGAATGGTGTGAAGATTACCTTGCCTAGTTACTTAATCATTGCTGACAAGTTTGTTGAGAATGCCAAAACTGGTCAAGCCACTGTGGCCTCTGGAATACCTGTTAGCTGGCCGGGCTTGGACTGTGGTCCTGAGAGCAGCAAGAAGTCTGCAGAGGCTGTCACTCGGGCTAAGCAGATTGTGTGGAATGGACCTGTGGGAGTATTAGAATGAGAAGCTTTTGCCCAGGAAACCAAAGCCCTCATGGATGAGGTGGTAAAAGCCACTTCCAGGGGCTGCACCATCATAGGCGGTGGAGATACTGCCACTTGCTTACCAAATGGAACACCGAGGATAAAGTCAGCCACGTGAGCACTGGTCACTGGGGCTGGGGCTAGTCTGGAACTCCTGAAAGGTAAAGTTCTTCCTGG
>NW_006408610.1:4332886-4451163 GCF_000296735.1 Chrysochloris asiatica | reverse complement strand
ACGATCTTCCTTATTCACTGTCCATCTTTTGCATGCATATGAGGTTATTGAAAATACCATGGCTTGGGCCAGGCACACCTTAGTCCTCAAGCTGACATCTTTGCTCTTCAACACTTTGAAAAGGTCTTGTGCAGTAGATTTGCCTAATGCAATACGTCACTTGATTTCTTGACTGCTGCTTCCATGAGTGTTGATGGTTGATCCAAGAAGAATGAAGTCCTTGACAACTTCAATCTTTTCTCTGTTAATAAGAGTGTTGTTTATTTGTCCAGTGGTGGATCAATTAGCGACTGGAAATGAAGGATAGGTTAAGGGAGGTAGCCAGAAGCTAGGGGTGGAAGGGAAAAGGTAGGAGACTAGAGTCATATGAAGTTGCTTTTAATCCTGGTTGCATATTAGAATCACCAGAGGAGATGTTTAAAAATAACCAATGCCCAGGGCCCACCAATTAAATAAGAATATCTGGGGGTGGGGTCAGGGCACTGGTATTTGTAAAAAGATCCCCCGGGTGATTGTATGTGCAGGCAGGGCTGAGAACCACTGAGGTCAGAGCAGGAATCCTATGGAGAGGATTAGTAATTAGCTGGCCTCATCCCCTACTTTGACACAAAGGGTGTCTAGATCAGGGACAGGGAGGAACTCGCTCAAGGTCACCATCACAGAGTGGACAGAGGTCAAAAGGAAGTAGGAGTGACTGTGCTGGCCGCTGGCCAGAGTGGACACTGAGAAGTAAGAGTCTGTCTCTGCAGTCAACACGGCCCACACTGATGCTCAACCCAGGTCATGCTGATGTCTTGGGCTGCCCGCTCCCCATGGGCTCTCAGATGGTTCTGTAACTCCCCACCTTCCACCAAATGACTGCATAAATAAGTGTTCCAACTTCTTTTCTGAACCCAGCACATGAAAGAATCTCTTTAGGGAATTAATAAGTACCCAAGTCCCAAAGGCCTGACCCTTACCTGCAGCGATATGCAAATAGAACCTGAACACCCAGGGTGCAGCATTCAGAGGCTAGGAGCAAATGGTATGCAAATGTATGCAATCATTATGCAAACAAGGGCAGCCCCAGATTAATGGCCTCCATCCTTCAACCAGACAGCAGCTGTCTCTTTTGCTACAGGCATGGCTGACAGGGAGGCAAGAGTTGTCTCCTGTCAGAAGCATCCTGAGAAAAGGTCAGCTTTCAGGGCAAGAGGAGGGATCACTCTGACACTTGACTTGCTGATGCTCTGATCTGAGAAATCAGGAGTGGGGTGTCTGTTAGTTAGGCAGGATCCTCTTCTGCGGCTCCATGCCCAGGTACTAGGTTCAATATGTGGCATTGAGCTTTGGGAGAGAGAGTGGTGGTGAGAGGGATGGTGAAGGTGGTGGAGATCATTGTAGAGTTTATAGCAGAAGCAGCAGGGTTGCAAATAGTTATTAAGAGGCTGGGAGAGGTGGAGGTGAGTGTGGTGAAGGTCCCGGAAACGGTGTTGACTTGGACAATAAAGATAATGGTACTTTCTGAGAGCGGCAGACATGGACTGGGAGGAGATGGTTGTCATGGTGAAGGTCAATGGAATGGGGGTAATGGTAGTGGTGGGGTGGTGGTGATGGAGCTGATCTTGGGGGTGATGCTGTGGATGAAGGTGAAGATGATAGTGGGAATGTTAATGGTAGCACTAGTGGACAGAATGGTAGGAATGGAGGTGACAGTGGCGAAAGCCATGCTGGTGAGGATGCTGCTGCTGCTGCTGATGATGATGATGAAGGCAGCAGAAATATAGCAATGGCAAGTGATGATGGTGTTAGTGGAGATGAAGGTAGAGGCACAAGTCATTGAAGCAATGATAGTGTTGTGGGGTGAAGAGCATTGTAGTGACCAAGATGAGGGTGGAGAAGTGACAGAGAAGGTGAAGATGATTAGGGAGGGATTAGTGAAGAGCTCTGGTAGCGTAGTGGTTACGAATCGGGCTGCGAACCTTAAGGTCAGCGGTTCGAAACTACCAGCCGCTCCGCGGGAGAAAGATGAGGCTTTCTACTCCCGTAAAGATTTACACCCTCGGAAACCCTGTACAGGGTCGCTATGGGTCGGACCCGACTCGATGGCACTTAACAACAACAACAACAGTGAAGATGGATTCTCAAAATTCTTAAACTCAATGGGGAGGGTGTTGTGAATTTGTCAGAATAGAGGCATAGGGAGGATGGAGAAGGAATTTGAAGAAAAGATACAAGGTTTATTTGTGCTGGGGAGAGAAGGACTGAGGTGCCCAACCATAGACCTAAAGAGACAACACCTAACTTACCTTTCCTTGCCAAAGACTCAGCTGCTCATCCCAGTTCCACTCAGGTGGCAGACCTCAGGTCTTCAAGCGACCTCGGAGGCAACTTCTAGCTGAGTAAATCATTGTCTCCCATGGGGCCTCATGAAAACCAAGTGACCAAGTAAGTTTGTTGTCTCCTTCTGGGAGAACAGAAACCTTGAGGCTGCGCAGGTGCAGTGGAGTGAAGCCACCTTGTGCGGGGGTGTCAGTGGAAGTAGAAGAAGATGACACATGGCAACTGGGGCTTGGGAGATATCAGGAGAAATCAGAGATGGCCTCCTACCCCAGGCCCAGGTCCTCACTACTTCTTCATCATCCTCACCTTCACCTTAACCTTACCTTGGTCAACACAATGAATATCCCCAGAGTGGCATTGTCCTCACAGATCAACCCCAAACAGACTACAGAGTGAACCAGTTTAGACATGAGCTCAGGAGACAACCTCAGGACAAATCCCGACTCTGCCCCTTAATCGCAGTGTGACCTTGGACAATATATTTACCTTTTTTGAGCTTCGTTTTCCCACTTATACTTTAGAAATAAAACTACCTACCTTATCTACAAGGAAGACCAGTAAATATCACCATTATTCAAATTTACGCACCAACCACTAAAGCCTTCTACCAACTTCTTCAGTCTGAAATTGATTAAACACACAAACAAGATGCATTGATAATTGCTGGTGATTGGAATGCAAAAGTTGAAAGCAAAGAGGAGGATCAGTAGATGGAAAACATAATCTTAGTGATAAAAATGATACTGGAGATTGCATTTAAGAATTTTTCAAGACCAATGATTTATTCATTGTAAATATCTTTTTAAATAGCATAAAAGGCAGTTATTATACACAGGGACTGCACCACATGGGATGTACAGGAATCAAATTGACTACATCTGTGGGAAGAGACGGTAGAAAAATATCATCAGCCAAAAGAAGGCCGGGGCAGACTGTGGAACAGACCATTAATTGCTCATATGTAAGTTCAGGCTAAAGATGAAGAAAATTAAAACAAGTCCATGAGAACCAAAATATGATCTATGACATATCTCACCTGAATTTAGAGATCATCTCAAGAACAGATTTAATGCGCTAATCACTAAAGGCCAAAGACCAGAAGAGCTGTTGGATGACCTCAAGAACATCATACAGGAAAAAAGCAAAAGACATTAAAAAGACAGGAAAGAAAGAAAAGAAGGATGTCAGAAGAGACTCTGAAATTTGCTTTCCAGCATAGACAAGCTAAAGCGAATGAATGAAATAAGGAAATCAAAGAACTGAACAGAAAATTTCAAAGGGCAGCTCAAGAAGACAAAGTCAAGTACCATAATGAAATGCGCAAGGACCTGGAGTTAGAAAACCAAATACAAACACACTCAGCATTTCTCAAGCTCAAAGAACTGAAGAAAAAATCCAAGCCTGGACTTGTAATCTTGAAGAATTCCATGGGTCCAATATTGAATGACACAGAAAGCAGATGGAAGGTACACAGAACCTTTCAACAACAACAACAAAAAGGTCAATGTTCAATCATTTCAAAAGAGCATTTAATCAAGAATTGATGATACTGAAGAAAAAAGTCCAAGCTGCACTGAAGGCACTAGTGAAAAACAAGATTCCAGGAATTGATGGATTACAAATAGAAATCATTCAACAAACTGATGCAGCACTCACTCATCTCTGCCAAGAAATTTGGAAGACAGCTACCTGGCCAACTGATTGGAAGAGATCCATATTTATGCCCATTTCAAAGAGAGGTGACCCCAGAAAATGTGGAAATAATCAAACAATATCATTAATATCACACAAGTAAAATGTTGCTAAAGACAATTCAAAAACAGCTGTAACGGTACATCAAGAAGGCACTGCCAGAAACTCAAGCCAGATTCAGAAGAGGACATGGGACTAGGGATATCACTGCTGACATCAGATGGAGCTTGGCTGAAAGCAGAGAATACCAGAAGGATGTTTACTTGTGCTTTATTGACTATGCAAAGACTTTCAACTGTGTGGGTCATGTTAAAATATGGATAACATTGTGAAGAATGGGTATTCTAGAACACTTAATTGTATTAATGTGGAACCTGAACATAGACCAAGAGGCAATCATTTGAACAGAACAAGGAGATACTGAATGGTTTAAAATCAGGAAAGGTGTGCAACAGGGTTGTATCCTTGCCCCTACTTATTCAATCCGTATGCTAAACAAATAATCCGAGAAGCTGGATTATATGAAAAAGAGCATGCCATCAGGATTGGAATCAGAGACCATAGCCTCCAGTATGGATTGCATCTCAATGTCAAGAAAACAAAAATCCTCACCACTGGACCAATAAACAGCATTCTTATCAATGGAGAAAACACTGAAGTTGTCAAGGACTTCATTCTTCTTGGATCAACTATCAACACTCATGGAAGCAGCAGTCAAGAAATCAGATGGCATATTGCTTTAGGCAAATCTGCTACACAAGACCTTTTTAAAGTGTTGAAGAGCAAAGATGTCAACTTGAGACTAAGGTACGCCTGACCCAAGCCACGGTATTTTCAATAACTTCAATGCATGTGAGAGTTGGATAGTGAGTAAGGAAGACCGTAGAAAAATTGATGAATTTGAGTTATGGTATTAGAGGAGAATATTGAAAGTACCATGGGCTGTCAAAAGAACAAATAGATTTGTGTTGGAAGAAGTGCAGCCAGAGTGCTCCTTGGAGGCCAGGATGGTCAGACTTTGTTTCTCATACTTCAGACATATTGTCAGGAGGGACCAGTCACTGGAGAGGGATATCATATTTGGTAAGGTGGAGGATCAGAGAAAAAGAGGAAGACCCTTCAGGGAAATGGACTGACAAAGTGGCAGCATCAATGGCCTCAAGCATGGCAATAATTGTGAGGTTGGCCCAGGACCCGGAAGTGTTTCGTTTTGTTGTGCATAGGGTCACTATGAGTCAGTACCAATGTGGTGGCACCTAACAATAACAACAGAAGCAACATCAGGATTGGAGGAAGACTCATTAGCGATCTGGTTGCAATGGACAGATGCTGAAAGCAAAGAGAAGTTAAAATACTTACTGATAAAGATCAAAGGCTACAGCCTTCAGTATGGATTATACCTTAATGTGTTGTTGTTGTTAAGTGCCATCAAGTTGGTTCCAACCCATAGCGACCCTGTATAGGGTTTCCAAGGAGCATCTGGTAAGCTTGAACCACTGACCTTGTGGTTCAAATTGACTTTACAGTTCAGTGCATTAACCCACAGCATCACACCAGGACTCCGTATCTCAATGTAAAGAAACCAAAAATCCTCATAACTGGACCAATAACTAACATCATGATTAATGAAGAAAAAGATTAAAGTCATCAAAGACTTCATTTGTTTGAATCCACTGTCAACACTCATGGAAACAGTCATCAAGAAATCAAATGACATATTGCATTAGGCAAATCTACTGTACAAGACCTCTTTAAAATGCTCAGAGCAAAGATATCTGTTTGAGGACTAAAGTGCGCCTGTCTCAATCCACGGTATTTTCAATACCCTCATATGTATGTAAAAGTTAGACCATGCATAAGGAAGAATGTAGAAAAATCGATGCATTTGAGTTATGGTGTTGGAGAAGAGTATTAAAAGTACCACAGACTGCCAGAAGAACAAGCAAATTTGTGTTGGAAGAAGTACAGTCAGAATGCTCCTTAGAAGCCAGGAAGGTGAGACTTGGTCTCTCACACTTCAGACTTATTATCAAGAAGAACCGGTCCCTGGAGAAGGACATCATGCTAGGGAAAGTGGAGGGTCAGCAAAAAAGAGGAAGACTCCCAATGAGATGGATTGGCATGGTGCAGCAGCAATGAACTCAAACGTAAGAATTGTTAGGATACCACAGGACCAGGCAGTGTTTCATTCTTTTGTGCACAGGGTCACAGTGAATTGGAAACAACTCAACAGCACCTTACAACAACCTTGCATGTTGTAGAGTGGATATGTCTATAACATATTTAGTCAAGAAAACGTAACAATGCAAAGAACTGGTAGTTCTCAGGCAGACACTACTGGTGTCAGATGCACATTGCTATTTGTTCTTTAACATGGGAAGTGGTAGCCATCACAGAGAGGGCCACCAGGACCTTACTGTTGTGCTTCCTACAACTACAGAGTGCAATTTCTGGGGTGAGCCACTTCCTCTTTCCTGCTGAACCTGCATTTGCATGTGACATCCTACAGGGGGCACTCCTTCAACACAGCACAGGACTCGGCTTGAAGGCCAGGAAGAAGGCATCTGCTCAGGATTTGAGAGTCATTCTCTGCAATCTATGAGCTCTGGCTGGGGCTGGGAGAAGCCATGTTGTTCATGGCTCTCAGAGGTCCTAAGCCTTCAACTCCAGGAGCAGATTTACCAGTAACGAGAGAAACCCACCAGGGCTCTACTGGGGCCTCTACTGGGAAGGGCGCTTGGAAATGGAGGAGTCATCGGACCTTCCTGAAAGCATCTCTTGGTTGCCTTAGAGTTCTGTGGGCAAATGTAGCGTATACCATAGCTCACTTCTATGCCCCATTTATTGGCCCAGGATCACCCCCATTCTTTCTCATATACACACACATTCATTGTGGACCAGCATGAGTCACTGTGAAAGGTGATGATTATCTTAATGTCCCAGGTAATGGCCCATGTTCACCAGTGTGGCCTGTGGAGAGTGGGCCATGGGATGAGTCATCTCCCCAAAGGCCAATGAGGTAGCCTGCAGAGGACCCACTGGTTTTTATTCCATCCATCACCCAAGTATACTCAGGGCTGCTGCTCTCACCAGCAGAGACTCTGCTCCAAGACTCAGTCTGGCCAGGCACCTGAGCAGCCGAACTACGCCATGCACTCTGGACACAGGGTCAGCTGTCACTAGCTGTGACCTGGGCTCAGCAGGGGACTGGAGCCAGAGGCTGCCTGTTTTCTAAAGTCTATCCCCAACCATTTCCTGATTCGCAGTTTGAACACTCACCCAAGGATCAGTGTTCAACAGATGTAATGTGAGTCACAAATACAGGCCATGTATGTAATTTAAAATTCTGAATAACTCCATTGAAAATAGAAACAGGTGAAATGTTAGCATTTTATTTCCTAAGCCCTGGTGGCACAAGGTTTGAGGCACATTTTCTGAGCCCCAGACAGGATTGGGAAGGGTATGACAGGTGAGGAAGGAAATGCTCTGGGGTCGTCGACTATGTGGGCAGGAACCAAGGGCACATCTGACCTTCTGTGGCTGGTCCCAGAGAGCTCAACTAGGATTATCTGGCTAGGCACTAAATCCAGTGACTGTGGTTGTTGCCGAGTGTTGTCATGAGTTCCGGCTCATAGCAATCCACTATAAGGTTCCCAAGGAGTGGCTGGTCGGTTTGAACTGCCAACCTCGTGGTGCAAACTGCCCTTGCAGTCCAGTGCTTTATCCTACAGCGCCACACCATGACTCCAAAAGCCAGTGATTAGAATCCTTATGAAAGAGAAGAAAGGCACAAAGACAAGGAAACAGGCCATGGAAAAATGCAGGTGGGGATTGGAGTAATGCAGTTTGTACCAAGGAATGCCAAGAGCCACCAGAAATTGGGATAGTAAGGAAGAATTCTCCCCCTAGAAAAATGTGGGACAAAACTCAAAATTACATATATATATAAAAGACCAGGTTTACTGGTAGAATAGAGACTCGTGGGACCCCTGATACTATGACCCTTAGTCACTCTTCAAGTCTGGAACTGGACTCACCCGCATGATTCAATTCTGGCCAGACAATAGACCGGTCTGTAAGGGGAGCAGTAACACTAGTGAGGTTCACACACTTTAGAATAATCAACCACTTAAGATCAAAAGGGCAGCATTTACCCAAGGACAAAATTCAGAAGAGTTAGGAATAAAGGAGAACTGAAACAGGAAACCCAGGGAGGAAGTGAGATAAGTGATGTTCCATTGTCGAGAATACAATCAATCTCCACAACAAAACAGTGTGTATGAAACGAGATGTGTCAAACATGATCTGCTCTTACTGCATCCAATTCACAATAGAAAAAAAAAGAAAAGAAAAGAAGGTTAGAAGAATTCTTCCCGTAGAGCCTTCAGAGGGAGTGTGACCCTACCGACACTTTGATCTGGGGCTTCTGGCCTGTAGAATTGTGAGGAAATAAATTCCAGTTATTGAAAGCTCCCAAGTTGTGGTAATTTGTTGCAGCATCCATAAGAAACACACAGTAATTAAAGCAGCAGGCCTACAGACAAAGCAAGAAGGCAAGGAGAGGTTCGTAGGGCACAAGACACTGGGGAACACTGAACTGTGTCACACAGCGCCTCCTATGGGTCAGGGCTCTCACCTCCCAGCTGTGGTCGGCGCAGGATTCTCTATCTGCTCTTGGCCCAAGAAAGCGGCCTCACTAAAAAGCTCACATCCCCTCGAGGGGGATTGTGTCATGAGTACTGGCCAAGTCCTCTGGCCTCACTCCCGGCCCCAGATGCTCCAAGCAACATATATGACAGTGTTGCAGCTCACAGCCCCCTCAGCCCACTTCAGCTGCCTAAACTCCCGCAGGCTGTGGGGTGCGATCCTAGAACCCTCCCACTCACATTCTTGCGTGCAAATCCGCATTGCAGGGTCTGCCTCCAGGTGGATCTGTTTCCTACGTCTGCTGTAAATAAATTTCCACCTACTCGGTGCCTGGGAATAAAACACATGTATTCTCTTGCAGTTCTGGAGGTCAGAAATCCTATCAATTTTGCAAGGTGTGGCGGGGGGGTGGCTTCCTCTGGAGGCTGTAAGGGAGCTGTACCTTTCTAGCTCCTGGGATCACCTGCATCGTTGAATGTGACACTCTCCTACGTCATTAACTTTGTTTTTCTTGTTGTCACATCCCCTGTGTTCTCTGACCTTCTTGCTTCCCTCTCAGAAAGACCCTTGTGATTACTTTTGGAGCTCACCTGAATCAGCGAGGATAATCTCTCCATGGCAAGATTCTTAATTTAATCACATCCACAAAGACCCTTTTTCCAGATAAGGTCACAGGTTCCAGAGAGTTGTTGTTGTTGTTAGGTGCCATTAAGTTGATACCGACTCATAGCGACCCTATGCACAACAGAACGAAACACTTCCGGGTCCTGGGCCAACCTCACGATTATTGCCACGATTGAGCCCATTGATGCTGCCACTTTGTCAATCCATCTCCCTGGGGGTCTTCTTCTTTTTCTCTGACCCTCCATCTTACCAAACATGATACCCTTCTCCAGGGACTGATACCTCCTGACAGTATGTCCAAAGTATGAGTAGGACATAGAGATCCTTGAGGGACTTTTATCCAGTCTCCCACACCAAGAAGCCTAACCTAAGAAAGCAGTCTTTACCCTTAAACTGGGCGCCCACTGTGATACCCCTCCAAGTCCTTCAAGCATCTGCTTTTTATGAAAGGGCAGTAGGTGAGGCATGCTTTATGTTCAACTATCCTAGAGGTTGGCAGATCGAGCCCATCCAGCAGTGCTGCAGAAGAGAGGCCCAGTGAACCGCTTCTGTCAAGATTACCACCAAGAGAACATCAGGAAGAAGCCCTCGGGATCTGACCTGCTCCTCTTTCCACACGCTTCTCCAGCGCTCTGAGGCTATGGCTGCTCGCTGCCACTTTCTGCTCCCCGAGTCACTCACCTTTGCTGTATTGCCAAGATGTCTCTTTCTAACAAGCTTACTCTGGACAAGCTGGACGTGAAAGGAAAACAAGTGGTCATGAGAGTGGACTTCAATGCTCCTATGAAGAGCAACCAGATAACAAACAACCAGAAGATCAAGGCTGCCATCCCAAAGCATCAAATTCTGCTAGGACAACAGAGCCAAGTCAGTTGTTTTTGTGAGCCACCTGGGCCGGCCTGATGGTGTCCCCATGTCTAAATTATACTCCTTAGAGCCAGTTGCTGTAGAACTCAAGTCTTTGCTGAGCAAGGATGTTCTTTTCTTAAAGGACTGTGTGGGTCCAGAAGCAAAGAAAGCCTATGCTGATCCAGCTGATGGTTCTGTCATCCTGCTGGAGAAGCTGCACTTTCATGTAGAAGAAGAAGGCAAGGGAAAAGATGCCTCTGGGAATAAGGTTAAAGCCAAACCACGTGAAATAGAAGCTTTCCAAGCGTCACTTTCCAAGCTAGGGGATGCCTGTGTCAATGATGCTTTGGGCACTGCTTACCAAGCCCACAATTCCATGGTGGAAGTGAATCTGCCACAGAAGGCTGGTGGTTTCTTAATGAAGAAAGAGCTGAATTACTTTGCCAAAGCCTTGACGAGCCCAGAACGACCCTTCCTGGCCATCCTGGGCGGAGCTAAAGTTGCAGACAAGATCCAACCGATCAATAATATGCTGGACAAAGTCAATGAGATGATTATTATGGTGGAATAGCTGTTACCTTCCGTAAAGTGCTCAATAATATGGAGCTTGGTACTTCTCTATTTGATGAAGAGGGAGCCAAGATTGTCAAAGATCTAATGACCAAAGCTGAGAAGAATGGTGTGAAGATTACCTTGCCTAGTTACTTAATCATTGCTGACAAGTTTGTTGAGAATGCCAAAACTGGTCAAGCCACTGTGGCCTCTGGAATACCTGTTAGCTGGCCGGGCTTGGACTGTGGTCCTGAGAGCAGCAAGAAGTCTGCAGAGGCTGTCACTCGGGCTAAGCAGATTGTGTGGAATGGACCTGTGGGAGTATTAGAATGAGAAGCTTTTGCCCAGGAAACCAAAGCCCTCATGGATGAGGTGGTAAAAGCCACTTCCAGGGGCTGCACCATCATAGGCGGTGGAGATACTGCCACTTGCTTGCCAAATGGAACACCGAGGATAAAGTCAGCCACGTGAGCACTGGTCACTGGGGCTGGGGCTAGTCTGGAACTCCTGAAAGGTAAAGTTCTTCCTGGGGTGGATGCTTTCAGCAACATTTAGTGATTTCCTACACACAGTCCTAAATCAACTGAGTGCTTTCCCTTGGCATTAGCTTGTCAAGATTCTGCTACTGGCAAGAAATGAAGCACCAGGAACTCTTAAAAGACATTCACAGGATCTCAGCTCGTTACGACCGACACTCTGGATTTTCCTACAGTCTTCAAGATCCCATTTCAATTTCTAGTGGCTAACCAGTGCTTTCTAGAATATTATATTTTGTATGTTAAAAGAAAGTGAGCTGTGTTAGCTTAGTTCACTTTTAAGTAGCTTACTCTGATTAGCTTTGTCATTGTATTATTACCGGAATGGAAATATGACATTCCAGTTTTAAGCAGGTATGGGGACAACGTTGATGATCTATGAAATAAACAATACGATTGTCCATTTAAAAAAAGAAAACGTTAGGGAACATAGTTCTACTCCTCACCACACGGGGTCGCCATGAGCCAATGGACTGGAGAGCAAGGGACTTTTTTGTTTGGGGGCTTTGTTTTTGCCCATGGAAGCACTCACTACTTCTGGAGGTAGGGCATCCCTGTATCCAGCTAACAGGAAGACTGAAGCAAGCAGGGATGCCACCGATCTAGGAAAGCCTGCTGCCTCTTTTCCTCTCAGTGCATCACATCTTCCAAGACTTAATTGCACCACAAAGCCTTCCCCTGCCCAGACCCGATGGCTACCTCCTCTCTGGCCTCCACCGCACCCTCTGGTGCCTCCATGGGCACACACCCTGAAGCCTGTTGTACCCATCTGTCCTGGCACATCTGTGTGCATAGGGACCATGCTTTTCTCATTTTCTCATCCCTTGTAATGCCTAGCATGGGGTCTGCCCGCCACGGAGAGTGGAATTCTTGTCTGCTTCCAATCAATCAAATAAATGCTTACAGAACTGGGTCGTGCCGAGCAGCCCCAAGTCTCTCGATGAGGAAGATGGAAGTGCGCAGCAGTGCTGGGCCCAGGCTGTTTAGTTCTACATCCACGCAGGCGGGTGCCGGGGTCCGCCTCTTCTACCAACCCAGCTCCAGCAGCTGATGAAGTGGCCTGCCACTGCTCCTACAGGTGCCCTGGCTTCCTCGTTCTGGCTCCAAGCAACTCCAGAACCAGCTCCAAGCTCTACTTTCCCCCACTCATGGCTAGGAATCCTGGTGTGGCGCTGTGGGCACTGGCCTGCAAAGTTGGTTTGAGCCATAAGGTCAGAAGTTTAAGCTCACCAGTTAGAGACCCTATACAGGGTCGCTATGGGTCAGAACCAACTCAATGGCACTTATCAACAACAATGGTGTGGTGCTGTGGGTTAATATACTGGACTGCAACATCGTCTGAACTGTAAGGTCAGCGTTTCGAGCTCACCAGCCACTCCTCGGAAACACTCTACACGGTTGTTGTGAGTTGGAACCGACTTGAGGCACTTAACAACAACAATATGTATCTTCCAAACAGTTCTTTCCTTTCTTGTTCTTTTCACAATAGCCTCTACTCTCTATTTCCTCATCTCTCTTTCTCCCCATCACTCACTCCTTGTAGCGTTTGCCTCTTTATCTCATGGAAACCATCCTCCCTAATGCCACCAACACCCTCCTTGCTGTCCAATCCAAAGGACATTCAGTCTTTACCATACCCTGACCAACCCTTTCTGCTGCCTCCATCCCTGGTGGCCATGCTCTCCGGATTCTTGGGTCTGTCCATAGGACGGTGTTCTCTTATTTTGAAATGAACTTGACTGGAAGCCCAAGGAACAGCCCTCTACCAGCCAGGATGGGAGTTGGTGGATAAGTACCCCAGCTCTCTTGCTCCCCAATGGGCTGATTCTGAGGTGTGTTCTAGTACAGCCTCAGAGTGTCCCTGGTGAACTGAGCCCCAGTTGCTCATTAACACAACCTGTATTTTCTTTCCTCTCTTCCCTGTCTCACGTCCCTCACTTGTTTCAAGTGCTCTCTGGAATCATCTTCCAAATAAATGACACCATCCAAATCTTTGTTGACAGGCCTGTTTGGGAGAAAATAACTCCAACAAACTAAAGCAACCTATCAGCTCTTGTTACTCTCCTCATGGTCCACAAGACAATCTAGGCGCCTTCACATAGTAGCAAGACCCTCAGTGATCCAGGTTCTTGTCTGGCGTGCTCTTCTTTTTCAGCCTCTTGCTCTATATTCTGGCAGCGATGAACTGTTTGTGGATACCACTGTTACCAACAGCAACAGCTCTGGCCCCTCCACACCCAGGCTTCTGCCCTCTGCCCAGGATGTCCCTCCGTGTCTCTTCTGCATTTCTGCAGCATTATCTCTGTGCAGGCATTTAATCTGGGAAGATTTCCTTCCCAAGTGTGAAGTTCAGTCCTTAAGGTGAGCATAGTTTTGAAGTCAGCTCCAAAGAAGAACCAATCAGGATGGTGAGGATGTTGGTTCGATGTCAAGTCCCATAAGGCCCAGTGAGACCTTGCCCTGGGGAGGTTGCCATTGGACAGCTCTGTGGCCAGCCCTGTAGGCAGCCTCCCTGAACCCTACAAGGCAGGTCCTTGCCTTTGCCCAGTGGTGGGCTTAAGTAAGCATGCACTGACTCCCAAAACCGAAATTTGTGCATCTCTTCCCAATTCCGTGTTCAGTGGCATCGTGTTGGTAGCAGATTTCCTAGCTGGTTTGGACCAGTTCAGTAATGGCCAATGAAGTAAAATTGGAACAGACTCAAATTTGTAAAACGTGATTGTATTGGAACAGTAACCAAAGTCCTGGAATGGGAGAGTTGGAAGAGGCATAGTAAGTCCTTTCAGGAGCCTGATTCGGGAATCTGGGCCATTTCCAGGATTGTGGAGAACAACGCACATTCAAAGTTGACTGTCTTCTTGGAGCGAGGCACTGTTATGTAGGATTCTGTTGACTAAGAGACTTGGTTGCTATACAACACACACACTGTCCTTGTTTTCTAAGAGGGAGGTGAAGTTTCTAGCAGGGTGTCAGCCCATAATTTTTCCCTTACCAGTCATCATTCTGGTACATCCACATTTTACAAATCAAAGTCCACTCGGTTTCACTTTGTCATACATAACTGAACCAGGAAGAACTAGTTTGAAGCCCTGGTTGGGAGCTTGAAATTGGTCATGGTTGGAGTATTTACACAATGTTGTTGTTGTTAAGTGCTGTCGAGTAGATTCCAACCCATAGCTACCCTGTATAGGGTTTCCAAGGAGCAGCTGGTGAGCTTGAACCACCGACCTTGCAATTCAAGTGACTTTGCAGTCTGATGCATTAGCCCACAGCGCCACATCAGGATAGGCATTGGCACCACACATGGGCATTGGCAAATGCTACCGATCAGAGATTCATTTGCCTAGTCACCTCCCAACCTGTGGCTCCCAGGTGCAATGAAACCCTGAGCACAGCTATGGTTCTACAATATGTACTTCAGGTTTCAGCTCTGAGCCGCCCTCAAGGGATAGATCGGCATCAGCTTTCAGAGGACTGAGGGTGGTCAACTGGGCAGAGTAGTGACCAATCAGATGTGGACAGGAGCTAGGGGCTCCTGGGTGAAACTGAAATTACAGGACATGGGCCAGGTTTGTGCATGTGTGTAAAAGGGAGACTTCAAGAGATGGACAGACTGAAAGAAAGCGTGAGACAAGAGAGAGCAATAAAGAGAAAAGCAAAGCAGATGCATCTAAAACAAGTAAAAATCACAGAGAGAAGGAAAAAGACAGCGTGAGATAAGGCCAATGGAAGCAAGCACATAGAGCCAAGGGCAGAAACAGGAGAAGAATCTAGGGACCAAAGTGACAACTGGGAGCGAGGAACAAAGATAGCAGGAACAAGAGAGTGTGGGAGGGTGACCTGGACAGGTCCAGTGACCCCTGCCTCAACTGCATGTCACCTTGTGGTGCATGGTGACAGTACCAGTCAGAGGCCAGCATCCACCCAGAACGATGTCTCTGGAGCCCTCCCACCCCTAACCATCATGTGAACACCTCGTTCGGTGTCAAATACATACTTGCATCCAAAGATACAAATGTTTGATTGCTTCTTCAATTTAGGCACAAACTCTCCCAGTAATTCAATAATGCATTGCCCAATTACTCACATGACGAGTGATTTCAAATTAGGTAAAAAATATTTAGGCAATTAAATTGCTAAGTGATTTAATTGTTTCTGAAAGAAATTCCCTTATAATGCTCCCTTGAGTTTTTTCTTCTTCCTTTTTAAATCAATTGGTAGATTTAGGGATACACAGATTTAGGGCTCTTCCTAGAGGAATTCAACGCATCCTTGATGTTGTTGTTAAGTGCCGTCGAGTCAGATCCAACCCACAGCGACCCTGTATAGGGTTTCTGAGGAGAGGCTGGTGGGTTTGAACAACCGACCTTGCAGCTCAAACTGACCTTGCAGTCCAGTGCATTATCCTTCAGTCCTTGATGTTGTTGTTGTGAAGTGCCATCGAGTTGGTTCTGACCCATAGTGACTCTGTATAGGGTTTCTGAGGAGCAGCCGGTGAACTTGAACCGCCGACCTTGCAGTTCAAACAGCTTTGCAGTCTGGTGCATCAACCCACAGCGCCATACCAGTTAGGATTCCAGAATTCATGCTTTTTTCCCTTGCCCAGTGGCATGCTGAAGTCAGCTTGGACTGACCCTCAGAAACCAAATGAGACATCATGTTGGTAGTTTGAAATCAGTCTTTGGAAAATTGGCAACTGCTAACCCCAGGGCGTCTTTTTTTATTTTTTTCAGAATGTCACCATTGTCTTCACTCACCTCCCTCATTCCTCTGGAATCGATGGCTCCCAGATGACGTGAGACCGGAGCATGTCTGTAGGTCTATAGCACGTACTTCAATCTTGGCTTTGAACCTACAAGGAGCAGGGCACAGTGAGCCTGAGGGTGGTTTGGGGGCCCATTGAGCAGCATGGATGTACAAGAACCCTTCTCTGGCCTCTGGGCCTGGGGACCCTGGTACTTCACCCTCAAGGCAACATGGACTAGAGTGAAGAGCTTCTGTCTGAGTAGAAGGAGATTGAGTCTCAGGCAAGGAAAAAGACTAAGCAAAGGAAGTGTCTGGCTCTCAGTCACAGCAGTGTGCATAGGGTGAGTCCAGGCAAGTCGTCTGGGATCCACATTAGTGCCCTTTTGGCTAATCTAAGCTACTCAGACTTGGGCTCCAGGAAGTCTGTTGTGAGCCTTCTATATAATAAAGTTTGATTATTATTCATATCTCTCATTGTCTTCTCAGGAAGTTAAGTCCTAGTGGCTCATGGTCCTTTATGTCACCCACCTTGAAGGCTATAACTGGGCAAATTTGGCTGGAGAGGCACTGGGGAGATGCAAGACTTAAGGAAGAAGGAAAGGGAGAGACCCAAGAGAAATGTCAAAGGAGGATTTCCAGTGTCACTCTGGGCTATGATACTTAACCTAGCCTTCCACTGTGTCAGTAAATTTACCCTTGTGCACTGATGTTTCTAAGTGAGTGCTATTTACATGGGGAGGATGGTGGCAGTTTGAAGAAAAGGATGAGGGACCAGTTCCACTGGTTGCAGGTGGAGGGGACAAAGCACGTTGTGGAGAAGGGCAGGCTGGGCCAGAACCACAGACCTCCATGAGGAGAAGGCAGGTCCTCATCTCTCTGCTCTTCTGGAAAGTGGTTTATTCAGCGGAAACCATCCCAAGTCTATCCAGAGCATATGCCTCAAATTACCCTTGTGAGCAAGATGAGGTATGTACCAGGTTCTGGGCCATGAGGAAAGGTAGCAGGGATCAAGTCAACTAAAGGGACAAACTCAGCCTCTAACCCCATCCAAGACATGTTTTCAGTGCCAGGAAACTGTGTTTTAGATCTGAGTTATGGCAAGTGTTAGCCTATAGAAAGCCTCAAGCGTAGAATGAATTTGAGACTGATCTCATTTATGAAGAGAAAAGACCCTCAGGTCTGGAAGACCCTCCTCTGTAAACCTTGTCTTATGTCCCACCAGCCTGGTGATAAATAGACAGGCCTTGTCTTCATAAGGAGACCCTCACCAACCACAGAGACCCAACTCTGAAGGGAGTACGCTAATCCAAACAGCTGGGTCTCTCTCTCCTCCTCCTCTGCAATGTGGACCCACACTCTCCACCATCTACCTAGCCCACAGCAAACAGCTAAATATAGTCCTTTATTCTGAGACTCAGCATTCATTCCTCAGTTTAGTCATCTCAGTTCTTGCTCCTAGAACCTTACTGGACAACTCTCAAGCACATCTTTGGTGGGGTCTGCATGCCAGGTAGACTGACACAGGATTGAGAAAGCAGGTAAGAAGGTGTGAAACCAACATGGACTTGGGAATCAAAGAAAGTAGGGTTCAAATCTTAGCTTCACGGTTTCCTAGCTGTGCGACCTCAGGCAAATTATTTAATCTCCTGAAGCCTCGTTGTCTTCATCTGTTAAATGAGACGAATTGCCCATTGGCTCACAAAACTGCTAGGACAATCAACCAAGAGAACAGCTTCTAGCCAAGGCTTGACACAAAGGAAGGTTTGATAGCACTGTTAATTCCCCTCCCAGGAAAGCATTCTTTCTTTGCCTACCTACCCCACAGATAGAACAGAAACTAGAGTTACAATATCTGTCCCAGAAAATGGTTTTACTGAGATCTGTAAATCCAGTGGTTTGTAATGGATGCACTACATAGACCCTGGTCCTGGCCTCCTCTCTGTAAGGCTGTCAAATGTGCTTCCGGGTGAACCACACACACACACATACGGGAACATTCACAAAGGCATACCAACTCTCGCAAACACTCATGCATTCCAAGATACTAATCAACACCGAGGCGTACTCACAAACACAGACACATCCAGCCAAGCACAAGGTCACAAGGACAGGCAGACACATGCATAAACACTCACACACAGACACACCAGAATGAACACAGATTAGATTACTGATTACTGTTGCACAAAGCCATGCAGACCTAAAGACAAACACGCACACATAAGGGTGTGTGCACATTGCTTGGTCTGGGCGCAGACTGTCTAAGGCACAAAGAAACAGTCCAGCCAAGCTTCTGCTGTCTCCTCCTGGGTCAGCGCCAAGCCCTGGTGTGTAAAGAGTCTTTGGCGCCCTCTGCTGGCTGCAGCTCTGCTTTCCACCCAAATCCTATCCAGCAGGAACCTGCATGGCAAACACTGGCGCTGAAGGGAGGGGAGATAAAAAAGATAGAGTGCAGGAAGACAAGAAGAGGAGAAGCTGGACCCATTATATTCCCAATGCCACCAGGATGGAGGATTTGGCCCTGCGTCCATTCCACTGACCCAGCAGCTGTTTACAGGAAAGCCAACTTCTCAGATGCCCATAAAGATCCTCTAGAGACCTGCTGGGACACAGTCAGGTGGGTGAGGGGCACAGGCCCCAGGGGGCTTCTCAGGCCTCTGGCAGTGGTGTCATACTCTAGACCCCAAAGTCCTTTCTAGTTTCTCCAGAAATGCTAAGGCCAAGCCTTCAATCCTGAAGGCAGCAGAGTTGGATGGCTGAGTGCCGGTACTGCCCTCACAGGCTGTCTGTCCTGGAATCCTCTCCTTCCCCAGCACCCTTATCCTCATCTGCAACATGGACAAAGAAATGCAGTTGGTGGGGGATTAAATCGGAAATTTAGAGCGCAGGCCTGGAACACTGTAAGCACACAGTAAGTGCCTTTGCTGTTATTACTGGTGTTGTATTTGTTGTTGCCTTGGCCATGAACTTCACAAGGGAAGTTAATGTATAGTTTCATCAGAGCCTCTGGGAGGTGGAAGGACACTGCACTTGTCAGCCACGCCTTTGCAGGCCAACCTGAGCCACAATGTTAAATAGAACCCTGGAGAGAGAACATCAGCTGAGATTGCCTGACCACCCCAGCCCAGGGCTGTGCATCTGACCTGAGCTCAGCCAATGAATCCCTCCTCTGTGTTTCTAGACTTGGATCCATCAAGATTCAGTTCTCTCTCATGGTAGAAACTCCAAGGTATAAAACCTGGAAGCCAGTGGCCATGTTTCCTGTCTTGTGCAGTAAGAATAAAGCTGGTCTGTAGCAAGAAGCAGAAACATGGGCTTAGAGAGACCCCTGAGTCCCAATATCACTGACGTCTACCTGCATCACTGCCTTCCTCCAGGCTCAATTACTTGACTGCTACTTAGATGTTGTGAGATGCTCCAGGAGCCTTCCAATGAAAACCAACCAGCCAACCGCTGCCTTTGAGTCAACCCCAATTCATGGTGTCCCCCTATGTGCCAGAGTAGGAGTGAAGTCCATAGGATTTTCAATGGCTGATTTTTTTTAAGTAGGTCATCAGGATTTTCTTTAAAGTCACCTCTGGGCAGACTCAAATCTCCAATCTTTTCATGAGCAGTCCAATGTGTTAACCAGAGACTCTCCTTCCAATAAATCCCCAGTTTTGCTTAAGCTGCTATGAGTTAAAAGGAGCTCTGGTAGTGTAGTGGTTACGAATTGGGCTGCAAACCGCAAGGTCAGCAGTTCGAAACTACCAGCTGTTCCGTGGGAGAAAGATGAGACTTTCTGTTCCTGTAAAGATTTACAGCCTTGGAAACCACCCTGTACAGGGTCGTTATGAGTCGAAACGACTCCACAGCACCTAATAACAACAACTATGAGTTAAGTGAAACTTTCACATTTCTACGATGCTGAACTGGGTTAAACAGAGCTTCCAGACTAAAATGAACTAGGAAGAAAGGGCTGGCAATCTCCTGCAGAAAATCAGCCAATGTAAACCCAGTGGATGGCAACAGTCCTAGTCCATTGTGTTGGGGTCACCATGAGTCAGAGGCCAGACTGATGGCAGCTAATAACAACTGTAAGTTGTATTTCTGTCACTTAAAAGCAAAAGGATAAGACTTGCTCTTTGACCCTGCTCAATCCCAGTGCCGATAGCCTCCCTACTCACAGATGTGTTTAACTCCTTGCTTTGGCCCATCCGCTGCCACGAGCTAGTTCCAAAGCTGCTTATATCTTTTGCTTTTAAATAAGATTTTTTCAAGTGTAACAGGCTTATTATGGAGTCTTAATTTGTTGGGGTTTAAACATAAAAAATTTTTTCTAACAACTGTCCCTAACTGTGCTCATTGAAATCCCTTTCCTGCTGAGTGGTGGGGATCTTAATGACATCTTGACTCTATCCACAACTCCCTTGTCACTTTCAGCTATTAGAACAGTCTCATTTCAGTCACCAAGATTCTTTCTTATTCCTCTCTTCCCAGCTGTTCCACCTTTGCTCAGACTAGAGCTGTGGCCCCCAGATGAGATGCTTGGCCCCAAGGGAGATGGACATCTGGCTGTAGATGCTTCCTTCCCATCCCTCTTCTAGGCACCTCTGGTGTTGTGGGGACAGGAGAGGGATGTGGAAGTAAATATCACAACTGTCCTCTCCTGGGTGGACTCTCACTGCTGTTCATCCGCTCTGAGTGACAGTGATTCAAATATGCCTCTTGGGTGGAGGGTCTTGTGGGTGGGGTACCAGCATGGGAACTTGAACTCAGCTACCTTACCCAGTGTGCTCTCTCAGCCTCACCACCTGTCTCCTAGTTCTCATCTTCCTTGCTCAGACAGCTCGGAGTATACCACAGAATCCAAAGATGAAGCAGACACCCATCGTGCGGTAAAATTCTGTTCTCTGTTTACAAGGCATCCCTTGTAGTTTGGAAAGAAACCATGCCTTTCACTCCCCACAGAGAGGAGAGGCAGTAAGTCACGTGACAAAAACCTATTCACCCACCACCCACCCCCAGCCCCTCACTGTGGGAGACGGCAAGTGGTTGTTGAGAAGATCCAGTGCAGCCATCCCCTTTGCAGAAAGGAGATGTTACTGGCTGTTGGCTGCTCACCAGCGATGGTCTGAACATAGAATGTGGGGCCCTAGTGTCTTTCGTGCTCAGCTGTATGTCTTAGCTGCAATTCTAGCACAAAAGGAAAAGTCCCACACAGCATCCCTCCCAGACCCCTGCTAAAATGATCAAATGGATGTAAAAGAAGAGAATGGCTTTGTCGGCCCTGGAAGCCAGAGAAGGTATATTCCCATGTCACAGGTGCGGGGCAGGCTCTGCAAAATGTGCAAGCTCAGATTGAAGGGAGACCCCCAAGGGTTGATTCATAATGTCAGTTTCTGAGAAAGCAAAAATTGTCCCATGGGATTTGCGCAGATGAGATCCTGACGGAATTTTCTCCATGCTGCCCCCAAGTGGTGGGACGTGAATCCATGTGGGGTGGGGCAGAGGGCCCATCATTTGGAAGCCTTTTCTATGCTGCTATGGCATTGTAACTACCAGCCGCTCCACGGGAGAAAGATGAGGCTTTCTACTCCCATAAAGATTTACACCCTCGGAAATCCTGTACAGGGTCGCTATGGCTCGGAACCGACTCGACGGCACTTAATAACAACGATGGCATTGTAGGATAAGCACTGGACTGATAGGTCGGTTGAACAGCAAGGTCGGCAGTTCAATTCACCAGCTGCTCCTTGGAAGCCTTATACAGCGTTACTATGAATTGGAACCGGCTCAACGGCACTTAACAATAGCTAATCTATGCTGCAAAGGAGGCCTGGTGGTACAGTGACTAGGCACGAGCTTACCAGCAGAAAGGCTGGCAGTTTGAACTCACTGGCTGCTCCGCGGGAAAAAGACGTGGCAGTCCGCTTCTGTAAAGATTTACGTCTGAGAAACCCTATGGGGCAATTCTACTCCATCCTCTAGGGTGATTGAGTTGGAATCATGGGTGGGTTGGTTGGTTGCGATTGTCTCCCCCACAGAGTTTGGAAGTAGCTGGCTGAGAGGCTTGGGGTGCACACTGTTGCTGTGCCTAGTGGGGGTGATGGAGAAGCTCCTCCCTGAAGTGATTTCTCCCTCAGACTTCATCCCTCCTTCCCTGTTGTTGTGGACAGTGTTGTTGTTGTCAAGTGTCGTTGAGTCAGTTCCGACTCATAGGGACCCTGTATAGGGTTTCCGAGGAGTGACTGGTGAGTTTGAATCACCGACCTGTGGTTCCAACCGGCCTTCAAGTCCAGTGTTTTATTCTATAGCACCACACCAGGACTCCCAGTGGACAGTAGCACTTGACAAAGGTGGGCCACAGCTACATCAGTCGCCAGGAGCAGCAGCCTAGCAGGCCAAGACACTGAGTGTGGACACCTGACCCACTGGGCTGCTCAGTGGGCCTGCCCATAGCTGACATCCACACCTTCCCCCTGCTAGTCCACGGCCTAGTACTGTCTGTTGGGAGGTGCTACCTGGGGCAGGGAAAGAAGAGAACAACTTCCTCCTCTGCCAGTTAGCTAGACCCCCAGAGCAACACTGGTGATGTGGTGGGGGAGACACATGTCACAGGCCAACTGTGAAGCCACCAACTGGTAATGTGAGCTTGCATCAACCAGCCATTTAGCCGAAAAGATGACCAGACAATTGGGGAGGAATCCAGGTGGATGGTGGGCGACAGAAAATCCAGCTCTTCCCTCCTTGTTTGGGAGAGAAAGAGTAAGATTTTATAAAACACTCATGTTGTTTTTTTTTTTGAAGGAATGCACAGAAAAGCAAAGACACATCACATACACACATTTGCAAACACACGGAGCCTTTAAAAGGATTCTGCATTGTGGGAGAAGAGTGTGTGCTCCCAAAAGGGTTGGGGGAAAGGCCTTATCACAGAAACATAAATAACTTCCAGACCACATCTGCTTTGGACTCGATTCATTTAATTAAAACAAGAATTAAAAAGAAAAGAAAAGAAAAACAAACAAGAGTTGAAAAGCAAGATGGGAAAAATGAAATGAGACGGTTTCTGGCTGAGGAGCAGGTGGGGATAAAAAGTAAACCATATAAGAGAAAAAGAAAAGGCTGAAAAGAAACTCAACATCCAGCAACACACTGTAAATAAAGGTGTACTAAAATGGTAAAGAACAGAAAGTATGAAAAACGGAATCTGGAAATGCAAAGGACAAATATGAGACGTTTTCTGAAAATGAAGAAGAAAAGCCCAAAGAAACACAAAGAGAGATCACGTGATAGATACTGGGTTGTAAAGAAAAAGCTAAAGAAATGAAACAAAGGCAAGAACTGAAGGAAAAAAGGTGAAGGCAATATTCCGGGGATGATGAAAGGCCCGCAGCGTAAAAGGTTCCTCCTTATCCCAGTCAAATGAATAAAAAGAAATGGATATTCAGAAACACCAGGTGGATTTTGTGGTGTATTAGCTGCCCTGGAGCCCACCCTGACTCATGGTGGCCCCCTCCACGCAGAGTCCTAGGGGTTTCAGACCCCATTGCATGCCATGGGGTTTTCACTGGTTGGTTTTCTAAACTGAATCGCCAGGCTTTTCTTTTTTGTCTGTCTGAGTCTGGAAGCGCCACTGAAACCTATTCAGCATCACAGCAATGCACAAACTTGTGCTGATAGGCAGGTGGTGGCTGCACAGATAGTGTGTTGGCTGGGAATTGAACCTGGGTCTCCTGCATGGAAAGTGAAGAATCTACCACTGATCCATCACTGCCTGCCATAAGCATACATAAAAGGGGGGTGGGGGTGGGGGTGGGGGGGGAAAACAGCTACAATTACATTTCTTAGAATGTATACTTTCAAGAAAGAGTCCCTGGAACGTTGGTAAATATTGGAGGCAAAAAACAACAACAACAAAAAAAAAATAGTTCTGTCATAAAATAAACTTTTGTTGTTGTTGTTGTTGTTGTTGTTAGGTGCCATCGAGTCAGTACCGACTCATAGCGACCTTATGCACAATAGAACCAATCCTGGGCCAACCTCATTACTGTTGCCATGCTTGAGTCCATCAATGCTGCCACTTGGCCAATCCATCTCTTGGGAGTCTTCATCTTTTTCTCTGACCCTCCACTTTACCAAACATGATATCCAACTTGGATAATGCTAAATCAACGAGACTAAAGCAAAATCCCATGCTGAGGATTTCTCAGGACGTTTTTAAGTGTTCAATTTATCGTTAAATTAGCAATGTTAGTGAGCATAGTTCTCCAAACTTTTTGACTATGAAACCCTTTGCTGTGGATTATGTAGAAAGACAAGTACACAAGAGAATGTCCTTTGGGAATATCTTTGGAAGCCATGGTATTTTCAAAAACCTCATAAGCATTCAAAAGCTGGGCAGTGAGTGAATAAGGAAGACTGTAGAAGAATTAATGCTTCTGAGTTATGGTGTTGGAGAACAGGGGCTGCCAAAAGAACCAACAGATCTGTGTTGGAAGAAGTGCAGCCAGAGTGCTCCTTGGAGGCCAGGATAGTCAAACTTTGTCTCTCGTACATCAGACATATTGTCAGAAGGGACCAGTCGCTGGAGAAGGATATCATGTTTGGTAAGGTGGAGGGTCAGAGAAAAAGAGGAAGACCCCCCCCCCCCAGCAAGATGGATTGGCAAATGGCAGCATCAATGGGCTCAAGTGTGGCAACAATTGTGCCCAGGACTGGGCAGTGTTTCACTCTGTTGTACATAGGGTTGCTATGAGTCGGTAACGACTCGATGGGTCCTAACAACAACAACCAGGTACATTTGTGCATGAAGACAACAGAGAGACCCTCACACCTGAAAGAGTCAGGATGTATGCCACGCAGGTCATTTGCCTTTCATGGGCAAATAAAAAAGACTCAGAAGTCACTCTTTGCAAGCAAGCAAGGATCAAAATAAACACAATCCAAGTTGTTGTTGTTGTAAAGTGCCATCAGTTCCAACTCATAGCGACCCTGTATAGGGTTTCTGAGGAGCAGCTGATGAGCTTGAACTTATGACAGTCCAGCACCTTAACCAACAATGCCATACCAGGACTCCAAAAATCCAAGTTGTTGTTGTTGTTGTTGTTGTTAGGTGCCATCGATTTGGTACTGACTCATAGAGACCTTATACACAGCAGAACGAAACACTGCCCAGTCCTGGGCCAACCTCACTATTATTACCACTCTTGAGCCCATTGATGCTGCCACTTTGCCAATGCATCTCACTGGGGGGTCTTCCTCTTTTTCTCTGACCCTCCACCTTACCAAACATTATATCCTTCTCCAGTGACTGGTCCCTCTTAACAATATGTCTAATACAATCCGTTGTTTGATTTCCTGACTGCTGCTTCCACAAGTGTTGATAGTTGATCAAGAAGAATGAAATCCTTGACAACTTCAATCTTTTCTCTGTTGATAAGAATGCTGTTTTTATTGGTCCAGTGGTGAGGATTTTTGTTTTCTTTGCGTTGAGACGCAATCCATATTGAAGGCTGTGCTCTTTGATCTTCATCGGTAAACATTTTAAGTTTTCTTCACTTTCAGCAAGCAAGGTTGTATCATTTGTTGTTGTTGTGAAGTGCCATTGAGTCAATTCCAACCCATAGTGACTCTGTATAGGGTTTCTGAGGAGCAGCTGGTAAGTTTGAACCGCCAATCTTGCAGTCTGGTGCCATTAACCCACAGCGCTACACCAGGACTCCAAGGTTGTCTCATAGGGTTATGTAAATGACTTAGAAGTCAACTTTCAAAGAACCCACTTGTCGTGGAGGCAATTCTGCCTCATGGTGACCCCACATGTGTTTTCAATCACTGATTTTTCGGAAGTAGATTGCCAGATCTTTCTTCCAAGGTGCATCTAGGTAGATTTGAGTCTCTAATCTTCAAGTTAGCAGCCATGCATGTTAACTATCGGTACCACCCAGGGTTAGGATTAGTCAAGTCAATATTAAAAACATGTTAATGACATGATTAAGTATGCATCCGTCAGGGTTTAGTCAGAAGGTAAAAGCTACAACAATAATTTTAATGGAGAGAATTTTTATAAGTAATTGCTAGCCAGGAATGGGAGAACTGAAAAGGCAAAGGTAACACTGAAGTATCACAGAGGTAGTAATTTCAGGAAGCAATCTGCAGTTTTATAAAACACATGGGCGATTCTTTTACACCTTAAAAGTGACAAGCCCCTTCAACCACATAAGGTGAAGTAATATGTAGACATAAACCTTTGCATCCTAAAAATACAGACTGTAACTTATAAAGTGAAGCCTTTAAAAAGTACATGTCCATTATATATTATTGTTGTTGTTAAGTGCCGTCAAGTCGGTTCCGACTCATAGTGACCCTCTATAGGGTTTCTGAGGAGGAGCTGGTGGGTTTGAATTGTCAACCTTGTGGTCCACAGTCCAGTGCTGATCCAACAGCCCCACACCAGCAGTCCTTTCTATATCAGACCATCTAGAGAAAGTTCAAGACACAGAAAATGTACAGGCCACCTTCTTCTATTGTTGCTGTTTTTGTTAAGTGTTGTTGAGTTGGTTCCGAACCATAGTGACCATGAATAGGGTTTCTGAGGAGTGGCTGGTGAGTTTGAACGGCCAACCTTGCGGTTCAAATCGACCTTGTGGTTGAGGGCTTCTCCTCAACCATTCAGTGCCATGAACGCTCCAAATAACTATCGTGTCAAAGAATATAATAAATGCCAAATATCATTCTGGTTCCTAAATCTGAAATGCCCACGTGTGCAGAGTAGAACTGCTCCATAGGGTTCTCAAGGTCATGACCTTTTGGAAGTTGATCACCAGGCCTTGACTTCTGAGGTACCTCGCAGGGAGGAGGAGGGCTCACACCACCAACCTTTCAGCTAACAGCCGAGTGCTTAACCTTTTGTGGCACTCAGGGACTCCGTTTATTACCTTAACCTTGTCCCTACTTCTATTACTCATGCCTTCATTAAAGCCACCTTGGGTGAATTATGTTTCTGACTGGGACCTTGACTCACATGCTTCCCAATTCTGTCTCTAAGCCCAAATAGCCCTGATACTAAAACTTGAGAAACAGCACAAGAAAAGACACAGACCGACAAAGAGTGGATGAATGAATGAACCGCAGACCAACGTCAATTTCAAAATCCAAACCAAGCCCACTGGCATTTAGTCAATTCTGCCTCATAGCAACCCTGGGGCTGTAAATCTTTACAGGAGCAAAAGACCTTATCTTTCTCCTGAAGGGCAGCTGGCGGGTTTGAACTACCGACCTTAGGGTTAGTGGGTTAGTGCTTATCCTACAGCACCACCAGGCATCCTCCCTGCCATTTAAGATGTAAAGTCAGCAGTTCAAACTCACCAGCTGCTCCTTAGAAACCCTATACAGGGTGGCTATGGGTTGGAATTGACTCAACAGCACTTAACAACAACAACAACAAAGTCTTAATAAAAATGTAATCAGAGTAAATTTGACATAAGTCCAACAAAATGTGAAATGAATATGCTCTGAGCAAATATTCCTGGAATGCATGGATGAGTTGATATTGGAACTGCAGTAAACTGCACCAATAGGTTAAAGGCGAAAAAGGTTATTTTATATACTGAATAATGTTTGGTAAATGTTTACATTCTTTCCTGATTCAAAAACAACAACACTGTAGTAAATTGAAAATTTAAATCTATTTATTTCACATGATTGAAAAAAAGAAAACACTAAATCTGTAACCAACAGCTAACACAAAAAGAATAAAACACAAAAATTCTTCCCAAGGGAACCTAGATCCAGAGGGCCTGGAGGAAAGTAGAATCTCTGCTGAGTAGTATACAATCTGTCTGGGCAGGGCTGATGAAATGAAACGCAGATGGGTCTCTTGTGATACAATAGTGAGTAATTGTTATCAGGACTGATTATGAGGGTTGGAAATGTAAAGGTAGATGTTTTATAGCAAGGAAGGGAGTGATTAACTTTGCAGCCTAGGAGTGGAGGTCCCTGGGACCATCAAGGGAGAAGAGTGGAGAGTGGGACCCTACCCAGATAAGCAGTGATGCCTGAGATGGAGGCAGAGACGATGACATGGAGTGATGGAGAATTGGGGATGATATGGAGATGGAGCAGTTGGGGACTTTAGACATAGAGAGGGACAGAGGCTGTGTGCTGACGACCAGGGGGGACGAGCAGGCTTGTAGGGTATACCCTTTGGTTGGTTGATGATGCATGCAGGGGATTGTTAACTATAGCAATGAAACGATATACGATAGGATGAATGTAAAACTAATGTTCTCCCATGTAAACTATCACATAATTCACAATAAAACATTTTTAAAAATTCTTCCCAATAATCTGGAAACAAGACAAATATTTCTACTAGCCCATTATTTACATTGTTCTAAAGGTCTTAGCTAATGCAATTAGACAGGGAAAAAAAGAAGAGAAAAAATTATAATTATTTGCAAATAATTTCTTCCTAGAAAAAAACAAGATAATGAATATAAGAATAAGCATTTAGTTATAAATAACTACAGAAAGTTAATAGTTTTTCCATTTCTTAATAACCTGTTAGAAAACATAATACCAAAAAAAGCTGTATTAGTTATCTAGTGCTGTGTTATAAATACCAAAACGTAGTGACTTAGAACAATAGCATCCATTGCCTCAGACAGAGTTTCTGTAGGTCAGGAATCAAGTGTGGCTTAGTTGGGACCTGTATCTCAGGGTTTCTCACAAGGTATCAGCCAAGGCTGTAACCTCATCTGAAGGCTCAGCTGGGGAAGGATCTGTTTCCAAGTTTACTCACGTGATTGTTGACTAAATTCCGTTCCTCATGGGTTGTTGGCCTGAGAACCTCAGTTCCTTGCTAGCTATTGGCAGGAGGCCATCCTCAGTTCTTTGCCACATGGATCTCTCCGTAGGACAACTCGCAATACGACAGCTGGCTCCACTCAGAGCAGACAAGCAAGAGGGCCAGAAAGAGTGTCAACAAGACCAAAGTCTTCTATAACCTAACATTTCAAGTAACATAAAATCATCTTTTGCCATGTTGGGAACACTAACAGTAGGGAGGTGTGCATTCCTCAAATAAATAAGCCATTTCAGATCAAGAGAGCAGGATTTACCCAGGAACAAAGTTCAGAAGGGTGAGGCAAGGCAGAGGAATGGGAGAAAGAAACACAGGAGGGAAGTGGGGTAACTGATGTTACTTTGTGGGGATTATAATCAATTGCATGAAAAAAAACAATGCATATGAATTTTTGAATGGACAATTGATTTCTCCGTAAACCATCTTCCAATTCACAATAAAAAGGTTGTTTGTTTGTTTGATTGTTTTAATTTTAAAGAATGCATTAATATTGTTTCATCAATTATAACAAATGTATCACAGGAATGTTTGATGTTGTTAGGTGAGTCGAGTCTGTTTTGACTCACATAGATCCTATTCATAACAGGGAAAAACACTGCCAAGTCCTGTGCCATCCTCACAATCGTTACATTTGAGCCCATTGTTTTTGCCACTGTGCTAATACATCTTGTTGGAGGTCTTCCTCATTTTTGCTGAGCCTCCACTTTACCAAACATGATGACCTTCTCTAAGAACTGGTTCTACTGATAACATATCTGAAGTATAAGAGATGAAGTCTTGCCCTTCTGGCTTCAAAGGAGCATTCTGGCTGTACCTCTTTTCAACACAGATTTATTTGTTTTCTGGCAGTCCAGAGTACTTTTAATATTCCTCTTCAACCACATAATTCAAATTCATTGATTCTTCTATAATCTTCCTTACTCACTGTCGAACTTTCACATGCATATGAGACAAGTGAAGACACCATGGCTTAGGTAAGTTGCACCTTAGTTCTCAAACTGACACCTTTGCTTCGAACACGTTAAAGAGATTGTGTGTAGCAGATTTTCTAATGCAATGTGTCATTTGATTTCTTGGGTCCTGCTGCCGTGAATGTTGACTGTAGATCCAAGCAAAATGAAGTCTTTGACAACTTCACTCTTCTCCATTTATCATGATGTAACAGAGTGAGCTAGTTGTGAGAAGTTTTGTTTTCTTTACATTGAGGTCCAATCCATACTAAAGGCTGTAGTCCTTGAGCTTCATCAGTAAGCATATGACACAGAGGCAAACATAAACTGTTAGAACCTGATCAACTGGACCCTTGTTTAGTGATGAGTCTGCCCAAAATTCCAACCGTACAGGGAAGGATTCTCCATATCAAGGATAAAGTCTGCCTTCTCAGTACGCTAGGTTAATAGGGACAGGCAATTTAGAATTCTGCTACCAAAATTGAAGGGGGTGGGAGGGCACTATAAAGGCATGAAGTGGTTGGTTTACAAGCTTTCATGAGGGTGCTTAGTGTCAGAAGGAGGGGAGTAAGACAGAAATCCTCCTGAATAGGTTTGCTCAGGTCCAGATGGGCTCGGTAATGAGGGGAATAGGATTTTATGATTCAATTGTGAGCAATTGTTTTCAGGTCTAATGGTGATTGTTACAGCTGTAAATGTAGAAGTGGTGCAACTAAATCAGTAAGCATTTTAAGTCTCTCTTTACTTTCAGCAAGCAAGATTGTCTCATCTGAATATTGCTGACTGTTAATGAGTCTTCCTCCTATTCTGATGTCACATTCTTCTTCATATAATCCAACTCCTTGGATTATTTGCTCATCATACATATTGAATAAGTATGGTAAAGGTATACAACCCTGGCACACACCTTTCCTGATTTTAAACCATTCAGTATTCCCTTGTTGTGTTCTAACAATTGCCTCTTGATCTATGTACAGGTTCCTCATGAGCACAATTAAATGTTCTAGAATACTCATTCTTCTCAATGTTATTCATATTTTGACATGATCTACACAGTCAAAAGCGTTCACATAGTCAAAAAGCACAGGTAAACACCTTTCTGGTATTTTCTGCTTTCAGCCAAGATCCATCTGACAGCTACAATGATACCCCTAGTTCTATGTCCTCTCCTGAATCCAGCTTGAATTTCCGACAGTTCTCTGTCAATGTATTGTTGTAACCATTTTTTAATTATTTCCAGAAAAATTGTATGTGCATGTGATATTAATGATATTGTTCAATAGTTTCTACATTCTGTTGAGTCACCTATCTTTGAAATGGGCACAAATATGAATCTCTTCCAATTGGTTGGCAAGGTAGGCAGCTGTCTTCCAAATTTCTTGGCACCTCCAGTGCTGTATCAGTTTGTTGAAATAGATGCCACAGATGTCTTGCTATATTTCATAAAATAAACACTTAATACATACATGTGATGAGGTCCATGTATATAATTTTATGTTGCTGAAAAAAGGTATTTGCAATGAATTTGGTCTTACAAAATTCTATGATGTGACTCCAGCATCATCTCTATCACTAAGACCATATTTTACAACTACCGATTCTTTTGAACTTTTTTTTCAAACTTTCTCATTCCAATTACCAGTGATTATCAGTGCATCTTAAATTGCATATTGCAATTTCATACTAAAAAAGTTGGTTGTTGTTGTTGTTAAGTGCCATCGAGTCGATTCCAACCTATAGCGACCCTGTACAGGGTTTCCAAGGCTGTAAATCTTGATGGGAGTAGAAAGCCTCATCTTTCTCCCACGAAGCGGCTGGTAGTTTCAAACTGCTGACCTTAAGGTTCGCAGCCTGATTCGTAACCACTACGTAAAAAAGTTGGTAGAACTCTTCAATTTCATCATCACTAGCTTTAGTGATTGGTGTGTAAATTTGAATAATAGTGGTACTAACTGAACTTCCTTTCTGTTGTTAAGTGCCATTGAGTAGGTTCTAACCCATAGCAACCCTGTATAGGGTTCCCAAGGAAGTGAATTTGAACTGCTGGTGAATTTGAACTGCTGAACTTGCAATTTAAACCACGTATGGATATTATCCTATCACAGAAAGCACTGTACTTCAAGATAGGTCTTTACATGTCCTTTTTGATGATGAATGCAATGCTGTTTTTCTTGAAATTATAGTTCCTGGCATAGTAAACTATATGATTGTCTGATTCAAAATGGCCAATACCAGTCCATTTCGGTTCACTAATGCCTAGGATATCGATTTTTATGTGTCCTAATTCATTTTTGACAACTTCCAATTTTCCTAGATTCCTACTTCATACATTCCATATTCCGGTTATTAGTGGATGTCTGCAGCTGTTCCTCATTTTGAGTTGTGCTCTATCAGCAAATGAAGGTCCCAAAAGCTTTACTTCATTTACATCATTATGGTCAACTCTAGTTTGAGGAAGCAATCAGATTTTTAGTGCCTTTCAACCTTAGGGGTTCATCTTCCAGCACTGTATCTGTTCCTCTGCTATTCATAAGGTTTTCAATGTTAACCACTCAGAAGTAGTCTGCCTTTGCTTCTTTATACTTTGTCTTAGTCTGGAAACTCTGCTGAAACCTGTCCACCATAGGCGACACTGCTTCCAACATCACAGTAAGACATAAGCCAACGAAGTACATCAACTTGACAGACAGGTGGTGCTAACCTCCAACATGAATGTTGTTGTAAGGTGCCATCGAGTCGGTACTGACTCATAGCGACCCTATGCACAATAGAATGAAACACTGCCCAGCTTTCACCATCTTCAAAACTGTTGTTATGCTTCAGCCCATTGTCGCTGCCACTGTGCCAATCCCTTTTGTCTCTCACAATTGGGACATGTTATCAGGAGGGACCAGTCTCTAGAGAAGGACATCATGTCTGGTAAAGTGGAGGGTCACTGAAAAAAGAGGAAGATCCCCAAGGAGATGGGTTGGGCCAGGCGTACTTTAGTCCTCAAACTGCTATCTTGCTCTTGACTACTTTAGAGCCGTCTTGTGCAGCAGATTTGCCTAATGAAGTATGTCGTTTGATTTCTTGACTGCTGCTTCCATGTGTGCTGATTGTGGATTCAAGTAACGTGAAGTCTTTGACAACTTCAATCTTTCTCTATTTATCAGGATGCTATTGGCAGCATCAATGGGCTCAAGCGTGGCAACAATTGTGAGGTTGGCCCAGGACCGGGCAGTGTTTCGTTCTGTTGTGCATAGGGTCGCTATGAGTCAGTACCGACTCGATGGCACCTTACAACAACGTTTAACATGAATGAGATGTTAAAAATAGTAGAAACTCTGTCAGAACAGGAGAAAGGGTAAGTGGAGACTTCAGTCTTCCTAAGCAATCTCTCTATAAATAGAAATGGCTTAAAAAAATACAGTATTTTTTTTTTTTTAAAGTGAGCCCTTAGGTCACAGACACACACAAGGGATGATACAAGGAAGCAGCTATCAAGAGATGGGGATCATTGTAACCTATTTCATAGACTACCTACCACAGATGCCTCGCTATATTTCATGAAAATAAGCACCCTATACATACATTCATCTCTAAAACAAAACTTCACTGAAGAATAAACCGTCTTTGGTAAAATATTCCATATCCCCAAATGGAAATACCCAATGTTGCACAGAACTTGATTATCACTAAAGTAATTTATAAATTTAATCTAATGCCCAGAAGGGTTTTGTTGTTGTTGTTTAGCTTGATTTAAAAAAAATAATAATAAAAATCCAGAGTTGAAAATCTTGAAGAACAGCCAAGAACATTTAAAAAAAAAAAATAAAGACTTGGATGGCAGAGTTCATGCAGCTGGCTACTCAGCCTTCTCAGAGGTCCCTTGGAAGAAAGGCCTGGTGATCTACTCCAAAAAAGAGCCATTGAAAACTCGAGGAAGCACAGTTCTACTCTGACACACACGAAGTTTCCATGAGTTGGAATCAATCTGATGACAACTACTTGATTGATTCAAGAGTCCTGGTGATATAGTAGTTAAGTACTCAGGTGCTACCTGAAAGGTCAGTGGCTCAAACCCACCTGGAAGAAGATGTGGCAGTCTGCTTTTATAAAGGTCACAGGCTTGGAAATCTCTGTTCTCTAGGCTCACTGTGAGTCAGAAACAATTCAGTGGTCACAGGCATGAGTTCGTTTGTTGTTAGTAACCCTTATCAAAAAGCCCACAGTAATTAAAATAGGAGACTATTAGCGTAAGAATGAGCTGAGACCAATGGAACAGAATAGAAAGCCCAGCCCAACATATACAATTACTCCATATGTGGTAAAGATGTCCTTTTAGATCCTGGGATATGACTATTCATTAATGATTCATATTCCAATAGTAGTTTAATTTTTTTAAGTTAGGTTCTTGCTTCTTACCATTGTTGCTGTGAAGTGCCATCAAGTCAGTTTCTACCCACAGTGACCCTGTATAGGGTTTCCGAGGAGCAGCTGATGAGCTTGACCTGCTGACCTTGTGTTTCAAACGGACTTTGCAGTCTAGCACATTAACCCACAATGTAATACCAGGACACATGATGATAAAAATAGTTAAATAATAAAAGTGAAATGAAATAATGACATCATAGAAAAAAAATTAATTGGAAATGTGTATGTCCTTGATGAAGGGAAACATCATTTTAAGTATCACGATAAGGCCTGAGACCATAAAGGAATGATTATAATCTTTTTTTTTAATGTTTTATTGTGAATTATGTGATAGTTTACATGGGAGAACATTAGCTTTACATTCATACTATCGTATATCGATTCATTGCCATGGTTTGCAATCCCATTCATGCATTATCAACCAACCAAACAGTATAGCCTGCAAACCTGCCCCTTGGTCGTCAGCACACAGCTCCTCTCCCTCTCTTGGTCTAGAGTCCCCAGTCGCTCCATCTCTCCATGTCATCATCTCTGCCTCCATCTCTGGCGTCACTGTTTCTCTGTGTAGGGTCCCGCACTCCTTCTACCTTGATGGTCCCAGGGACCCCACTCCTGGACTGCAAAGTCAACCTTTCCCTCCTTTTGCTACAAAACATCTTACCTTTACAATTCCAACCCTCACAGTCAGTCCTGATAACAATTATTCACTATTGTGCCACATGAGCGCTACCCCCATCTCCTTTCATCAGCCCTGCCCAGACAGATTGGATACTACTCAGTGAAGATTCTACCTTCTTCCACACCCTCTGGATCTAGGCTCTCTCTTGAAAACTTGTAAGCCAGTCACTTCTTGCCTTTGTAGGCCACCCCACCCCCCCATTTTGGGTAATCAATGTCCAAGTTGCCCATCCCTGTCTACTCTGTGTATTGAGGGGGTGGGACTGATCCTTGCTGTAAAGATTTGTTCCCTCTTTTGAGCTACTGCATCCATAGGTGTAGGTCAAGTTCATCAAATTGTATCAGATTACTCTTTTTTTCCTCTTCTTTCATCTTCTAGTCCAGTTCTAATCATCCAACCACTGAAGCCAGGTCAAGTGGGTATTATCTGCAAGTGTGGGTGTTCTTGTATATATGCCCTCTCTTCTTATCAGCTGGATGCATCACTCTCCACTCTAGTCCTCTGTGGCTCTGTCACTGACTCTGGGCCCAGGAGTCCCCAGGTCTTGCCATATGGTGGCCAACCAGGTCTCCACCAGGGTTCACAGGAGTCTATTGAACATTGTAGGGCTTAGCTCGCAGCTTCATTGCTGTTTTTCCCTCACTTCCCCTTATCGGTGACCAACGTGGTCACCAATCAGAGTACCCGTCTGCTTGTGTATTCCCCTTGAGTTTTAGTCTTGGAAGGGGGTTTGCCCTGAGAGGACCCGACCATTTGCCTTGATGTCTCCTGGGCGAGCAACTTGCTTGTTCTTGTTCTGCAATCAGTCGTATTGCCTTTATTTTTTTTGTATTTTTCCTGTCTGTCTTTCTTTCAAGAAGTATCTTCTATTCTTCTAGCCGCTCCAGGCTGTTCTGCTTGTCCTTTCTAGTGGAAATGTCCCACCTCAGAAGATTCTGGATGGGGTTCAGGACTCCACCTATGGTCTTATGTATTGCAGAGACTCCGCAGGAAGCCTCCTTCACTGGGTATGTTGTAGCCCCATTTTAGATATTCCAATCAGTTATAGGCAGAAGATGGACTTACAAAGCTTTCTATGGAATGATTAATCTTTGGGAGCTTAAAAATGAAGCACTTCAATCCATCAAGAAACTATTAAAATGTGAAGCAAATGACAAGTTTTAAACATTAGTTGCACAATATGACAAAGAGTGATCTATGAAAAAGGTGCTTAGTGTACTAAGACCAAACCCAAACCCAATGCCATCAAGTTGACGCCAACTCTTTGGGATCACAGAGGATAAAATACAGTCTCCACAGTTTCAAGGCTATAAAACTTTACAGAAGCTGACTACCACATCTCTCTCCTGTAGAATGGCTGGTGGGTTTGAACTGCCAACTTTTTGATTAGCTGCCAAACACTTTCACCCCCGCACCAACAAGTCTCCTTGCTAAGTGTCTGTTGTTGTTGTTGTTAAGTGCTATCAAGTCAGTTCAGAATCATAGTGATCCTGCTCACAACATTATGAAACACTCTCCGGTCCTGTACCATGTTCACAGTAATTGTTATGTTTAAGCACATTGCTGCTATCAATCCATGTCTTTGGAGGTCTTCCTCTTCTTCTATGACTCTCCACTTTGCCAAGCATGATGACCTTCTCCGGGGACTGGCCCCACCTAACAATGTGTCCAAAGTATGAGAGACAAAGTTTCTCCATCCCCATTTCTGAGGAGCATTCTGGGTATACTTCGTCCAAGACAGACTTGTTAGTTATTCTGGAAGTGCATGGTATTTCCAATAGTCTTCTCCAACACCATAACTCAAATGCATCAATTCTTCTACAGTCTTCCTTATTCATCATCCAACTTTCACATGCAAATGAGGCAAATGAAAATACAATGACTTGAGTCAGGTCCTCAAACTGACATCTTTGCTCTTGAACACTCTAAAGAGGTCTTGTGCAGCAGATTGCTTAATGCAGTATAGCATTTGATTTCTTTACTGCTGCTTCCCTAAGTATTGAGTGTGACTTTGACAACTTCAATCTTTTCTCTGTTTATTATGATGTCATTTATTAGTCCAGCTGTGAGGATTTTTGCTTTCTTTACATTGAGGTGGAATCCCTACTGAAGGCTGTAGTCTTTGATCTTCATCAGTATTTTAAGTCCTTTTCACTTTCAGCAACCAAACTTTTGTCATCTGCATATCACAGATTGTTAATGAGTCTTCTCCAATTCTGATGCCACGTTCCTGGGATAGTCCAGTTTCTAGGATGATTTGCTCATCATATCGAGTGACTAAGTATGGTAAAAGGATACAACCCTGGGGCACACCTTTCCTGATTTTAAACATGCTGCTTAATAATGAACAACTGCCTCTTGGTCTATGTACAGGTTCCTCATGAGCACAGCTACGTATTCTGGGATACCCATTCTTCTGAATGTTCTCCATAGCTATGATTCACACAGTTGACTGTCTTTGTATAGTCAATAAAGCTCAAGTAAACATTGTTCTGGCACTCTCTGCTTTCAGCCAAGATCCATCTAACATCAGCAATGATATCCCTAGTATACTACAGCTTATAAATCCAGACCGAAAAAATGTATATTACAATAGGAAATGGTCAAAGGAAATGAACACGAAATTCACATGTGAAATGTCTTTATTCAACACATACTTATTAAGGACTTCCTATGCATCAGACCTGGTTTGGCACTGTGGGTAAATGTGCCAGACTGTAAAGCCGTTTGAACTGCAAGTTCGGCAGTTCAAGTTTACCAGCTGCTCCTCGGAAACCCTATACAGGGTTACTATGGGTCAAAATCGACTCGACTGCACTTAACAACAATATGTATCAGACAGACTTCTAGGTACTTCTTGAGATAAAGACAAAGATCTCTGCCCTCATGGAATTTATGTTCTGTTGTTGGGTACCATCGAGGTGATTCTGATTCATAATGTACAGGTTTCTCATACCCAACACCACTTCCGAGGCTGTAATCTTTTTTTTGAGTGCAAATTTACAGGGCAGATCATCAATTTTACATTCAACAAATCATATATTTTGTTTCATTACAATGCTTATAATCCTGTCCATGTACCATCAGTTAACAGTAGTTCTCTCTATTCATTTTAGCATTTTTAAAAAAAAAAACAAACACTCAGGCATATATAATAATTTACATCACCAAAGGGCATATTCAGCAAGCCTGCCTTCTGGCTGACAGCTCTCAGTCCCTCTCTTTCCATGAATTTAGAGTCCTCAGCTGCTCCCTCTCTCCATGTCCTCATCTCTGCCTCCATCTCTGGTGTCGCTGCTTCTCTGGATAAGGTCCCACATTCCACTTGTGCTCTTCTCTCTTGATGGCCCTAGGGTCCTCGGTTTCTGAACTGTAAGATTAACTACTCCCCTGTTTTTGTTACAAAAGTTCTACCTTTACAATTGTGACCGTCGTAATTAGTCATGATGACAATTACTCACTAATGAATCATAAGAATCTTATCCCCATTTCTTTTCACCAGACCCATCTAGACAAGATGAAAACTATTCAGTAGGGACTCTAGCTTCCCCTGCACACTCTTAAGCTATACTCTCTCTTGAAAACTTGTAAGCCAGTCACTTCATGTCTTTATTGGTCCCTCATTTTAGGTAGCCAATATCTAAGATGCCTGTTCCTATCTACCCTGTATATAGAGGGGATAGCATTGATACTTGATATGAAGACTCCTTCTCGCTCTGTTGGTATTTTGAGCTACTATATCCATGAGTATAGGTCAAGTTGATCAAATTATAGCAATTTAACCTCATTTCCTTTATCAAAAATTGTTGTGTAGGTTTTTTTTTAAATCTTCCTCTAGCCGAGTTCTGATTATCAAGCCATTGAGGCTAGATCAAATGGGCACTATCTGCAAGTTTGAGTGTTCTTGTGAGTCTCCCCTCACTTCATATCAGCTGGATGCTTCACTCTCAGCTCTGGCCCTCTGTGGCTATGCCCTTGTCCATAGGCTCAGGTGTCCCTAGGTGTCACCACATTTTGGACCAGTGAGCCCTTCCTCTTCTCTCTCTCATCTCCAGGTCAAGGGTAGTGTATGGAACGTGATTGAATTCAACCCATTTCCTCATTGCTGCCTTTCCCCCTCTTCCACTCACCAGTAGACCAATGTGGTCTCTAGCAAGCTTACATGTCTGCTCATGTGTTTCCTTTGAATTTCAGTCTTAGAGGAGGATTTGATCTGAAGGGACTTGATTGCTTGCCTTAATAGCTTCTCAGTAAACAACTTGCTTATTCTTGTAGTAGCCAATCATATTGCCATTTTTGTTTTGTTTGTTTTTTCCTGCTGATCTTTCTTTGAAGATGTATCTTCTGTCACTCTAGCTGTTCCAGGCTGGTCTGGGAATATCCCACCTCAGAAGGTTCTGGATGGGGCTCAGGTTTCCACCTAAGGTCCTACACACTGCAAAGGCTCCGCAAAAGGCCTATTTCACTGGTCAAGTTCTAGAACCCCTTTTAAGTATTCCAATCAGTTATAGGATGAAGACAGATTTACAGGCTTTCTGTAATCCTGTTTCCCAACATTCCTTTCTATCCCACTCAAGTGTCTATTTTACAATAACAAGGGAAACAAATATTCATAAGATAGTCAAGCATCTTAGTATGATTACCACTCTTCAGACTATGTCTCAATTCCCTGTAACACAGAGCCCTGTTGTTCCAAGGTTGAGCATGCATCACTATTTGCCTCTGTCCCATTTAGCCCATGCAAACTTGTCTCAGTGTTCCCTTATCTACCTTGTTCTTCCACCCTCTCCCCACTAGGCTGTAATCTTTACAGCAGCATTTTGCCAGCTCTTTTTGCCCTCAGAGTACTGGCAAATTTGAACTGCTGACCTTCCAGTTAGCAGCTGAGCCCTTACCCATTGCACAACCAGGGCTCCTGCTTTCATTGTGCCTGTTGCCATCAAGTTCCTTCTGACCCAAAGCCCCAACCCCATAGGGCAGAGTAGAACTGTCCCACGGGGTTTCCAAAGCTGTAAATCTTCAGGTAAGTAGATAGCCACATCTTTCTCTTGGGAAGTCTCACCTTTCAGTTAGCAGCCAAAAGCTTAACCACAGTGCCACCAGGGCTCCTCTACTTGCTCTCTAATGGAGAGAGAAAAAAAAAAAAAAATCAGTTGCCGCTCAATCAACTTTACCTGATGGAGGCCCCGTGGGTTTCTGGGTAGAGCTATACTCCGTAATTTTCAATGACTGTGATCTTTTGAAGGAGATTACCAGGACTTTCTTGCTAGGTGACTCTAAGCAAATTCAAACTGTTAACTTGTAAGTTAGTAACCAAGAACTTAACCACTTACCCCACCCAAGGACTTCCGTAAAACTTTCAGATACCTTGATTTCAAACTCCAAGGAGCTCTGGTAGCGTAGTGGTTACAAATCGGGCTGCGAGCCACAAGGTCAGCAGTTCGGAACTACCAGCTGTTTTGCGGGAGAAAGATGAGGCGTTCTGCTCCTGTAAAGATTTACACAGTCTTGGAAACCCTGTACAGGGTCGCTATGAGTCGGAACCGACTCCACGGCACATAACAACAACAGTCCCCAGAATTGTGAGAATAAATTTGTATTTTTATAGCCCACAAAGATAAGTCTTCAAATTTGAGTCGCAAAACAGAAATATTAAACCCACTGTCACTGAGTTGATTCTTCCTCAAAGTGGCCCTTTATAGAATTTCTGAGACTGTAAATCTTTATGAGAGCAGAAAACCTCATGTTTCTTCCTTGGAGCTACTGGTGAATTTGAACTCCCAACCTTACAGTTAGCAGCCCAGTGTTTATCCCACAGCAACACTTGGGCTCCTTTTGTTAAGTAGCAACTGGAGTCTTAAAAGTTTGGAAGTGGCCATTTAAGATGCAACTATTGGTCTCTCCCTATCTGGAGCAAAGAAGAATGAAGAAAATTAAAAACACAAGGAAAGAATTAACCCAGAATTCTAAGGGACCACACAAACCTCCATTCCAACTAATATAGCAGGAGCTAAATCCATATCCATGACCATACACTCCTGCTCGATCCCAAGAACTGCCTGCAAGGATATATCCTCTTTTGAGGAGAACCTCAAGTGTTAGGCATCTTAGCTGGAACTTCAGGAATTGCTGTGACTCCGAAGTCTACTGAAGCATCATGTCATAGGGTAGGATGGTGTCCTGGAGAATACAGCCCTTGGACAAGCACAACTTTCAGGCTCTCCCCAAGGGCACTCCCCTCCCCCCTGCAGACCTCCTTCCCTTGTTCAGCTCCACTGCCTTCCCCTCCAGAAGGAAATAAGCAGACTGTACACACACACACACACACACACACACACACACACACACACACACCACAGCAAGGTTCTTCAAGGAGATGAAGCAAAGAGTCACAGCTGTAGAGAGATGGATAGACAGACAAGACATAGAGGGAAATCAAAATGCCCCTGAAAGTACGCAGTCAGCATAATGCCTTGACCTCCACCCAGGACTCCTGGCTCTGCAGGTACCTGTTCACTTCCCAGCAACCCCTCACTAGGCTGTGAGCTCAGTGGGACTCTGGGTTGGGTCTGTCATCTCTCTGTAGCTCCTGCAGCCAGCCCCAGGCATGACATTCAGCAGGCACCCAGGGAACACAGTGGCTGAGTGAGAGAATGAGCTAGCGAATGAATGCAGAGATGGAGACAGAGCGAACGAGTGGAACAGAGAGACGTGCAAGACCAGAAACAGAGACACAAATGGAGACAAACAGAGAAAATGAGTAAATGAAAAGATGGGGAAAGGAATATTGACTGGAAAAAGAAATAAAGTCAGAGAGAAGAGTCTTCCTTTAGTCCTCCTAAGCTGCTGCTAATCTGAATCATTGGGTTCCTGCCTTAGTTTCCTTACTTTCTCTGCAGGCCTTTGTTGGGCTGCTGTCTAAAGGTCTGACATACTGCTTGGTCCTTCTAGCCGCCTTCCAAGGGCAGGGGACACCATAGCCTCCTCCACCCTCCCATACTGGTTGAGTTGCTTGATCTAAGGGAGCCTAGCAAGCAGAACTATATAGAACAGACACCTCTACTCCCACCCAACAAATTCCTCCACCAGGCAAAATCTCAGATGAGAGTCCTCTTCATTTGTCCTCATTTCTCTAACTCCCTCCTGGCCCAGGCTGAGCTGGGGTGGGGATTGTGGGGAAAGTTACCCTTTAGCAGGCCCCAAAGCCACGCCTGCACGAACTCTTGAGAGGAAAGAAAATTAGGGAGGGAGAAGCTGGCTGGGCTGGTGGCCGAGGGGCCAATGGGGGCCTCGATGCCCAGACAATTATATCAGTTTTGGTATTTCCAATTCCCCAGGGGACTGTGGTAGAGGGCCTGGAGAGTTGGGAGCTAAGAAATCAGAGTGGGAAATGGCCTAAACTACCAAATCCAGCCCCCCACTCTACCAGGGGGCTTAGAGAAGGGTGGGTTGCTTCCTTCCCTCTTCCACCCCATCTGTCCCTCACACTGGCTTTAACCTCACCTCCCCCACTTCCGGGCTGCTCCTGGGTTCCAGCCTTGAAGACAGACACTTCTAAACCAAAGGGCCCAGCCCCCTTCACAGCTGCCTTAGCTCTGGGGACCAGAGTCCCCCCTGCCTCTCCCACCATTGCGCCAGATGTGGCTGCAGGGGAGGGGTGGGCTCGGGGCCCAGCTGGCAGTGGTCAGTCGGTGGTCCTCTCCCTGCGTAGTCAGCACTTTCTGTGCCAGTTTGCCTCCTCACTCAGCCCTGCTTCCAGCCCCACTTCCCAGAGGGAGCAGCTGGGGCTCCTGCTGCCCGACTGGGGCTGAAACTTCCAATTGAGCACAAACCCCACCCAGAGTTTTGCCTGAGCCATCTACCCAGGTGCCCAGAACTTGGGATCAGCAGTCCATAATCTTGGGGTGGAGACCTAGCCCTGCTCATCAGAATCTTCCTGACCCACAGCAGGCCGCCCGGCCTTTCTTCTGCCAAGCAGGGAGACACTCCCAAAAACCTCTGCTTATCAAACTTGTTGCTTCCTCAGTTTCCTGTGATTTTCCAGAGCCTGGACTTCCAGTGGTTCCAGTGTGATCTAAGTGATTTGTGCTCGACTACTAACCCAAAGTTTGGCAGTTCAAACCCACTCAGCAATACTGTGAAGAAAGGCCTGGTGATTGGCTTCCAGAAAACTCTATGGAGCAATTCCACTCTATAAAGCATGGGGTTGACACCCATTGGCATCAACTCAAGGGCAATGGGTTTGGCTTTGGATCTTTTTTGGAGTCCCATCACAGTGTCCTAACACATGCTGGCTGTTCTATGGAAGCGTCAGCAACAGGGCAGCCCAGCCTGGGGCTGAGTACACAGAAGGTGCTTAATAATAAAAGGCAATGTCAACAGACTCTTTCAGCCCCATAACATGGGCCTGCTTAGGGTTCCTTGCAACTGGTTCCTAGTGGCAGGGACCGGCAGTAAGCCTCAACCACATTGTTGTTGTTGTTGTTGTTGTATCTTCAAGTCTGTTCTGACTCATGTGATGGTGGCTGTGTGCTGTGGAGTCGGTTCCGACTCATAGCGACCCTGTACAGGGTTTCCAAAGCTGTATATCTTTACGGGAGCAGAACACCTCATCTTTCTCCCGTGGAACAGCTGGTGGTTTCTAACTGCTGATCTTGCAGTTCGCAGCCCGATTCGTAACCACTATGCTACCAGAGCTCCTTGTTCTGACTCGTAGCAACCCTGTATAGGGTTTCTGAGGAGCAGCTGGTGGGCCTGAACCACCGACCTTGCAGTTAGCAGTCTAGCATGTATCCTACAGTGCCACACCAGGAACCCCTCAGCCACATACTTTGGTCTTAACAATGTGGCTATGAACCCTAGCCTGAAAGAATAGGGTGGAGAAAGCCACTGCCCTCCTGCTCTCCTCCCTCCCTTCCCACAGCTCAGGCCTGGCCTGGTATGAGGGAGAACAAGCCCCCACTCTGCAGGCTTCCACATAAGCACGCTAGAACACCTCTGTATACTGAGGTACCTCACCCTGCTCTGTGTGTGGAAAGGTGGAAGCAGGCAAGCTCCCCTGGGCTCACAGAGCCACTGACCCTAGCCCAGCTGGGCCTTATCAGCCACTGCAGGAGACTCAGACTAGGAGGGAGAAAGAGGTCAAAGGAAGGGGTGGAGAGAAGGGAAAATAGACACCCAGGGAGGCTTACCCCAGCAAGGAAGGACACAGAAGACAGATAAAAATAGGCAAGGGACAAAGAAAATCAGGGGGTGGGAGGGTATTGTAAGGGGAAGCACCCTTGAGAGACAAAATCCTCTCTTCTCTCTGGAGACAAGAAAAAAGACAGAAAATAGTGGTTGCATGTCTGGTATTGTGCAGAGTACTTTTCAGGAATCTTCTCATTTCATCCTCCCAAATATACTTCAAGAAAGGTATTGCTTTACACCCCACCCCCGGTAGCACAGGAAACCCTAATGCTCTGAGAGGGGAACAGGCTTCCTCTGAGAGGGACCAGGGGCTCAAATCCTCTGGTGGAGTCTTGGGTTTCAGCAGGGATGGTTGGCAGGGCCATATGCCTGGTCCAAGGAGCCTGTTTAGAGGCTCAAGCTACGTTCAGAGCAGAGTTTATTCAAACAGTCTAACAGGAAACTTGGCTCCTCTGAGTCACTCTGAGTCAAACTTATTAAGAAAGAAGAAAAAGGAGCAGGAGCTAGCATGAGCTTGGGTTTCACGCAAAGAGTTGGCTCCAAGACCTAGACCTTGATGGTACTTCCCACCTCACCCAAGCCCCCAGGCAACCCTTGCTCCTGCCAGATACCAGAAGAGGGGTCTTGTCTTCTCCAGTCTAAGCCAGGGGGGCACCACTACTTCACAGGTATCCTCTGTCCCCACCGCTATCCGTTCCCTCTCTTCTCCTCCCCACCTGGGATACCCTAAGGTCTGTTTTCACTTCTCCTCCTCCTCCTCTCCTGGGGCTGCTGCCCATCTGGCACAGGGCTCTACAGGACCCCCGGGGATTCCACACAGCTGAAGCCAGTACTGCAGGGGGCAGGCAGACAGGAGAAAAGGCTTAACCCTCCAGGTCCCGGCCCTCAGTAAGCCTATTCTGCTTCATGTCCTGAGATAAATCAATTGCTCCTTATAGGACTCCTGTCTGGGGTCTTTGATCCTACTCTGGGGATCTCAAGGGCCAGTGATGAGTGGTGGCTGGCCAGGGGTGTCGCTGGGAGTGCCCTCATCCCCCCTTAAAGGGTAGATCCGTACACTGTGTCACTTGAAGCAAGCCTCAGTCCTGCAGGACAGTGCAATGGGTGAACAGATGCTGACTGGGGGGGGGGGGGGGGGGGGACACTGTACTGGAAGAAAGATCACTCTGACTGGTCTGACTGTCTTCCCTGGGCTCCGGGGGTTTCCAAGGTAGAGGAAATGCTTCAGGACCCAAGTGAAGGGCAGGTTCCTTCCACAAGAGCGGACTTTCTGCCTCCACTTCCCAGAACCAAAAATGGACAAGGCAGCCCACATGAGACCTGAAAAAAAACAGCATTTAGATTGTCATTTCTTGGGTGCCAAAGTGTTCAAACTTCTGGGATCCCCTCCCATCTCCACCATCCCCAGATGGAACAGAGAACCCCTCAACACACCCTTAAGGACCATGTGATCTAATCCTCCACTCAGCAGATGTGACAACTGGATCTGAGAGAGTGTCAAAGATCACCCAGCAACAGATCCCAGTTCTGAATCCCCCTCTCTCCTGTACTGTGCTGACAGGTGACTCTGTCTCACAGGGACCCCATCCCATATCAAAGACAGCCTCCAGTTTCATGCTATCCATGTATACACTCGGTAATTCCAAAGCTATGTAGAATCAAGACATGCAGAACAGTAATCACACATGATATGTGAGAAGTTGATCTCCCCATAATTTCTTAAATCCATCCCATCCAAGGAATAGTAAGGCCCAGAGAAAACCCTGCCAACAGGGAAGTTTTCTCTGGCAACAGGGAAAAATCTGAAGCTCCACCCACCTTGAGCTCAGGTCTAAGGATTGAGATGTTCATTCTTGGGGTCAGGAGTTAGAGGGTGGACCCAGTCTACCATCTCCCCAAGGGGACTAACCAACAAGAGAAGCGTCTCTTGGCTTCAAGGAGCAAGGGGAAAGGGAATCCAAGAGTCCTGGGGAGAGGCTGGAGTGGACAGGAGTCAGTGACCCCTACAGGTCTAAATAAGAAGCCAATAAGAAAGGTGGAGACCAAGGATGCTGGGTGGGTCTTGGTCTTTCCAAAGAAAGGAATGGGCAGGATGGTGCTAACATCCGGGCCCCACTTACCAGGTGTGAGTCCCCAGAGGCCCTGGCCTATTCCCTGCCTCATTCCTTTCCTCAGAGGCAGGTCTGTGGCTTAGCCGGGCGGGCCAGGGACTGAGAGAGCCTAGCAGCTGTGGGACATGCTACATAGCTAAAACCCGACGGACCATAGGGCCCCGCGGAGGAGGCCCCAGCAGGCAGACCAGCCTGCCTGAAACCTCCCAACTCTCCCAGCCTGTTGCTTATTCATTCAGAGTGGGAAAGCGCCAGACCAGAGACCAGCCAGTACAGGGCTGGCCATGTAAGGGTCCAGGAGGTCCTGCCCGACCGGTGCCCTGCAGAGAGCCTTGTGCAGCCCTGGGCACCGCCCCTACCCTGCCCTGACCCCTTGGCCTCGAAATGCTGTCATCGGAGGAACAGTCCCGCTGGGGACAAGGCCAGGATGGACAAAGCTAGAGTTGGGGTAGGCAAGGAGCCATCCTGTCCTCAAAGCTGTGGGAAGAGAAGTGCGCACAGGAGGCCACTCCTGAGAGCCTCCCTATTCACCAGGCCTCTGCAGAGAGGCCACTATGGCTCTGGCCCGGCTCCGCTGGCAGCTGGGGGCCCTAGTGTGGGGTGCCTGCCTCTGCCTCCTAGTGCGCGGGCAGCAGACGCAGCGGGCGCAGGGCTCAGACCCGGGGCGCTGGCGGCAGCTGATCCAGTGGGAGAACAACGGGCAGGTGTACAGCCTGCTCAACTCGGGCTCAGAGTACGTGCCGGCCGGGCCTCAGGGTGCCGAGAGTAGTTCCCGGGTGCTGTTGGCGGGCGCCCCCCAGGCCTCGCGGCGGCGCAGCCAGGGAGGACCCCGGCGCCGGCAGGCCCCGTCGCTGCCCCTGCCCGGGCGCGTCGGCTCGGACACTGTGCGGGGCCAGGCGCGGCATCCATTCGGCTTCGGCCAGGTGCCCGACAATTGGCGCGAGGTGGCCGTCGGGGACAGCACCGGCATGGCCCGGGCCCGCACCTCCGTCTCCCAGCAACGGCATGGGGGCTCCGCCTCCTCCTCGGTCTCAGCCTCGGCCTTCGCCACCACCTACCGCCAGCCGCCCTCCTTCCCGCAGCAGTTCCCTTACCCGCAGGCACCCTTCGTCAGCCAGTACGAGAACTACGACCCCGCGACGCGGACCTACGACCAGGGCTACGTGTACTACCGTAGCGGTGGCGCAGGAGGCGGCCTGGGCGCAGGGGCAGCGGCCGTGGCCTCGGCGGGGGTCATCTACCCTTTCCAGCCCCGGGCGCGCTATGAGGAATACGGCGGCGGCGCCGAGGAGCAGCCAGAGTACCCGGCCCAGGGCTTCTATCCGGCCCCGGAGAGGCCCTACGTTCCGCAGCTGCAGCCGCAGCCGCAGCCGCAGGCCCCCGACGGTCTGGACCGCCGCTACTCGCATAGCCTGTACCACGAGGGCACCGCCGGCTTCGAGCAGGCCTACCCGGACCCGAGCCCCGACGCGGCGGCGCAGGTTAACGGCGGCGCCTACGGAGGCGACCCCCGCCTCGGCTGGTACCCGGCCTACTCCAACGTGCAGCCCGAGGCCTACGTTCCGCAGCCGCGGCCGGTAGAGCCCCAGCCTCCCTTCCGCGGGCTGGAGCCGCCCTACCTGCCGGTGCGCAGCTCGGACACGCCCCCGCCTGGTGGGGAGCGGAACGGCGCGCAGCAGGGCCGCCTCAGCGTGGGTAGCGTGTACAGACCCAACCAGAACGGTCGCGGTGAGTATGGGGCCCCAGAGCCCCGGTGTCGGAGGCCTCAGTGTCTGCCCCTGTTCACTAGTGAACTATCTGCCCTGAGCGCGGAGACCACTCCTCCCTCCATAAAAGCCTCTGCTGAGCTGCAAGTGAGGACACCCTCCCTACAACCAGCAGTCCCAGTGGGCCCCACCTCCCAGATTCCCCATCTCCAGGCATCATCAGATAAGCACTTGACCTCAGGTCGATTTGAACCACAAAGTGGGCAGTTCAAAGTCACCAGCAGCTCCTTGGAAGTACAGGGTCGCTGTCAGTCGGAAACGACCAGACTTAACAACACTTAAACAACAACAGACATCATTGGTGCCAGGATTTGCCCTGGGGCCTGGGGCCTGACCCTAGCTTTGTGGGTAGGGGGTGGAGGACCTGGCTGGACATTGGGAGAGGCGCCATCCTGACTTGGCAAGGGTCATCTGGGGACAAAGGGAAGAAGCTGGTCTCCCTGCCTCCCTCATTCCAAGTAAATCTTCCACCCTTGGAGGCGCCCCTTCACAGGGCAAGGCAGGGAGCCTCAGACACCTTAGGGTCAGAAGGGCATGAGGCCTGTCTCTGGAAGTGTGGCAAGTTCCCCATCCCTGGGCATAGGTGAACTTGGTCTGAATGGCATGAGGTTAGAGGGGAGGCTCCTGCCCCAGGCAGGGGTCCAGGCTAGGCAACTTGCTGGATGGCTTAGCGCTCCCTAAGGGGGAGGATGCAAGGAAGGAACTGGAGTGAGGCCTGGGATGCATTGGTGGGGGAGAAAGAGTGCAGAGAGGGGGCACTCAAAAACTTTAGTAACCATGATGAGTAATATCAAATGCAATATTATTTTTATAGCAAAATTAATATCTATGATGAACAAAATACTAATATTTAAAATAGAATCAATAACTGCTATGTGAAACCCCATTGGAGCCTAAGGCAAAAGAACTAATTAGTAATACTGATCCTGTCTTGATCTGAAAATTTGATATTTTGTTCATCACAGATTTGTTTGCCTGTGTCTTGATTTTTTAAAAAAAAACATTTTGTTAAGATCTTCCTTATCTTCATTACTGAGTTTTTAGGCACCAACTTAAATTTTGTACCTCGGGCCAGTGTATCATTCTCCTCACCCTCACCCTGGTCTAGGGAGAGTCCCGGGAGACAGCTGTGAGCTGGATGTGCTTCCAACTGGCTTGTTTAGGGGAATGGGACATGAAGATATGACCTCATGTTGGATAGGCCCGAACCATCTGCCCGGGAGAAGACAGTGGCTCTTACTCCTCAGATGGGCAGTTCCACAGTGCTGTTAGCACGTGGGGCTATTGCAGCAGAGATAAGGGCCTACCGGAGGTATGGCTGGCACGCTAACTGCCCTTTCTCTGCTATCTTAGAGCCCCCTCTCCCGTCGAAAACAGTCAGCTTTGGTCAGGATCTTCCGCTTAAACCTCCATGGATATACATCCCATCCCTGATCTGCCTCTTTCAAGCCATAATCATTGCCCTCCACCCATGATTCTCTGTTCCCCACTGAGATCACTACACCAGGCCCCTAGGTGAGGGCTGAACCCTGTGGGACCCATGGGACCCAGGCATGACACTTCTAGCCTTTGCCCTCTGTCACCAGCAGGGAGTGCCGCCTGTCTCAAGCCATGCTGACTCTAGTTCAGGACTCTGCAGAGGGTCCTCCTGCCTTCCTAGGATGTGCTGGAGCTGAAGGCTAGTGGGGAGGAGTGCCCCCATTGGTAGCACCCATCCCTCACATCCAAGGCATAGCACTGGAGTTGGGTGCCGAATTCCACTCTCAGCACCTACAGGCGGTCAGGACAGGAGAAGGCTGGAGGCATGTGATGGGTGAAGGAAGGATGCATTGTCCTGCCTACCCTGGCCCCACCCCAGCTGGTCCTCCCCAGGTACTTGCAGCATCCATCTAGCAGGGTATGTTACAGCCAATCATCAACTCCTCCTAGAATCTTAACCAAAAGGGGCTAGACTTTTGTAGCATCTTTTCTTAGAATGCAAGACCTCAGAGTGGAGTTCAGCCAGAAGGGCCCCACCCGGAGCAGAGGAGAAGACTGAGACCTCAAATGTCATAGTACGATGCTGGCAGCTCCAGGCCTGGGCTTCAGGCCAGTGAGGTTTCTAGGGACCCTCTTTGGCCTGTCAGTTCTTAAGGGAGCCATTTAATTCAGCGTGGGATGGGCCAGGGCAAAGCTGCTTCTGGAGTGGGGGTGCTTGGTGCTTAGCACCAAGGCCTCTGAGGCCCAGAGTTCATTTTGGGTCAAATCATTTCTCCCCTGAATGCAGTACTCTCAGTGCCAGGTCATGAGGGCTGATATGCATCAACTCTAGCCCTGCCCTGGAAGAGCACATAGCAGAGGGGGGCGTCTCACTGCTGTGATTGGGCAAGTGGGCGTTCTGGGAACCCAGAGGAGGGGACCTCCTCAGTCAGAAAGGACTTCCCACAGAGGTCCAAGAATTGCTGTAAGGAACCTCCTCTAGTTTTGGAGGTGATGGTCTGTACGGTAGAAGGGCATTAGTGGTCTTAGTGCCAAGTAAGATCTCCCCCCAGCCTCAGAAGCCCACAGCCCGCCTCCCAGGGCCTCCTCCCACCCTGGCCTGATTCACCAGTCTGGCAACCCCATGAAGGTAACGTGGAGCCATCCGCCTGGCCGTCTGCCTGGGCATCTCTAGTGGCTGAGACAGCTTGTCTGGGGCTCACAAGGGGGAGCAATACCGTCTCCCCCCATCATTGGTTCCCCCTCCCCACCTCTAGGCCTAGGCTATGGAAAATCCCAGCCCAGGAAAGGCCAAGACTTGTGCTTGAGATCAGACCCCCAGGCCTGGTGTGGGAGCCCAGGATGGATTCCCTGAGACTGACCTCATTCCTCCTGGCCTCTCACCAAGGGGTCTGAGGCTGGGCGCTGGCAGCCTGCGTGAATGTGTGGGCGTGGATGTGTCCTCACAACACCAAACACATGTGAGCACCACCCACAGCCCTCCATGTTGTGGTGGTTTCCAAGTGCCTGTCCTGAACCCTATTTCTTCCTCCCCATTGCCACCCAAGGCCTCTTGTAATACCATTGTCTGCAACTGCGGAACAACACTGGAAAAGATGACAGTTGGAAACAGGCCCAGAAAGGACCTTGCAGGGAGACCTGGAGGGTGGTCATCTGCCTCCCAGGCCCAGTGTGCCCTCGGGATGTGCCAGTTCCCACTGAGCCTCTGTTACAGGCAGCCCCCAGCTCCCTCAGCCTCAGTTTCTCTGAGTTGGTGGTCTCAGTACCAAGTAAGATCTCCCCCAGCCCCAGAACTCTGTTGTCCTCCTTCTAGGGCTTCCTCCCACCTTGACCTGATTCTCCATTCTGACAATCCCATGAAGGTAACATGGAGTGGGCTGCCTGGCCATCTGCCTGGGCATCTCTGGACACTGAGCCAGCTTTGCCTGGCATGTGTCCTCCATCCCTGTCCTTACACAGCCAGGCAGGGGCCAGGAGTGAGTTGCAGCTGCCTCCCCCCTGGTCTCCTGGCCTCTGTCTCCCTCTCCAGCATGTGCTGACTATGTTTCTCCCCAGCTCAGGAGGTTTCTGTGGCTCCCCAGGGCCCTCAGACAAAATCGAAATGCCTTAACCTACCACACCAGAACCTGGAACACCTCTTCCCTCCTCCTATCCTCCGCCTTCCTCTCTCAGGCCTTCATAGCCGCGTGGGCACATCTCCCTATACACAACTAGGCAGCCCTTAACTACAACATATATGCTTAGATAAGTCCTTATGGGACAATGGTTGAAGCACCCACCTGTGAACCAAAAAGTTGGCAGTTCGAACCCACTCAGTGGGAGAAAGCTGTGGCAGTCTGTTTCCATAAAGATTGTTGTTGTTGTTGTTGTAAAGTGCTGTCCAGTCTTCATAGCCACCCTGTTTAGGGTTTCTGAGGAGCGGCTGGTGAGCTTGAACCATCGACCTTGCAATTCAAACTGACCTTGCAGTCCAGTGCATTATTCTCAGCGCCACCCCAGGACTCCTCCATAAAGATCCCTATGGGACAGTTCTACCCAGTCTTATAGGGTCAGCATGATCTGGAATTGATTCGACAACTGTGGGTTTTGTTTTTGAATATTGTGCTTGCTCTCTGTATGATACTATCCTTGGAGCCTTCCAGTTAGAGGCCCATAATTCTCTTAACAATCCCATGAGGTAGGTACTGCTCTTAGCCCTATTTTGAAGATGGGGAAACAGAGGCCCTGAGAGGTTAAGCAACTTGCCCAAGGTCACAGAAGTAGTAACTGGTAGAGCCAGGATTTGAATCTCTTCAGCCCCCGCTCTTCCCTGCCCTGAAGTTCTTAAGATTGTTCCTTTAGAAAGAGATGGAGATTTCAGGCTGAGGAAATTGAGGCTAGAAGTTTGAGTGAGCTGTAGGGATAGAGGGATCTGGGTCTTTTTCCTGAGTCCCTGACCAGCAGTCTAGGGTCACTGGTGAATGAACAGGCAGACTTCCTGTCTCCTCCTCTCACCCTGATGTCAGGCATCCTCCTCTGGCCCCTGGCCTCAGACTGAATCATTCTCGTAAGAAGAAACACCTATTGTCAATAATAGTTATAATAATAAAGTCAGAAGCAAGTCGATTCTCACTCCTAGAAACCTGAGAGTTCTGTGTATCAGTTACTATGCTAAGCATTTCCCATTTAATACCCAACAACCTATGAAGTGGATCAGACGATCCTCCTTGTTGTACAGATGAGGAAGCTGGCTCAGAGAAGTCAAATCCTTCTCACACGGTCTTTGAGTTACTGAGTGGCTAAGCTCAGGCTAAACGGACTGTCTCTTCCCCTAACAACCCTCAACTTCACCTGCTCCTGCCCCAGGGAAGGGGGGTTGTCATTCTCTGTCACCCATCTCTCTGTGCTCATTGCTTCCCTCAGATCTTGTTGGGTGCCGTGGGGTCGGTTCCAACTCATAGCCACCCTGTAGAGAGTTTCCAAGGAACGACTGGTGGGTTTGAACCACTGACCTTGCAGGCCAGTGCTTTATCCTACAGTGCCACACCAGGATTCCTCCCTCAAGTGTAAACCCCCTGAAAAAACAAAATTTAGATTTTTGTCTCCAATTAGACGCATCTTTTGGGAATCTCTTTTTCTATGGGATAATACGCTAGACTGCAAGGTCAGTTTGAACCAAAAGGTCAGTGGCTCAAACTCACCAGCCACCCCTCGAGAACCCTATACAGAGTTGCTATGAGTCGGAACCAACTTGACAGCACTTATAACAACAAATATAATCTCAGCTATATTACCTAACCTAATGAACATTGTCTAACTTATTCCCAATAGTATACAAGTATCTTTTCAGTCTTTTGAAGTTGTGGGGGTGCAGGGTGGGGAGTCATTAGGGTCTTAATGGCACCAAACCTGACCAAACCAGGCCCTCTCCCCCCACCCCTCTCCTGACCCCAGGGGCATCCATGTTGTCTGGTCTCAGAATGGGGGCCCCTCCCCAGTAGCTCCCAGCCAGAGTCCACCCCACCTCCTGTCCATGCCAAAAACAAATGGAAAACTCCCCAGGGCAGTAACTGGAATGGGCAGGAGAGGAAGGGAGAGAGGAGGTGGCGGTCCGCCCAGCAACCCGCACCTGCTTCCAATTCCTGTGCCCGGCATTCCTGTGGGAGAACATGGGGCTTCGGAGCCTGGAATGGGAAGCTCTGGCTTGTCCCCTCCCCAGATTCTAACCTCACCCTTCTTGGCCACAGGCAGCTGGAGCAAGAGACCCTTTTTGTTTGGCTTCAGGATTCAGGGGAAGGGCTGGGCCTGGGTCCCTTTTCCTTGGCTTACTGGGAAAATAGGCATTTTCATATCACCTGAAGATTAGGGGTGGGGGAAAGAACATCAGAGTAGGAAGGGACTCTGGTGAGGAAGGTGACACCAGAGAGGTCCTCACCACCCAATCTTCAGGAAACAAACCATCCCTCCCCCTGCTTTGGGGGTTTTCCAACCCTCCAGGTAATCTTCTTTCAAAGGAAAGGACTGTAGGGATCAATTCCAGCTTCTACGCGATCATAAAGCCTGTGTTCATCTAGACCCTTGGTGGGGTGCAGACATGCTGAGGCTGGCCGTACAGGTATCAGCCCTGAACTGGGAGTGGATGCTTCTCTCTCACCTCTCTGACACGCACCTGCTGCACACTCAGAGCTGGGCCAGCAAGTGTGTAGCAGGTGGAGCCTCTGCCCTCAGGGACTCTCAACTGAGGAGGACATTCGTCCATTCATCAAAGTGCTTGTCTTGCTAAGTTCTGGTCTCTATTCTAGAGCTGGGTATTCATTTGTGAAAACAGTCAAAACTCTTACCTTTATGGGTCTTGTCTTTTTATGTATAACCCACAAGCGTTGTTATTATTTGGCATCGAGTCAGTTCCAGCTCCTAACGGTCTTGGTAACCTATAGGGTTACCAAGAGCGACTGTAATTTTGAACTGCCAATGTTGCAGTTATTAGCCCAGCGCACACCCTACAACACCACACCAGGGCTCCGTGAACATTGTTGTTGTTGTTGTCAAGTGCCATCGAGTCGGTTCCGACCCATAGCGACCCTGGATAGGGTTTCTGAGGAGTGGCTGGTGAGCTTGAACCGCCAATCTTAGAGTTCAAACGGCGCATTAACCCACAGCGCCACACCACATTAGAGACAGGCAAATAATAGAAGAAAGAGATCACAATAGATAAGGGAAATCAGGAGCCCAGGAGGAGGGGCAGAGGGTCTTGCAATTTTTACAAAAAGTGGTCATGGTGGACCTCCTTTGAGCCAAGACTTGAAAGAGATGAATGAGTGACCCAGGCACTTATCTGTGGAATGAGCATTCCTGACAGAGAATGGCCAGTGCAAAGGCCCTGGGGTAGGAAATGCCTGGCATTTTCAAATGTGTTCTTGTGTGACTAGAACAGGGTAAGAGATGGGGGTGATAGGAAACAGGTCGGAGAGGACCCAGGACCTAGGTGTGCACTGGGGCGTCACGGCTAACCAGCACCTAGCATTTCAACAGGACCTCTCAGCTGCAGTGTGGGGAATGGGCAGTGGTCATGGGGGCATAGGGAGGTCAGATTCAGGATCTATCTGGGAGGTGGAGCTGACAGGATTTCCTGAGGGGTTGGATGGGAGATGTGAGAGAAGAGAGGGCTCAGAGAAGACACAGAGGCCTGTGGCCTGTGCAGCTTGGAAGAATGAAGTTGCCGTCCACTGAGATGGAAAGATTGAGAAAGAGAACAATTTCAGGTCACTGCGAAAGGTCTGAAGGGCTCGAGCATCAATAGCTCGAGGGTTGTGGGCACTGAGGAAGGGCAGGAGCTGCCTTCACACTGGCAGGAAGCTCACGGTGGCAGCAAAAGGCTTGTCAAAAGAAGGTAGCTGACCTCCCTATGCTCTCTGGGTGGTTAACTCTATTGAGCAGAGCCCTGCCCTGCAGACATGAGGAGGAAGGCAGTCACTACCATTGGAGTCTGTGTCCAGTGTGGGTGACAGACATGTGCAGCCATGGGGAGGGACGATGAGGACTGAGAGGCGTGTGCGCATGTATATGTGAAACACAGGATTCTAGGGCAGCATGGGGTCAGAAGCTGCGAGTTGAACCAGTGGGGGTGTGCTGTGGAATAAAGAATAAATCTGGAAGGGACTGAGCAGACCGTGGAATGCCTTAGCTGCCACCTGAGAAGTCTGGACTTGATTCTGTGGCAGTGGGGAGCCATTGAAGGTTCTGGAACCAGCGTGGCAGCCACCATATCTCATTGGTCTAGGATGGGATCTCCGCTTCTTAATGAAGCAAAGTGAATTCTACAGCCCTCTCGCCTGCTGGCTCACCAACCAGGTGTGGCACCACAGGGCCTGATGGTGCTGATAATCTAATGTCCTGATTATTAGATGATAATTATGTGGGGCTTGAGAAGCTGTCAGCTCCAGCCCTGGAGGCCCTCTCTGGCTCATGTTTATTCCAGGCAACACTCTGGAGTGCTTTCTGCTTTCTCCCCACCTGGGAGCTCCTCTGAAGTTTGGGCTTCACTAGCCCCACTCAGCACATATTTCACAACAGACTGACGGGTTCCTGCTGGCCTGTGTTTATTCTCCAGTCCTGCACTCCAGAGATTAGGGCTATTTTGCATTCCATTTTCCATCATCTGCTTCTCATGAGCAGACAGCTTGGGAGGAAAGATTCTGAAGGAGACATGGTTATGGAGCACACAGGAAAGGGGAAACCGAGAGGGAAACAGGTGATGATGTGGGCAGAGTGGGCAGGAATGTAACCACAGGGTTCTCCTCCCAGGGCAGCTTCCAGCACTCCACTGAGCAGGGGGGAGCAGATTCCTAATGAAGCAGGAAGGATTTAGGTCAGAGGGTGGGAGAATTTCCTGACTGAGAAAGCCAGATCTGTAGAGGTTGTGAGAGGGCTCCAGCTCTTGCCCAAGGCTAGGAAATGAACTAAATAGCTCCCCAAATTATTTTAATCTCCAAGTGTTTATTGATCCTTCAAACCGGTGCAGAAGAACAGTCTGTCCAGCTCCCCATTGTCCAGATGGGAAAGTAAGCCTAAGAAAGGGGAGGGACTTGTACAATGAAGAAAGTGGACAGGATGGGGAACTGGCCAGCTGAAATCTTACCCATAAGAAGCACCAGCTAGGGTTTGCCAGGAAGGGAAAGACAGTTGCTGACCTAGGTTCCTGCTGCCCTCCGTTCCAACCCAAATTGGGGCAGGAGGACAGGGGTGGAGCACATTGGACCCCAAGAGTCAGTGTGGAGAGGCCCTGGATCCCTGGCCTGAGCAAGAATTCAGAGCCCAGGCCTGTGTCTTTACTGCCCTGGAGGGTCTGGCGTAGCCAGCCAAGACCTAAGAGATCACCCTCAAATCCATTGCTGCCTGTGGAACAGCCTCGGGGCCCAATTCACCTTTCCCTGCAATTAGACTGAACACATGGGGCCACTGAGGCCCAAAGAGGGCTTAGGTTTACTCAGGGTCACAAAGAAGCTCTGTGCCGGAGTAGACTCCTTCATCCCCACACTCCTGACCCATAGATATGTACTTGAACATTTGTGTATCTGTAGAAAATTTGCTGTGCATCTGGGGTGTGTATATGTTTTAGGGGGACCCTGAATCCACAAATGGTTAAGAAATCAGAGCTGTTAACTGAAATGTTGGAGGTTTGAATCCACCCAGAGGCTCCTACTGGGAGCAGAAGGCAGGACACTGATGGTGACCAAGGCCTCTCTGTGTACCCTGAGCAAGGCCATCTGCCTGACCTTTGGATGGTCAGACCCATTGCTCTTGGAGCTGGGGCTTGGGAGAGAGCTGAATGGGACTGGAAGGAACCCAGGGGTTAGAAAGGGTGCTAGATGTACAACATCACCAAGTATACAAGGGAACGTGCACACGCATCTTATCAGGCTTCACCACCAGCAGACTGGATAGACTTGGGCATGGCAGACGGTCACAGAGGAATCCTATTTAGCAACAAGCAATGAAGTAGGTAAATACATCTTAAACACTTACATAGACTTTAAAAAAAACAGATCAAGAAAAAGAACAAGAACTATATGGCAATCTCGTGTGCATGGTTAAAAACACACACATGAAAAATGTGAAAAACAGCGGATTATGTCTCATGGGGAGCCCATCTGTCAGAGTAGAAATGTGTTCCATAGGGTTATAATGGCTTCAATAGTTTGGAGGTAGATCACCAGGCATTTCTTCTGAGGAGCCTCTGAGTGGACTCAACATTTCAGTTAACAGCTCTGATTTCTTAACCATTTGTGGATTCAGGGTCCCCCTAAAACATATACGCACCCAAGATGCACAGCAAGTTTTCTACAGATACACAAATGTTCAAGGACATGTGTACAGATCAGGAGTGTGGGGATGAAGGTAAATAAGACAGGAGGGGGAACCTTGCAGAGACCAGTGATAATGGGTAGTTGGCTTGAAGCAAGAATTGTGATGAATTCTGTTCTCTGCACTTAGGAAACTGGGGAGGCTCTGGGAGATGTTTTTATTGGAACCTACCTTATAGTCTCCAGTTGCAGGGTCAAGGGCTAGATGAGATTATACATGGTGGATAAGAGACCCCAGACCCTTCTCAAAATGACATCCCTGTGACTGACTGGCATCCCTCACTGGTCCCTCGGCCTTTCCAATAAGCATTACCCTGTCTTCAGGATCATTCTTTAAAATGTACACGTCTTAGGATGGGGGTGATCACACAGGTCTGGGTATAACTGGACTTCACCTAACATTGACCATCCCACAAGCCAGAAACAGCAGAACGACATCCTTGCCCTTACATCCCACAGTCCTCCACTCAAGCCTGCCCTCATCTCCTTCCCAGCATCATACAGCCTTCCACCTCCACACCCAAGACTGATGAGTATGATGAAGGAGGGAGCCAAGAGCCCAAGTCTGCAGGCCTGCTTGCTGATGGAAAGCCCCCTGGGAGAGCAGGCTGGGAGAAGAAGGCCTTGTTCCTTCCTGGAAAAACATACCAGCTGAGAGAGGAGGCCACTCTACCCTGGGACCTTGGTTGTTGTTGTTGTTGTCAGGTGCCATCGAGTCGGAACTGACTCATAGTGACCCCATGCACAGCAGAAAGAAACAATGTCCGATCCTGGGCCAACCTCACTACCGCTGCCACACTTGAGTCCATCAATTATGCCACCTGGCCAATCCATCTTGTTAGGGGTCTTCCTCTTTTTCTCTGACCCTCCACCTTACCCAGCATGACATCCTTCTCTAGCGACTGTTTCCTCCAGACAATATGTCCAAAGTATGAGAGACAAAGCTTAGCCATCCTGGCCTCCAAGGAGCACTCTGGCTGCACTTCTTCCAAAATAGATCTATTGGTTCTTTTGGCAGTTCACGGCACTTTCAGTATTCTCCTCCAACACCACAACTCAAAGGCATCAATTCTTCTACAATCTTCCTTATTCACTGTCCAGCTTTCACATCCATATGAGGTTATTGAAAACACCATGGCCTGGGTCAGGCGCACCTTAGTCCTCAAGCTGACATCTCTGCTCTTCAATACTTTAAAAAGTTCCTGTGCAGCAGATTTGCCCAAAGCAATACGTTTGGTAGGGGGTCCCAAACCTGATCTGAACTTCCCAGAGCTTCTGCCTCCCAGACCAATAAGGGCAGTGGGGAGGGGGTGATGGTGAGGGGCAGCTGGGGAGTCACAGGAAGCTCAGAGATAGTGGAACAAAAATAATGACATGATGATGGAAGTCATAGCATTTATATGGAGTTCTAGATGAGGCAAAACGATTGATGGTGATTACAAAACAGATCATTGGTGGCCTGGAAAGGTGGAAGGGGGCAGAAAGACTGACTGCTGAGGGGCAGGAAAGGATATCCTGGGGTGTTGGAAACAATATAGTGTCATGGTGATGATAGTTAAATGAGTGTGTACATTTGTCAAAATTTACCCAACTGTCTACCTAAGATCTATGAATTTGGCTATGTGTAGGTATTAACTCAAAATGTTGATTTTAATAAAAAGAATAATGACAGAAAAAGGTCCTGGAGGACGGCTGGAACCTGGGAGTTTCCCCTGGGGCTACCTCAACTCACTGTATGACCTTGAGCAAATTCATTGCCCTCTCTGAGACCCCATTCCCTCCAGCACATCCAAAGACATGGGGTATCTTGGTGTCTTGGGGAAGCAGGGCTTGGAGCATGTGTGTGGATGGTGGTAATAGTCATGTATTAAGGCATTAACCTTTGGAGCAGCTTGCTTGACCGAGGCAGTGGGTGCCCACCTGATCCTGAAATTTAACAGTAAGTGGAGAATTTAACCATATCTAGAGCCAGGCTCAGGTCTCCAGTTGGGCCCAGAGACCCCAGGCTATCAGATTGTCTTCTGACTCCCCACGTGGGTACCCTTCAAATGCCTACCCCATCTTTACAGCATTAACCCATCCCAGTTCTGACTCACAACAACCTTCTAGGACAGTGTAGAACTGTTCCTAGGAGTTTGGAGACTATCAATCTTTGTGGGAGTAAACAACTTCATCTTTCTCCTGCAGAGCAGATAATGAGTTTGAGATGCTGACCTTGTGGTTAGCAACCCAATGATTAACCTCCTGTGCTACCAGGGCTCCTCTCTGTGGCATTGTGGTTGTTAAGTGCCGTCACGTTGGTTCTGACTCATAGTGACTCTGTATAGGGTTGCCAAGGAGCAGCGGTGGGTTTGAACCACCAGCCTTGTGGTTCAAACCAACCTTGCGGTCCAGTGCTTATCTGGCCAGGCATTTATTTATTTATTTATTTTTAAGTTTTATTGTGAATTGACGGCACATAACAACATTGTGAATTATGTGATAGTTTACATGGGAGAACATTAGTTTTACATTCATCCTATCGTGTATTATTTCATTGCCATGGTTACAATCCCCTCCACGCATCACCAATCAACGAAAGGGTACATCCTACAAGCCTACTCCCCTCTCCCTCCCTGGGTCCTGAGTCCCAGCTGCTCCATCTTTCCACATCATTATCTCTGCCTCCATCTTGGGGATTGCTGTTTCTCTGGGTAGGGTCCTGCTCTCCGCTCTTCTCCCTGCATGGTTCCAGGGACCTCTGCTCCTAGCCTGCAAAGTTAATCACTCCCCTCCTTGCCACAAAATGTCTACTTTTACATTTACAACCTTCACAATCAGTCCTGGTAACAATTATTCACCCTTTTATCACAAGAGACCTATCTGCATTTCCTTTCATCAGTCCCTCCTAGACAGATTGGATACTACTCAGTGGAGATTCTACCTTCCTCCATACCTTCTGGATCTAGGTTCCCTCTTGAAAGATTGTAAGCCAGTCATTTCTTGCCTTTGTAGACCCCCCACCATTTAGAGTTTACAAAAAAAGCCCACCTCACTCAGTTAAAATAAAAAAGAATTGATGATGTCAAAGCAACTCCGTTTAGTGTTTTTTTGTTTTGTTTTGTTTTGTTTTTAAGCACAAAGGTTTAGCACATCTGTGGACACACAGCAGTGAGTCCGAGACTCGGAGTTCTTGGCAGGAATCAGGCCTCAGTGTGTGACCAGGAACTGGGCTAAATCTGTGACCAGGGTCAAGGCTCGGTGTGTGACCAGGGTCAGAGCTTACTCTGTGTGCACGTTTGGAGGCTAGAAATGTCCCTGAGGACCCTGGCCTCTTATTCATCTGGCCCTTCCAGCTTCCCTGGACTGCACAGCCAGCTCATGGAGTGGCCTGGAGAGGCAGGGTTGGGCCAGAACAGTTCTGCGGAGCCATCTGTGCAGTGTTTATTGAAACTGGGCCTAGGCGGGGAGGCAGGCTGTCTGGGGCTGAATGCTGGGTCCCAGGAGGTTCCAGGCCCAGCTGACCCAACCCTGACTTGTTGCTGAGAAAAGGCACTTACTTAGATGATGGTAAATGGGGATGTGCCCTCTTCCTCCCTCTTCCCCAGAGGCTGCCCAAGACCGAGTGAGAACTAACTCCCAGCTTGGCACCAAGGTGGCCTCTTTCTTTGAGGGCCTGAGGACCCTATGGAAATGACTGCAGGCATTCCTGGGGGCTTGGGTAATTGGGCCTGGGCTTGCCAAGACGTCCCCTATCAGCCAGGAACCACCTCATCCTCACCCACCCTGTACTCCAAGCTGCCACTTCATTCCGAGTAGGTGAGATCACACTGGCTGTCTGGACCAGCCACCCCCACCCCCCCACCCCACCCCCAGGAGGCCCGGGCCCCAGGGAGAACAAGGCCAAAGTCTGGAGCCCAAGGTGTGTGGTGTGAGGTGGCAGCTTGGAGTGCAGGCAGATGCTTCTGTCAAAGCCTTCAAAGTCAGCGTTCATTTCTTCTGCCTCATCTCTGAACCTAACACTGACAAGAAATGGTTTTGGCAGCAAGGGGAAGGGGCTGGAAGAGTGTCTAAATGACTCAAGCTCTCCCCTCCCCATCCCCCATCCCATTCCTTGCCCTCCCCCTCCCCCTGACTCCCAAGAGCAGAACATGAGGAATTTCAACCTCATTTCACCCTCATCTATCATTTACCTCCCCGAATCCTTGAGGTTTGAGAGAGGAAGCGACTTAGATACCCAGGCCCAATCTCTGTCAATGGCTGAGGTGGGATAGAGTCCGGGCTCTGGAGTCTCCCCTGTTCACCTGCTGGCCCACCTCTCCCAGTGTTAAGATAATTGTGCCTTTATTCAATGCAGAAAGGGGTCTTCTGGACTCCTGAGTTTGATTTCTGCATATTCCTAATTATGTGGACCAACTCTTTCATGGGGAGTGGAGTGCAGGCCAGCTCTGACACAGCCCAAGGGCTGCAATGGTCTCCAGCCTTCCCCAGGGAGCTTGACTCTAGGTCCAGCAAGGGAGAGAGTCAGGCCCTCTCTCTGGTCAGGGGTAAAGGATACAGACAGGGAAGGGTGTGGTCAGGTCCGGGGGGCCCCTGGCAGGAAGAGGGGAGTCCTGAGAAGGTCGGGCTGGGCGCCCAGTTGAGGATCCTCCGCTGTCAGCAGCCTGTTGAGAAAGTGTTTTCCTTCCAGCCCCTCCCTTCCTGCCATCTCCAACTGCTGCCGACCAAAATTCACCTGGCTCTGCCGGAGAGCCTTCTTCCACCCATTCTGGGCCAGAAGCCCAGTTCTCTCTTGGTGGCTCATACATACGTAGGGGGTAGGGGTGGGGTGACAGGAGCAAAGGGCCAGAGGACATGGAATTAAGGTCTTGCTTCTCTCAGCCCTGGCTTCTGGCCCTTGTTCATGCTGTCCCCCTTTTCCTCACTCTGGCTCCCTGAAATCTGCCCCGTCTCCCAGGTCTTGATCCTGTCCCAGCTCTTCCAGGATGTCTCAGTGTTTCCCCAATCCTGGAGCTCTGAATTCATCCAGCCACATGGGAACCCATGACCAAGCACCCAGAGGGGATGGTCCAAATCACACACCTAGCTCTGGTGGGGAGGCTTCCTAGAGGAGGGGACAGCTTACATAGAAGAAGAATGGCAAAGGGTATTTGGGGCTGGGAGAAGCCTCCGGGCATTAGCACTGGTCAACCTGACCCCTTCCAATGCCATAGTCATCCTCTCTCTCTCTCTCCTCCTTCCCACTCCAGGTCTCCCTGACTTGGTCCCAGACCCCAACTATGTACAAGCATCCACTTACGTCCAGAGAGCCCACCTGTATTCCCTGCGCTGTGCTGCAGAGGAGAAGTGTCTGGCCAGGTAAGGGCTGAGGATGAAGCATAGAACATTGAGACAGACCATCCAGGAACAGCCAGGTTGCTCGTAAGCTGCATGACCTTGGCCAAGTGCCTGAGTCTTTCAGGACCTTGACCTCATCATCTGTGACTCTTCCCTGTCTCAGGGGAGCCAGAGGGGAGAAACAAGCCACTACTGACTGTTTTTGCATATGTCACTGTACAAGGAATTTGATTTTTGCTTCAGCATTTTATCTTTATTCCAGCTCTAAGATGTCTACTGCGCCCATTAGTTTCACTGAGGAACAGTGAAAGCATCTGAAAACTTTCCAGTTAGAGCTGCCTAACGAAAAGCTTCCTCGTGAGGAGTCTAGGTTTCTGTGCTAAGGCAAAGACTTAGGGAACCCATATAGGATGGACAAACTTTCTGGGTAGAGAGCAAGATTACGGAAGTTCTGGCTTTGGTCCGGGCTGTCTTTGTCTGGGACATGGCAGGGGCAGTAATCACAGGTGACAAAGAGCCCTCGGTTGTATGTGGCTCTAGAAGAGGAGAGCAGCATACACAAACCCAGAAATGGAACCCAGCCAAGTCTCCATTGTTTGTGAGTGATTCCGCCTCCCGTCGAGCTTGCGTCTCAATTTATTAACAGTCCATATTCTGCTCAAATGCATGTGCTCTGGGGACATCCCTCTGTGCTAAGAGAACTAGTTAAAATTACACTTAGAGGCCTCTTTTGTTAACATCTGTTTTGAAAGCACCGATTTTTCGTAATTACTTGCTCCTTTTGATATCCACACTTGCTATTTACCCTGACTCTTGAGTATCTAGGAAGTCCTTGCGAACTTCAGTGTTTTCTCATTTATAGAACCTCTACTCTAAAGCCACTCAGAATAGCATCGTCTGTTCATTACCTGTCTGTAACAAGATAAGAAACTTGTACCAGAATGCAAATCAACTCACTGCTTCCTTCATTGAGAAAATCTTGCTTCAGTTTTAAAATCAATCAGACAATCAAAGTCAGCTGAACTCAGCGGTGTGCTTAGTAAGGTGGTGGGTTTACATTCTGGTACAAGTTTGGTCTCATCACAGACCAGCAACAGTGCCTATGCTGGCACCGGTCCAAGGGCCACACTTTGAAAAGCACTCAGTGTGCCTGCTTATTCAGGTCTTGTGTCATCTCTGTTGTCATTGGAAAGAGAGCTTCATGTGCCTGCTATAATTCCTCCAGCAATGAGGAACTGACAGCCTTAATGCAGCCCATCCAGTTTTGAGGAGTTTGCGACAAAGCCAAACCATCACTGCGTTTTCATGGGACATTCTGTGTGCCCTGACATGACCTTCCTGATGGGGTGAAGAGAAGGCCTCTGCCCTGGGGTGTCTCCTTGTCTGGTTGCACAGAGTGGCCCCTCACTCATGACCCAGTGACAGAGCCAATCAACATGGAATGAGATAAGAGCTGAAACGAGGGGTTCACAGGCTGAAACTGTGGGAAGGGAGAGATTGGCAAGGACTGAGGTATCTGAGAAGACTGGGCCCAGGACTGCAGACCTAGAAAACCTGCAGACATGGAACTCTGGATCGGGAGGGCCCTCCAAGATCCTCTAAAGTGTGGTCCATGAACGGGTGCCAGTTTGCACAATACACACAGAACCCAGAGAAGGAAAGGGACATGTTCCAAGTCTTCCCACAAGTTTATGGCCAAGCTGGGCCTAGAACCTCGACCCGTTTGGTTTCCCACGGTGTGCTGTGCTGAAGAGAAGGGCAAGATTTAAATGAAAGGAAGATGTTTTGTTCCAACCAGACGCAGACAGATTCCAGGCCTCCCCCAGACCAGGCTGAGGGCTTTTCGTTCTGGCAGACAGGAGTCTGAGCCGCCTGCTGTCCAGACATCTTCTCAGAGAGAGATCTAATCCCCACAGCTGGCCACCTCCTTCCTCTGACCGTGGGACTCAGACCTTAATGAGTGTCAGGGGAGTGCCCTTGAGCCAGCGAGAAGCCTGTTGGCACACCTGTGTGTTGCAACCTCTCTTCCTCCCCTCATTCCTCTCTCTTCCCTCTGCCCTTCTCACAGGGCACGTCTCAGTTAGACATTAGAGGTCAGCACATGAATGTCAGCAGGCAGTCTGCCCCAGACCTATGCTCCCTGAATGGAAAGGTGCAAATCTCAGGCTTGAGTACACAGTCCCCTTGGGCCCAGTGCAGGACATGTATGGTGCCAGGGTATGCTGCAGGCAGCACGGTTGGTTCTAAGGGGTGCAGTCAGGACAGACTTCCTGGAGGAGGGTGATCTGAGTTGGGCCTAGGAGGTTGGGTGAGCATTGGAGTTTTAGATGGCGTGAGCTGCTTGGGCAGAAGTTTGGGTCAGGGAAAGAGCTGAGCCTGTTTGAGGGCCTGTGTGTGAAGCTGGAGCCCAGGGTATGTGACAGGACCAGGAAAGTGAAGAGGCTTTGACACTGAGGAGATCGTGTCTGATTTGATGCCCACATGCAAAACATGACACATATTGGTCAATAGTTAGGATTCTGGTGCAGGAAGGAAAATTTATTAGACTGTCCAGGATAGGGGGCTACTTTGGAAAATAAAATCTCTAAAGACTTTAATATGTCTGTTCCCCACTTCAAAGGGGCTGTCTCCAGCTGAGAGTCAATTGCAGGACTCAGGGGCCCCCAGAAGGTCACCGTTGGCCCGATGGACACCTGCTTTTGGGAGACTCCATGGTAGAGGCCAAAAACGAGGGATGAGGAGACTCTCAGAAGGTCAAGAGGGTAGGCAGAGACCAGAGTCCCAGCTGCTGGGGAGGAGCCAGATATGAGGGATGATGAGGAACCAAGACCAGAGGCCAAGAGCCTGGGGCTGGGGGCTGATCAGCCCATTCAGGGCTTTGGTGTCACTGTCCCACAAACCCTGCTCACTCATCTCCCACCTGTCTCCACAGCACAGCCTATGCCCCTGAGGCCACTGACTATGACGTGCGGGTGCTGCTGCGTTTCCCCCAACGTGTCAAGAACCAGGGCACAGCCGACTTCCTCCCTAACCGGCCCCGGCATACCTGGGAATGGCACAGCTGTCACCAGTGAGTGGGGGTGGGGGTGGGGGTGGGATTGGGGGGCAGAGCAGTCAGCCAGCCTCTGGTTCTGGGATTCGATATCTGCCTCCCTATGCCGTGAGAGTGCCATGAAGTGCAAGTGCTTATTGAAGACCCCGGGTCCTTGTCACTGGGGTAGGACTTTCTAGGAGAAGCCTTAAACTCTGGGCTGGAAGGTGGGGCATGGGTGTATCCGTCTTGATGTTGCTGTTATTAGGTGTGGTTGAGTTGGTTCTGACTCCTTGTGACCGTATATATAAGAGAACGAAACACTGCCTGGTTCTGTGCCAGCCTCAAAGTTGTTTTCTAGCTGAACCCATTGTTATAGCCACTGTCTCAACCCATCTCATTGGGGTCGTCTTCTATTTTTGCTGACCCTCTACTTTCCCAGGGACTGGGTCCCACCTGATGATGTTTCCAAAATACACGGGATGAAGTTTTGCCATCTTGATCAGGGATGGAATATAGGGCATTGCCCAAGGAAGGCCAAGACAGGTGGGAAACCCAAAACGGAAGTGAGGAGCACTGGAGAGGAGCGCTTCTGGGGTAGCTTGGCTAGGTGGGGAGCGCAAACTAGACCGAAGAATCCAGGCTGGCCAGGAGCTGTGTCCCAGCAGGGTCACTTGGGCCCATCTCAGGGTGGAACAGGATGGGAGGCCCATGGTGACTGGGCTCTTATCTCCTCTTCGCCCCTCTCGTACCCCACCTCCCAGACATTACCATAGCATGGACGAGTTCAGCCACTATGACCTACTGGATGCAGCCACAGGCAAGAAGGTAGCTGAAGGTCACAAGGCCAGTTTCTGCCTGGAGGACAGTACCTGCGACTTCGGCAACCTCAAGCGCTACGCATGCACCTCTCATACCCAGGTTGGGGCAGAGGCAGGATGGGGGACGCGGGACCACTGGGGGCGAAGCCCTGCCTGGAGGTAGAAGCACAACACCAGGGTCACTCCAGTCAAAGCGAGGTTCCTTAGGGCACCCTGAGGCCCTGCTGGGATTGCCCCCACCCGTGTATCCTGCCCATAGGAGTCTGCTCATGAAGAGAAAGGAATATTCTGACAAAGTCTAGATGGCATGATGTCCCCTCTGCCCACGTATCTACCCAAATATGCCTTTCCATCAGTCCATCTCCATCCGTATAATGTCTGTCCATCTATCCACTCTCAATCCAAACACCCTTCTCTCCTTCATTTGATCCCATACAGCTGACTATTCTCTCGCTTCTTCCTCATCCATCCATCTAATGGGCCTAGGAAGGTAGCAGAACCCACCCTGAGCAGCTTCCCAGTGAGGGTGGGCATGGAACGGCTCTGGGGGATGGGCTACACCCCAGCCTCTCCTTCTGTGTCTCTCCCCAGGGCCTGAGCCCAGGCTGCTATGACACCTACAATGCAGATATCGACTGTCAGTGGATCGACATAACCGATGTGCAGCCTGGGAACTACATCCTCAAGGTGGGTCTCCTGGGCTGGAGCACTTCCTGCAACCAAATGGGCATGCTCAGTGGTCCCCAGTCCTGAAATATGCTTCAGTTTCTGGGCAAGTTTCCTTAACCCCAGCTGATGAACGGAGGCATCAACCCATGGTAGCATAGCCTCTCTTTCCATAAAGACACTTGGGAATCTTCGGCCCGAGTTGGTAGTGTGGAAGGAAGTGGAAACTCTGTCTTCTCTAAATGATAAAGGAACCGAGAGGAAGGGAGGACTTGGAAAGTTCAGGTGGCCCATCTCCCTGCCTCCAGGCAAGGCAGGCTTTTTTGAGCCTTCTCCAAGAGGAGCCTTCAGTTCCCCCACAGTGACCCTTGCAAAGCTGAGGACTTCTGTGGCCAAGTCCCTTGAACCTGAATCCCTCCTGCTATAGTGTGTGCCCACTCCGTCCCCTTCCTCGGTGGAGGAACAGGTAGAAAAGCATGTTCCAGACACACAGCCCACCTTGGCCCAACTCTGCAGGTTGTATGGCTACCCAGTTGTCATGATCTACCTGGAAAAGTCGAATCTCAGCCTCCTCAATGCAGGTGGAAAGTGAAGGTGATGATCATTCTTCCAGCTCTCTTGGCCCCACTCTACACAGAAGTTCAGGCGAGATTGAGCAGGGAAGCTGGGCATAAGACACAGGCTGCTGGGAAGGCCGCATTCAAAACACAATGAACTTTAAACAAACAATAAATAAGGAGGAATCTGATGCAGACCGTGCAGACCCAGTCAGGAGGTCAAGACCCTGTGGGCCCAAGCATTGTTGACCGTCCAAACCATAGGCTCTGAGGATCAGACTTTAGCCACCTAGTAGACATAGCAAACTGTCCCTCATCTGATTATTCAGTAATGCTTGTTAGTAATCTCATACATGAGCCCTGGATATCCACAGACAAATGTAAAAACCTTCCCTAAAAGCCGAGACTGTAAATTCCAATAAGCCAAGTCCCCCCCATCCAAAAAAAAAAAAAGCTAAAGAGGATAGAGAGAAACACTGTAAACTGATGATATATGGAGGGGATAATAATCAATGTATTGAAACAAGCTATATGAATGGTTGAATGTGAAGCTGATGATGTGCTCTGTAAACTTTCACTCAATCCAAAATAAAAACATTTAATAAAAAAATTTAAAAAAAAGAAAGAAAGAAAAAAAACACAATGAACTAACTGTGCAGTCCCTCCTGAGACCTCCCCAACAGACTCATGTGAGCTCTGCCCCGTCAGGTGTAGTCCTGTTCTCCCCTCATTCATCTAGCCCTCAAGCATGTCTGAAGGCCCCCTGAGTTCTAGGAGCTAGGACTACAAACCAAGTAACACACAGTGCCTGCTCTTAAGGAGTGTCTGCTGTTGTGAAGTGCCATCAAGTCAGTGAGGAGTGTTGTTGTTGTTTTTAAGTTCCATCGAGTCGGTTCTGACCCATAGTGACCTTGTATAGGGTTTCCAAGGAGCGACTGGTGAGCTTGAACCACTGACCTTGCAGTCCAGCACATTAACCTACAGTGCCACACCAGGGCTCCTGAGGAGTATCTGGTGGTGGTGGTTATGAGCTGTGGAGTCGGTTCCTACTCATAACAACCCTGTACAGGGCTTCTGAGGCTATAAATCTTTACGGGAGCAGAAAGCCTCATCTTTCTCCCGCGGAACGGCTGGTCATTTCGAACTGCTGACCTTGTGGTTCATAGCCTGATTTGTAACCACTATGCTACCTAGTCCTGGTGTGGCGCTGTGGATTAATGTGCTGGATTGCAAAGTCAGTTTGAACTGCAAGGTCAGTGTTTCAAGCACACCAGCTGCTCCTTGGAAGCCCTATACAGGGTCACTATGGGTCAGAACCGACTCGATGGAACTTAACAACAACAACAACACTCCTCACTTATCAACCGTCTCGTTATCTGACATTTTGCATTTACTACAAAAGTAAAAAATATACTGTCCAAACTATTTTGTGCATTAACACCATACAGTTGACAGTAATGAATACCAAGAAGGTGCGAGGCAAGAGTAAAGCTGGCTGTGATGGTTAAAGTTACATGTCATCTTGACTGGGCCATGATCCTCAGTAGTTTGGCAGTTATGTGATGATGAAATTTGGCAGTTATGTGATGATGAAATTTGGCAGTTACATAATGATGTAGGAGGGGACTTCAAAAAGTTGGTGGAAAGATGGGGTGAAATGATAATGGAATTTTTCCACCAACTTTTTGAAACCCCCTCCTAGTCATCCTTCATTTTGTGATCTGATGTGGTGGTCATCCTTTATTTTTGCCTAATAACAATTTTCACATAACTACCTGGTGTGGCACTATGGGTTAATGCCCGAGACTGCAAAGCCTGAGAAGTCGGCGGTTCAAGCTCACCAGCTGCTCCTCGGAAACCCTACACAGGGTCGCTATGGGTCAGAACCGACTTGATGGCACTTCACAACAACAACAGACCTGGTTTTGGATGAGTCTTGAGCTGAGGTTCTGTAAGATCAACACTGGACTGGTAATACAAAGTTGGCAGTTCTAACCCATCAGCCATTCATGGAAACCCTATACAAGTTTGCTGAGTCAGAACTGACTTGGGTAGCTTAGCACAACAATAGCATCCTGGTCTTGGAGTCCGGGTGTGGCACTTTAGCATAAGCACTAGACTGATAACTGCAAGGGTGGTGGTTTAAACCCAACAGCCATTCCTTGGAAACTCTATACATGGTCACTATGACTCGATGGCACTTAACAACAAAAATACCACCTGGTCTTTGGAACCTAACTATGTTGATAAGTGAAGAATGGGCAAAATACAGATACATCTGTCCTTAAATGTTGTGCACATAAAGCTGAACCCTAACCCAAGAAGGCTTCACCCCAACTAAGCCAACATTTAAAAGACTTTCTTATGTCCTCAGTTCATTTTCTGGTGGTGGTGGTACATGTTGAGCCTATGAAAGGTTTCTGAGGCTACAGATCTTTACGGAAGCAGAGAGCTTCACCTTTCTCTTGAGGAGCAACTGGTAGAGTCAAACTGATGACCTTGCAGTTGGCAGCCCAACTCCTAATCCACTGTGCTACCAGGGATCCTCGTTAGTTTCCTAGGCTGTAACGAATTACTACAACCTGGCTAGCTTAGCACAACAGAAATTTATTCTCTCACGCTTTAGAAGGCTAGAAGGCCATAATCAAGGTGTCTGCAGGGCTGGTTCCCTCTGCAGATTCTGAGGGAGAGACAATCCCATTACTCTCTCCTCGCTTGTGGTTGCCAGAAATTCTTGGACTTCCTTACTTGTAGACATATCACTTCAGTCTCTCCCTGGTTTTTGTTTTTGTTTTGTTTTGTTTTCACATGACCTTCTTCTCTATGTATCTGTCTGTCTCCTCGTCTCTTCTTATAAGGATATTAGTTGATGGATCTAGGGTCCATCCTTAACTAATTGTACCTATAAAGACCCTATTTCTAGTTAAGGTCCCATTTTGAGGTTCTGGGTAGATATGAAATTGGGGGATACTATCCAACCCACTACATGACCTAACAGCTCCTTTTCAGATAAATTCCACAGGTAGAGTTTGGGCCCATCATCTCAATGAATGTCAGGGGTCTCTGAGTTCCAAGACAGGACATGCCAACTACTGGCATCCGACAGGCCCTCAGTGGGCCAGCTAGAGGGAGGGAGCTTCATAGTTGGAGAAGTGAGGCACTCAATCCCTGCTCAACCCCTTAGTCACAACCGTGTCCTCTGGAGCAGAACTCAGCCTCTCTGTCCCTGAGTGACCAGGGCAGGTCCTGGTACAGGCAGTAGCTCTGTGGACACCTCAGCTCTTCTCTGAAGGAGCCCTGATAATGTTTAGACTACATGCCGTCTCTTCTTTCCTCTCTTGTCTCTCTGCATCTCTCCCTGGCTCTCTTTCTATATCTTAGTGTCTTGTGTCTCCCTCTCTCCATACCTCCTCTGTGTCTGTCTGTCTCCACCACCTTCCAAGGTTCCAGGTGATATGAACTCCGCACCTCCAACTAAATCCCTTTTCTCTTTGTCCCTTCTTCCCATAGGTGCATGTGAACCCTAAGTACATTGTTTTGGAGTCTGACTTCACCAACAACGTAGTTAGATGCAACATCCACTATACAGGTCGCTATGTTTCTACAACAAACTGTAAAATTGTCCAGTAAGTGCTTACCACCACCTTCCCTGCCCTGCCCCTTTCCTGGCTGGGGAGTGGGAGGAGCCACGGCAAACCCAGAAGACACTGCACTTGGGTCACCTTGGTGGCCCAGTAGAGCTGCAGTTGGATACAGAAAGAGCCTTACCCATGCTGAGAGCCCGTGATGAGGCTCAGTCTAAAGGGTGTTGATTCGGGGGCTAAGGTTTCTCCAGTGGATGCCCGCTGCACCATTTGGTGGAGCACATAGGCTCTGCTTCCTAGTTCTGAGATGTCCTCGCTACTTTTCTTAACTCTAAGATAGGTACTTCCCACAGAGGCCTGTGGTGAGGTTGGAAAGGACGGACTTCTGTGTGTTCTAGGGGCTGGTACACGGTGTGCTTAATAAATGGCAGCAGTGATAACAGTATCATTACCAGGGGGCCAAATTAAGCATTCTAGATTAGAAGCCATGTGGGTTGTAATGAGCTGTCCCTATCCCCAGGCCTCCTTTGAAGATGAAGCTAATAAACTGGTCAGCCTCTCAGCAAGGGCTACCTCAGATGGGCTCAGTCACTCTCCAATTCCCTGCAGGAAGTACTTTGCAAAGGGACCCCCTGTTTACATGCACACAAAGGAGCCCCACCCCACTCAGTGTGGATTTTAAATGTTTGCTAAAGTCAAAGCAACTCCTTTCCAAAAAAACAAAACAAAACAAAAACTGGAGATTCTGAGACCCAGAGAGGCATCTTTCCTTAAAAGTATATATTTATGAGTAGTTGAAAGATAGGAGAACTTTAGCCTATGACTAAGTTCAAAGCTTAGTCAGACCAGGATCAGGGCTCAGTCTGACCAGGATCAGGGCTCAGTCTGAACAGAGTCAGTTCTCAGTCAATCAAGTCAGGACTCAGTAAGTGACCAGGATCAGGGTTTAGTCTAAGCAGTTCAAGGCTCAATGTTTAACTAAGGTCAGGGCCCATTTAGAGATGTCTGTTCAACCTTGGCTACTACCACTGCGCTATTGGCTCACAAGCCCCATGAATATTTAGAAGTGAGAACTATGGTCTTGAGTTCAGTACAGAAATTATATAACAAAATGTCCGGGTTACAGAGTGCGTTAGGACTACTGACCCCTACCTCACTCTGGGAGCTGGGCTCTTAGACTGGGTCTCAGGACCCTTCCTTCCCACTGCCTGGACCTGTCTCATTATTACTTAGCATTCAGTGAAGGTTTTCAGGGAGGCAATTCTAGAGAAGGAGAAGGAGGAAGGAAGAATGAGAAAGTGAGGGAATGGGGGACTATGGGAGGCAGAGACCACTTGTCCATTGTCAAAATCTACTATACAAACCTTGTACCTATACCTTCCTGCATCTGGGAAAGGTAGAAGGAAACAGCACTGAATTTCCCAGGTAGTGCTGTGGGCATCCTTTGTTGTAAAGTCCCTCAGCTGACTAGACACAAGAAACAGGGCTGTTTCTTGGCTCCCCTGGGGCCTGTGGGCGGCAGGGCAGGCCAAGGCGCTTCCTCTGAGCCCTTTACATAAGTGTTTGGAAAGGGTTTATTAGAGCAGCTCTGTGACCCTGACCACAAGCCAGCAGCCGGGCCAGCATGCTCAGGAAGTCCGACAGAGCTTACCCAGAAAGGCCATGGAGCTGACGCCTGTGGGTTCCATCATGTTTCTAAAGAGGAAAGGGGAGGCTTTTTTTTTTTTTTTTTAAGTACTGAATTAGTAAAAAACAAGAAAGAAAATACTTCTAGGCAGTGGCCTCTGCTAGTAATGACATGGGAAACAATCTGGGAGCCAGGGTCTGGGGAGGGCGTTGTGCCTAAGACTGGGTCCTGAGCCCATGAGAGTTCATGAGACCACTTCTGGGAGCTGGCCTGAGCCCAGAATACCAAGGGAAATGCCTTCCCACGTGGAACGGGGGCTGTGGAAGGGAAGTTCCACCTGGGGAGGCTCTAGGGGATCCCTGCTGACAGCTGGGGAGGGGGCATGACCCATGCAGCCTGCCACTGATCTGCTGTCTCTCTTTTCCCTAGATCCTGATCATAGAGCAGGTGGACAACCAGCCAATTTCTCCCCTTCCCAAAGCAGGCCCTGCTCCCCAGGCAGCATCCTGCCAGAATGAACCTGGTCCAAGGGTCCCATCCCTTCTCCCTCCTCCTCCCACCTCCTCCACCAGCCCACAGGCAGGGGAAGCTGGTCGCCAGGGGCATCCCTCCCTGCCGGCCTCAGGGAGAGAACGTGGACCAAACCCACAGGGATTCCGGATGCCAAACCCGTTTTGTGTTGTGTGTGTGTACTTAGCTTTTCTCTAAAACTTTGTTTTGTTGGTTGTTGGTTTTTATTTTTTATATTTTGGCCATACCACAGAACAAAATTGCCCAAGTTTGGGCTAAATAAAACAAGGTTTTTCTACTCCGTTTGTCTGCATGTGGCCTGCGGCTGAGCTGGCCAGAGTGAGGTCCGTCTCCAGATGTCCTTCCCTAGAAACAGAGGAAGAAGGTAACTGCCACACAGAACGCCCTTCCTCTCCCACCTCTTGTCAGTCTCCGGGTGTTCCTTGTCTAGAACAAGGTTGACTGCGAGGGCCACATGTCCATTGTAGAAACCCAGGGCCAAGCCCACACGTGAAAGAAGACCCCATTACACTGGGTGCAGGCTTCCTTGCAGGGTGGGCTTCTGTCACCCACTCCTTCACTGTCCTCCTTCTGGAACCTGCCTGCAGCCTCACACGCCCATGTGCCACATCACGAACCCCTCACTCACTCCACCACCCCCTTACTCATAGACTGAGCACCTACGGAAAACCGGGCCCACACAGGAGAGTCCAGACAGAGTTCCTGCTCTCAGGGAACAACCAACCAAGCTCATGGAGCTGGTCTCAACAGGGGAAATGGTCGAAGCTTCATATGGGAGGCGGTATCTGACCAGGAAGGAAGAAGAGTATTCTTGGCAAAGGGGGCAACATTGATGGGCCTGGAGGCTAGCGGTGGTTGGAGAGGGTGATGGGCTGAGTCTCAGAACCTCCTGCCCTGGCTGTGGCATCCACAGAGTCTGAGACACCTTCCTTTTCCTTCCCTTCCCACTGACCCTCTGGACTCCTCTATATCCACACATCCCCTGCCAGTGCCCTTTCTCCTCACGGGACTAACTCTCATGAGACGTCTTCTCTGAGGATAAAGAGCCTTGGTCTGAGAACCCAGGCTCTTGGCTCCACGCCCATTCTCCTACTCACTGGCCATCTGACGTTGGGCACGTCATGCAACACTTCTGGGCCTCGGTTTCCCCATCAATAATGGGAATGACTCACAGGCTGCCATGGAGGCCCTGGTACCCACCCCCTCCAGTCCATTTGTACTCTGAGAGCTTTGACTCTGGTGATATCCTTGCCTCAGAGTTCCTGGCAGCATTTGGGTTCTCCGATTAGGTCTGAAGGGAGGGGTCATTGCAGCCATGCTGTGTTTCCAGAAGGATCCTGGCCCCAAATCACTGACCCAGACAGTGGGATGGAGTGAAGCATGGCTGCAGCCACACACCCCCATCTTACTCCCTCCTCCAGTTCATTCCTTGGATGCAGCCCTTTTCTGAAACAGAACAGTGCTGTGACCCGTCCACTTTCTGTCCATTGGGCCCTGGCCAGGAACACTAAGCAGGAGCTAGGGCAGAATCCTATCATCCAGGGGTCACCTGTAAAGCCCCCTCCCACATGTTCTTGTTGATGCTCTCCTTCCTCCACACCACCCCTCAGTAGAGGTCAGTCAGTCACTACATTCTAGACTTCATACTAAAAACGCCTATATGAAATGGAATTAAATCCTCAGCTCAGAAAACTGGAGCCCAGAATGAGGATGGGCTCCTGTCTAAGGCCACAGGAGTGTGACAAACAGTGCCAACTGCTGGCTGTTGGCAGCTTTCAGCAGAGATCTGTTCCTTCAGCAGACCCTCAAAGTTGGGTGGGGGTCTCTGGTGCAGAAAATAGCATTGAGTGGAAGGGGAGGGAAAAGAGTGGCTTTCCAAAAAGAGACACATTATAAACTTTGAGTAGGGGGCACACGGGAACTAATGGAGACTCGTGCGTACACAGTTCGGGTCCCCAGAGGGTTGACAGATGTCCCCAGTTCTGCCCTCAGAAGTGAGGACACCTCAGCCAGTCCCCATTTGCTGACAGAACCCTTGAGGCAGTGTTCTCTGAGGAGAAGCCTCAGGGTCTGTTGCCCCCAGAAAGAGAGAAGGCTTTGCAAGAAACACTCTGGGCTCAGAGAGAAGACAGACAGCCAGCAGGTGTGGGCAGCCCTCACCTTGGCCCCGTCAGTCTCTGTCGGGTCTGAGAACGTTGCCTGCTCAGTACAGCCTCACAGCACTGCTTTTTTGAAGACAGCCCTTCTGAGAGGCAGCTACTGCTCAGAGGCAGGGTCTTATGCCCCTATGAGTGGGAAGAGAAAAGCTGTAAAGACAGCAGGTGTGCCCCACATGTTCGTGAGGTGCTAAGTGGAGACAGGAGGCCAGGGAAGATTCTCTCCTGACTGTTGTCTCTTGAGCTTTTTCTAACCAGGCCACTGCAGGGTCTGCCCACTCCCCAATCACCTGCAGTTCCTGCCCTTAGACTCACCTGGTAGAAGGTGGATCACCTGGATCCCTCCCCTGATCCAGATCCAGGGAAGGATAGAGGTGGGCCTTTCTGGGAGTCCCATCTCCTGGAAGATTTATTTAGCCACTCCTTTCCCATAGTCCCTCATTTCCTGGAAGCCTTATTTAGCCACTCCTTTCCCATAGTCCCTCAACTCCTCCCCTTTAAACTTCAGTGCACCATGGGGCTGCATGGTGGGGCCACTTGGGGGTGGGCAGGAGGCACCCAGACACCCCCATACTGGGGTCACACAAAGGACACATAAGGGTCATACCAGGATGCTGTAGACCTGGATGCACAGTGGTGTGTTGGGGGGATGAGAGGGTGTTCACTAGTTGTGATTGGTGGTGGTGGTGATGGTGATATGCCATGGAGTCCGTTCTGACTCATAGCGACCCTGTACAGGGTTTCTGAGGCTGTAAATCTTTACGGCAGCAGAAAGCCTAGTCTTTTTCCTGCGGAACACCTGGTAGTTTCAAACTGCTGACCTTGAGGCTCACAGCCTGATTCTTAAGCACTACACTACCAGAGCTCCTTCTTGTTGTTGTTGTTATGTGCTGCAGAGCTGGTTTTGACTCATAGCGACCCTGTACAGGGTTTCCAAGGCTGTAAATCTTTACGGGAGCAGAAAGCCTCATCTTTCTCTCATGGAACAGCTGGTAGTTTTGAACTGCTGACCTTGAGGTTAGCAGCCCGATTCATAATCACTATGCTACCAGAGCTCCCGGTGGGGCTTAAGAGAGGAGTGAGCGAGACCACAGGGGCAGCGAGATGAGGGGAGGAGCAGGACCATTTCCCCCCCTGAACCAAAGAAGGCATCTTTCCAGAAATCTCCCCTGTTGGCCTTTTTGAGCCCTGGTCAGGCATCCCTGCTGGTCCTTGGTTTGATACTAGGTACCAGCCAGGGGCTCCTAGGGGACAGCCTTTCACTTCCTCCAGGGACAAAGGCAGAAGGGGCTGGGCAGACAAGATAGTGACCAGCTCCACTCCCGGCTCAGCACTGCCTTCGGGGAGTCACTCAGAGAGATAGATGCCACCAGTACAAGTGGGCATTGATGGGCCAGCTGTCTAGTCTCCTTCCTGTGCTCTGCTTACTCAGCCCTACTGCCGGAAAGGGCACCCCTTCTCCAACAGATACTGCCTGTTAGACACACCCCTGAGATGAGTGGAAATGGGGCTCCTGCAGTCTGAGCCACCAAATTGCTGAGGTGGTGGTGGTGTGCTGTGGCATCAGTTCCAACTCACAGGGAACCTGCATAGGGTTTCCGAGGCTGTAAATCTTTACAGGAGCAGAAAGCCTCATCTATCTCCAGCAGGACAGCTGTTGCTTTAGAACTGCTGACCTTGAGGTTAGCAGCCCAACTCATAACCAGATTGCTAGGTAACAACAAGGTGGAGCGCAGGCAACTCGAGAACAGGAAGGACAGAGCAGAGGCAATGCCCGATGCAGGGACCTCACTGTCCCCACTGGGCGTCAGTGCCCCCTTTTGTGCCTGAGTGGATTGGGCTGGTTAGTGACTGGCAGAGAGAAGGATGGGTGGGTGGGAGAAGGTGAGCAGGGGAGAAGGAAGAATCAGAGAGAGAGCTGATGGGCAATGTCTAGTCTGTGGGTGGGGCCTGGTAGTAGGAGCTATCCTGGTCTCAGAACAGGACAGACAGTGGAGAGAGCTGAGGGTATCACTGACTTGTGGGTGCCGCAGACACAGGCCTGAAGTCTTCGGAAATGCTCACTGATAGAAACAGGCTGTTCAGCTTCCCTGGGCATGGTGTGATGTGGTCAGAGGTATGGCTGAAGATGTGGCATGACAGGGGGCCAAGGGCAAGGTCAGGGGGAAATCGCTGATGGAAGTCAGCCTAACGGGACCAGCTTAGACCCTTATCCCACAAGGCAGGCTGTGTGGGCCATGGCCTCTGACCTCACCCCCAACCCATCTTCCAAATGGCCATAGCTCCACACTGTGTCCCTTCCCTACCCAAGGCAACAACATCTTGCCTGTAAGGCTCCAATGTAAAGCATCATCTGTCTCCAATGATTGTTTGAGACATAAACTTGGTGCTGTTAGTTGCTGTTGGGTCAATTCTAACTCATGTGCAGAGTAGCCAGTTCTACTGTGACCTTCTGGAAGCACATGTCCAGGGTTTTCTTCTGAAGTACCCCTGAGTGAATTCAAACCATCAACTCCTCTTAGTTCATAGAAACAACCCTAAAGAGAGCACTTTAACAGACTTCTTGTCTGGTTGGGGAGGGCCTGTAAGGACATTTAGACATTTCATGAAAGGAAAGCCACCTTTCCAGAGAGAGAAGGAGTCCTAGGGCCTACCTCCTTAATAAGTCTCCTCTCTGCACCACAGCCCACACTGGTCCCCAGGTCATCCTTACCCCTTGGACCAGCTGGGGTTGTCTGGGCTCCCTCAATGCCTCCTGTGGGGGTTTCAGCTTTCTTTGCTGCAGCGTGACCCTATTTCTCAGTTCTCACCAGACCGCTCTTTATTGTGGTGCTCAAGATAAGAGTCCAAGGGTGCCCACCCACAGCTTCTGAGCCCCTGCTGGTCACTCCCCACAGTGGCAGCATCCAAGCACATGGGTACATGTTACAACTGCAGTCATCAATGGATAGTGACCACGTGCACAAATCTCCCTGGAGCCCCAGAATGAGTGGTGCCCATGGCAGGCCTGGCTAGGGCTGGCACCAGCTGGTCAGGGAGAATGAGAGGCACCGCCCACAGCCGGGAGCCTCATGGATGGGGGGTCAGGAGAGCAGTCGGAACCATGACCCAAGGGTAAGTATGAAAGATATCACCTGGAAACTCCAGAAGAATTTCCTAAAAAAGACTTCCTGAAAAACCGTCACCATGTAACTCAAAATAGGGAAAGTAGGTTTGGATTGGGGGCCCCATTTCCCTGGCTATGTGAAATAACTTTTTTTTTTAATTATTAAACTCAAATGTAATCTGCTTTGAGTTGGGCTGTTAACCATAAAGTCAGCAAATCGAATCTACCAGCTGCTCTGCAGGACAAGGATGAGTCTTTCTGCACATTGTAAAGATTTACAGCATCAGAAACCCTATATAGGGTCACTATGAATCAGAACCGTCTCAGTTCTTAGTGTTGCTAGAACATAAACACCATGAGAGGGTGGCTCTAACAACCAGAAGTCTATTCTCTTACAGGGTAGGAAGCTAGAAGTCCAAATACAGAGTGCCGGCTCTTGGGGACGACTTTCGGTCAGTTCTGCAGAAAGATCCTTGTCTCTTTCAGCATCTGTAGGTTAGGATGCTATGGAGATCTCCATGCTTCTTGGCATCAATCTTTCCCTGGATCCAGAATCTTCACAGCTCAGGGAGCTCAGGTCCAAAGGATGCACTCGACTCCTGGCTTTTCCATCTTGTTGGTCAGTCCCTCTGAGCTCAGCCCAATTCTCTCTCCTTTGATAACTCCAAAGAGATTGACTCAAATTTCATCAGACCTAATTAGCATCACAGAAGTGAGGATTTACAACATAGGAAAATCACATCAGATTAGGACTGATCACATCAGATCTTATCATGGGCTTAACTGTATTATATTAGATCTCATCATGGAGGTAATAAGTACATCGTAATGGATAACCCACTGAGAATCCTGGCCAAGTCAAGTTGACACAAAACTATTACTCCGTTCTACTAGAGTCCCTAACTGAAAGGCTGGAGGTTCAAATCCACCCAGAGGTGCCTTGGAAGAAAAGCCAACTTCTGAAAGAGCACAGCCACTGAAGACCCAATAGAGCACAGTTCTACTCTGAAACACGGGTGTTGAAATCAACTTGAAGACAACAGGTTTGGGTTTATTCCTGTGGTGGGAAAAAATCTGGTTCTTCCAATAACACATGAAGAAAGTGTCTATGGGAGAAATGGCTGGCCTCCTGGGCAGATAGGAATTACAGCGACCCCCACATTCCACCTTACCATCTCAACCTGTGGGTTGAGATGCCCCAACTCAGGCCTTCTTGCCAAATCAAGGTTGTTGGGTTAGAGGTCTTAAAGAGTCCAGAAAAGTCTACTGGGGATACCATATGGTCTTCAGTTCCTATAAGCACCCCACAGTCAGGCTCATTGACTGAACCCTCCAAGGCAAGTATTTCCATACCTGCAAAACTTGAGCACATGGACTATCATAAATAACCATGACCCTTGAGGTCAGACCTCCTCAGGCCACTGCCTCAAGAAAGATACTGTCTTTGCTACTTCATCTCTCACACTTTGGACATACTATCAGGAGGGACCAGTCGTTGGAGACGAATATCATGTTTGGTAAAGCAGGGGATTGGAGAAAAAGAGGAAGACCCCCAATGAGATGGATTGGCACAGTGACAGCAGCAATGGGCTCAGGCTTAGTAATGAATGTGACGATGGTGTAGGACCGGGCAGTGTTTTGTTCTGTTGTGCAGAGAGTCGCTATGAGTCGGTACCGACTCCATGGCACCAAACAACAACACCAACAAGCCCCATCTCCCTGCAGGACCAAGTCAACCTTGTTCCTCTGCCTGCTTCCACCACCCTCTTCCTAGCTGCTCGTTCCTACTCTCCTTCCTTTTGGGGAAAATTTGCATCATCCCTGCAATGTGCTTTGGTTTCCAGAAGTAACCTCAGATTCTAATTCTTAGGTTGTTGTTATTGTTATGTGCCATGGAGTCGGTTCCGACTCATAGCGACCCTACACAGGGTTTCCAAGGTTGTAAATCTTTATGGGAGCAGACTGCCTCATCTTGCTCCCACGGAACCGCTGGTAGTTTCGAACTACTGACCTTGCGGCTCACAGCCCAATTCGTAACCACTACGCTACCAGAGCTCCTTAGGTAAGGACTCATAAATATGTCCTTCTAGGGGTGGAGGACGGGGAGAGACCCAGCAGGGGAATACTGTCACTAATAACTAACTGTAGAAAGGTTAACTCATTTAATCTTCACAACGATTCTAGGAGACAGATACCGTAATTATTCCCATTATATAGATGGGGAGGAGTCTGGTGGCACTATGGGTTAATGAGCTGGACTGCAAGGTCAGTTTGAATGGTAAGGTCAGTGATTCAAGTTCACCAGGTGCTCCTCGCAACCCTATGCAGGGTCACTATGAGTCAGAATCGACTCCATGGCCCTTAACAACAACAACATAGATGGGGAAGCTGAGGCACAGAGAGGTTAAGTAACTTACCTAACTTCCCTCAGCGGGTGAGTGAAAGAGCCAGGATTGAAATGCAGGCATGTGTCTGCAGATAGACTTATGGCCTCTACCAGATCCGCAAAGGCTTCCGAGACTAGACACAAAGTCACATACACATAGCCAGAGCTCTGTTCAACCTTCATCTCCTCCCTCAGCCAGAAATCTAGCCTGGTAACCCCTGAAGATAGTAGCTTAAAGAATGCCGGGGTGAGGAGAAAAGTCATTCTTCATAGGAGCAGTACAACTCATACATTGATGATTTCTTGTGGGCAGGAAGTGGTAATAAATTAAAATAGACAAACCACCAGTTAATCTATTTAAAGAAAATAATTACACGGAATACGGGATTATAAAGGGAACATTAACGCAGCCTGGAGATGAATTTTGAAATTTAATAGCACATATAACCCATGCTAATAAATTGGAGTGTTTCAGCATTTAGTAATAATTTTCTAAGAATTGTTGTTTTAGGTGCCATCGCATCTGTACCAACTCACAGCGACTGTCAAAATTGACTCCGTGGACAGAAGAAAATTAGAAAATTGTTGTCTTTAAAAAAAGCACCAACCTTGAGACTATAGCTCTTGGTCACCCTTTGGGTCTAGAACTGAGCTTATCCCTGTGACTCAACACTTGGCCAAGCAGTAGCTAGGTATGTAGTGGACACAGCAATACTAGTGAGGTATGCACACCTTAGAATGGTCAATCATTCAAGATCAAAAGGGCAGCATTTACCCAAGGACAAAGTTCAGAAGGGCGGGGAAAGAAGGAGGAATGGAAACAGGAAACACATGAGGCAGTGGGATAGGTGATGTTACACAGACATGGAAGGAAGTATATGATTTGTTCAATGTAAAACTGATCATCTCTTCTGCAAACCTTCACTCAAAATTCACAAACAAAAGTTAAAAAAAATAGACACCTGGCCTAGAGAGTTTCCATGAGAGTTATTTCACACTAGAGAAATGGATCATTTCTGTGTTGTTTAAATTCTTCCAGAGCCTGCGGAGAATTGATTTTGTGCGTTTGAATTGATTTAATGACATTAACATAATCCTGACCAAAATCTGACAAGGAGAGCTCTTCTACCTTGCCCAGCTCACAACGATCCTGACAAACTTTATTTCAGGATGTCAATGCAAGAATCTTGGATCAAATACCAGCAACTGGAATCTCCTATTCCTGAGAGCTGTCTAATGCAGTCTGTGTTACGCACAATTGTCCAACACCCAAGGTTTCTCATGCTTTCCTGTATTCCAGATGAGTGCCAGGACAACACTGGGTCCCAGTAATTTGAACATAACATTGTCCTTGGAACTACCTAAGGGAGTCCTGCTGTGGCTCTGTGGGTTAATGCTATGGTCTACAAAGTTGGTTCGAACCGTAACATCAAGAGGTCAAGCTCACCAGTCACTCCTTGAAAACCTTTTGTAGAGTCGCTATGGGTCAGAATCGACTCAACAGCACTTAACAACAACAACAACTAGGGCCCCATCTCAGGAAATAGAATAAAGACTTTTTAAAAGTCTTGCTAAAATGCAAGTGTGTATGTGTATGTTTAAATAGGTCACATGCTCAGCCACCCCCAATTCCCCTGCTCCTTGAGTGGTTTGGTAACATCTGATTAAATAATCGAGTCATGATCGAATTCCCTCTTGGACGTATCAATACACATACAGTGACTGCAGTCTGGGAAATCTAAGCTACACAAGACCAGGGAAGGACTTGGCCTCAGCCGAGAGGGTCTCAGCAGCTTGGAAACTTCTCAGTTGGGACCTGGACTATCACCTGGGATGCCACCCCAAGGAGCAGAAAAGACTAACTCCTTTTCTCTTTTTTGATGTTAAGACATCAAAGACTACCTCCTTTCTCTTTCGCTTTTTTTTACCTAATTCAGGTCCATTAAGAAATCGTCTGCATGCAGTGAAATTGGCAAGTTTTATCTGTACCGTTTACATGCATTTTAATTAATTGCCTTCCTGTGGTGGCTTCTGTGTGGCTTTCTTGCAGGAAGCTATGTCACTAGTATTTCAAATGCCAGCAGGGTCACCCATGGTGAACAAGTTTTAGTGAAACTTCTAGACTAAATCAGATCAGGAAGAAAGGTCTGGTGATCTACTTCCAAAAATTAGCCAATGAAAATCGTAAAGATCAGAATAGAATACAACGGAACTCAATGGGATCAATGGCCTGGAAGCTGGCAAAGGACTGGGAAGTATGTTACTCTGTAACATACATGGAGTACCAGAGGTCGAAGCCAGCTCAAGGACCACTAACAACGACAACAACACAATAAAGACACAGAATAATTCCAGCATCCTAGAAAGGGCCCTGATGGCCCTTTGTGGTCAATTTTCCTGGTCTCTAATCCCAGCCCCTGGAAACTTTCTGTCCCTATAATTTTACTTTTTCCAGAAAATCATAAAAATAAAACATACAAAAGCCCGAATCTGTGTAAGGTTGAAACCTATCAAACATTATGCGCTGAAACTAGTGGTTACTATTGCTGTTAAATGTGTTAAGTTGGTTCTGACTCATAGCAACCCAGTGTAGGGTTTCTGAGGAGTGGCTGGTGAGTTTGAACCAGTTCAAACTCACCTTGTGGTCCAGCGTATTATTCTCCAGCGCCACACCAGCTCAAAAACTAGTGATAGGAAAGTGGTAAGACTTTCAAGGTAAGACTTTCTACCCTGTCAAGGGTGGAAAACTTTTAAGACCGGAAAAAACAAGGCAGTCCCAATAAGTCCCAGTTCTCACAGGTTTCTCTGTAGCGTGTAGTCTTTTATACCCGGCTTCTTTCATGTAACATAATGCTTTTGTGATTCATCCAAGTTCTTGTATCAAGTGGTCTTTGATGTGAATGTGCCAACTTTTTTTTTTCCATTTACCAGTAGATCAATCTCTGGGTTGTTTCCAGTTTGGGGATGTTATAAATAAGTCTACTGGAAACATTCATATACAGCTCTTTGAGTAGACATATGTTTTCATTGTTCTTGGGTCAATACATAAAAATGGAATTGCTGAGTTATATCGCTATGAGTCGGAATCAGCTCCGTGGCACATAACCACCACCACCACATAAGGGTATGTATACTTTTATTAGAAACTGCCAAATCATTTTCCAAACATGTTTGCCAACACTTTGTATTTTAAAAAAGTCTTTCTAGTAAAATATGTAACGAGTCCTGGTGGCAGTGTGAGTAAGGCATTCAAACCCAGCAGCCACGCCTCAGGAGAAAGAGAGCGCTGGTTGCCATCTTAGAAATCCTATGTATGGTCCCTGTGAGCGTGAATCCACTTAGTGGTGGTAGGTTTCGTTTTTGACTTTCAGTAGGTATACCGTGGCATTTCATTGTGTTTTCATTTTCATTTCTCTAATGACTAACCATGGTAAGTATCTTTTCATGTGCTTATTTGTCATCTGTCTCTCTTCTTTGATGAAGTTGATATTCAAATCCTTTTCTGGTTTTTAATTTGTTTGAGTTTTTAATTGATTGAGTTGGAAGAGTCCTGTATCAACTCTGGATACAAGCCCTTTATCAGATGTCTGTTTTGTGAATATTTGCTCTTCTTGTGGTTAACTTTTAACTTTCTTACTAGCACCTTTTTTTGAAGAGCAGAAATTTTTTATTTTAGTGAGATCCAAGTTACCAAGATATCAGTGTGAGGACTAAGGTGCGCCTGACCCACGCCTTGGTATTTTCAATAACTTCATATGCATTCGAAAGCTGACAGTGAATAAGGAAGACCATAGAAGAGTTGATGCTTTTGAGTTGTGGTGTTGGAGGAGAATGTTGAAAGTGCCATGGGCTGCCAAAAGAACCAATAGATCTGTTTTGGAAGAAGTACAGCCAGAGTGCTCCTTGGAGGCCAAGATGGCCAAACTTGGTCTCTCATACTTCGGACATATTGTCAGGAGGGACTAGTTACTGGAGAAGGATATCACGTTTGCTAAGGTGGAGGGTCAGAGAGAAAGAGGAAGACTCCCCAATGAGATGGATTGGCCAAGTGGCAGCATCAATGGACTTAAGCGTGGCAATAGTAGTGAGGTTGGCCCAGGATAGGGCAGGGTTTCGTTCTGCTGTGCATAAGGTCACTATGGGTCGGTACTAACTCTGTGGTAACTAACAACAACAACAACAAGTTCCCAGTGTTTGTTTGTTTTTAATGGTTTGTGCTTTTTTTGTCCTAAGAAATCCTTAACCAACCAAGGTCATAAAATATCTTTATTTTACTTTATTTTTCAATTTACATGGAAGTTTACAGAACAAATTAGCTTTCCTTTCAACAATTGGTTGCAAATTCATCAACGGATTATCACTTTTCTCCTCTGCTATATTTTCTGATAGGAGCTCTGGTAGCATAGTGGTTACGAATTGGGCTGCGAACCACTAGGTCAGCAGTTTGAAACTACCAGCCATTCCGTGGGAGAAAGATGAGGCTTTCTACTCCCGTAAAGATTTACAGCCTCAGAAACCCTGTACAGGGTCACTATGGGTTGGAACCGACTCGATGGCACTTAACAACAACAACAACATATTTTCTGATACAAACATTTAATGTTACATATTTCTAAGCACTGCTTTTAATTACATCCTTCAAGTTTTGATATATTGTGTTTTTATCTTTATTTAACTAAAATATCTCTGGTTACTCTTGTGATTTCTTCATTGAACCACAGGCTATTTTCAAATGTATTATTTAGGGTCCAAAAATTTGGAGATTTTCCAGCTATGTTTCTGCCATTAATTTATAGTTTAATTTCATCATGATCAGAAAGCATGCTTTGTTTGATTGCAAATCTTCTAAATTTGTTGAGATTTTACAACCCAGGATTGTTTTATGGCCTATCTTGGTGAGTGTTCCATGTGCACTTGTAAAGAATGTGTATTCTGTTGTTACTGGATAAAATGTCATATAAATGTCCCATACATATTGCCATCGATTCAGCTCTGACTGAGAGACCCTATAAGGATCCTATCAGACAGGGAAGAACTGTCCCAGAGGGCTTACAGGACTATAATCTTTACAAAAGCAGATTGTGACATCTTTCTACTATGGAACAACTGGTTGATTTGAACCACTGATCTTTTAGTTAACAGTTGGGCATGCTTAACCATTGCACCCCTAGGGCTCCTTCCTATAAATGTTGTTGTTGTTGTTAAGTGCCATCGAGTCGGTTCCGACCCATAGCGACCCTGTACAGGATTTCCGAGGGTGTAAATCTTTACGGGAGTAGAAAGCCTCATCTTTCTCCCGCGGAGCGGCTGGTAGTTTCGAACCGCTGACCTTAAGGTTCGCAGCCCGATTCGTAACCACTACGCTACCAGAGCTCCATTCCTATAAATGTTAGTCAGGTTAAATTGGTTAATACTATAGTTTGACTCATCCATACCCTTACTGAATCTCTGAATACTTCATCTATCGATTATGGAGACAGGAGTGGATTTGCCTATTTCTCCTTTCAGTTTGTATCAGTTTTAACTTTTTTTCTGGTGTATACACATTCAGACTTCTTATGTCCTCATCATGAATTAACTCCTTTGTCAATATGTGTTCTTTCTTTATTCCTGGAAATATTCCTTCTCAGACATCATTTGTCCTGTCAGACAATATTAGTATGCATTTGACACTAAAAACTGAAGACCAGCAGAGTGTGGGATGACATCAAAAACATCAGACAGGAAGAAAGAAGGAAAAGACCAAAATGGATGTCAGAAGAGACTCTGAAACTTGCTCTCCAGCATAGAGATGTTAAAACAAATGCAAGAAATGAGGAGATGAAAGAGCTGAATAGAAAAATTCAAAAGGCAGCTCGAGAAGACAAAGTAAAACATTATAATCAAATGTGCAAAGACCTGGAGTTAGAAAACCAAAAGGAAAGAACACATTCAGCATTCCTCAAGCTAAAGTAACTGAAGAAAAAATTCAAGCCTCAATGTGCAATGTTAAAGGATTCTATGGGCAAAATATAGAATGATGTAGAAACCATCAAAAGAAGAGATAAGGAACACACAGAATCAATGTACAAGAAAGAGATGGCTGATGGTCCACCATCTGAAGAGGTAGCATATGATCAAGAGCCAATGATACTGAAAGAAGTCCAAGGTGCATTGAAGGCATTGGCAAAAAACAAAGCTCTAGGAATTGATGGAATATAAATTGAAATCTTTCAACAAACTGATGAAGCACTTGAGGCATTCACTCATCTATGCCAAGACATTTGGAAGACAACTACCTGGTCAACTGACTGGAAGAGATCCATATTTGTGCCCATTTCAAAGAGAAGTAACCCAACGGAATGCGGAAGTCATTGGACAATATCATTAATATCCCATGCAAGCAAACTTTTGCAACCATACATTAACAGAGAACTTCCATAGTTTCAAGCTGGATTTAGAAGAGGACATGGAACAAGGGATGTCATTATTGACGTCAGATGGATCTTGGTTGAAAGCAGAGAATACCAGAAAGATGTTTACTTGTTCTTTATTGATTATGCAAAGACTTTCGATTGCATGGATCATAATAAGCTATGGACGACATTGCGGAGAATAAGTATTCTGGAATACTTCCTGTATACAGTAACTTGTACATGAGGAACCTGTACATAGAACAAGAGGTAGTTGTTCGAACAGAACCTCAATGTAAAGAAAACAAAAATCCTCACCACTGGACCAATAAATACTATCACTATAAATGGAAAAAAGATTGAAGTTGTCAAACACTTCTTTTTGCTCAAATTAACCATCAACACTCTTGGAAGCAGCAGTCAAGAAATCAAACGACGTATTGCATTAGGCAAATCTGCTGCACAAGACCTCTTTAAAGTGTGGAAGAGCAAAGATGTTAGTTTGAGGACTAAGGTGTACCTGACCTAAGCTTTAAAATGTTGGTGGGGGAAAATGCCATTGTTTTTCATTTTATTTTTCCAAAACTTTTTGAAGCTCCCTAGTATATTGCTATTGTTATTATAGGGCATCAAGTCCATTTCAACTCATAGTGGCCCCATGTGACAGAATACATCTGCTCCATGAGGTTTTCTTGACTGTAATCTTTATGGAAGCAGATCTTCTGGTCTTTCTTCCTCAGAGTGGCTGGGTGGGTTCAAACCTTTAACCTTTCAGTTACCAGTTCAGCCCTTAACCTTTTGTGCCGCTAAGACTTATTTTCTTTTATTGTTGTTGTTAAATGACATTGAGTTGGTTCCGACTCACAGCATCCCTGCATAGAGTTCAAGTTGAATGCTTATCCTGTAGCACTTATTCCTTGTAGCTCTCCTCTGGGGTAGGTGTTATCAGGCCCACTTACCTTTCACGTACTGCAGACACAGGGATATATTACCTAGAGACCTCGAGGCTTTGAGGGGCCTATATAAATATTTAAGAACCAGAAATAAAAAGCCAGTGTTAATCCTGGTGTGGCCCTGTGGGATAAAGTACTGGACCATAGGTCGGTTTGAACCACAAGGTCGATGGTTCAAACTCAACAGCAACTCCTTGGAAACCATACACAGGGTCGCTATGAGTCAGAACTGACTTAATGGCACTTAACAACAACAAGTTCTAATATGCAAAAACTACAAAATAATCCAAATTAATAAATGTTTAACCAAACGTCTACAAAACGTCATTAATTATTCATTTATGTCATTAATTCTGTGTCAACTTCTTTAATTATTAAATGTAATGTTCATAAGAATTTCATTACATTTAAAAAGAATTAGTAGGTTAGATTTAACAACAAAAAAAGCCTCTGTGAGCACTTTAAGAATGTAAATAAATGTCCAAGGATTGCTGAGAAATTGTGGATAATTATACCATAAATGAATTTGTTTTTATTCTTGTTGTTAAGTGCTGTCGAGTCGGTTCCAACCCATAACAACCCTGTATAGGGCTTCCAAGGAGCCGCTGGTGAGCTTGAACCATTGACCTTGCAGTTCAAATGGCTTTGCAATCTGGCACATTAACCCACAGCGTCACACCAGGACTCCATAAATGAATTACTCATAGCCAAATAATTTCCAAGCCAAAATTGCAACAACAAAAATCACTTCATGTTATTATACAGTAAAATGATATAGTAGGACTCTAGGTCTGGTGCTGTAGGATAAACACTGGACCACCAGGGAGGTTTGAATTAAAAGGTTGGCAGTTCAAACACACCAGCCACTCCTTGGAAACCCTATACTGGGTCACTATGAGTTGGAACTGACTTGACAACACTTAATAACAATGACAACAACAGCAATATGACATAGTTAATATAATCGTGCTGTGCATCTCAATATTTGACATTGATATTTGATTTGGTATTGGGAGGAACCTCCAAAAATAAAAGCCCCTCCCCCTAACCCAGTTGCATTGAGTCAATCCTAACTCATGGAGACTCCACATTTTGCCCAGTAGAATGGTGCTCATGGGATTTTCATGACTGTGACCTTTCAGAAGCAAATTGCCAGGCCTTTCTTTGGAGGCATTTCTGAATGGATTCAAACCACCCACTTTTCAGTTAGCAGAGGAACATTTAACCATTAAACCACCAGCACCTCTTAGGGACCAACCCAACTCAACCCAACCCACTGCCTTCAAGTTGATTCTGACTCCCAGCAGCCCTATGAAGGGTTTCCAAGTATGTAAATCTTTATAGGAGCAGAAAAACCTCTCCCACAAAGCGGCTGGTGGATTTGAACTACTGACCTTGTGGTTAGCAGTCTAATGCATAACCCAATACACCACCAAGGCTTGGTTCTTTAGAGACAGTTTAGTCTTTGATGTAATCAGCCCCATGTCACAGATTGAACGGTTCCATCTGCAGTTTCCTGGTCTTACTAGTCAGGGCCTCCTCTCACATTTTGCCCCATCACCTCCGACATCCCTCTCATTCTCAGTCTAGGAACACACAAGGATGTTTGTGTGAGTAAATGTGTACTGGACAGGACACACAAGATAAGTAGTCTGGTGCCGGGGGTTCAGGCTCTGACTTTCCTCTCATTCACTTTCAGGCTACTGGGCCCCCAGAACCCTTCTTGGTCCTTGAAACCTGCCTGACCAATGAGGAAACAAAATATTCCACACACACAGCCACTAGATGGCACCACAAGCTCACGACTTAGACTCTGGTTCCTTCTAGGGAAACTGCAGCAGCAGATGTCCTCAGGATGACTCTGTGGCATGCACAGAGATTTGGGCACCCACAGGGTCCGAAAGGAGCAAGGAGCTTTGAGGGTACCACTTTGGTCACGTTTGCCCTCAATGCTAAGGCCAAGACTCGGATTGAGTCTGAACGGAAAGAAAACAATCCCATGATCTCAAACAACTTTGGTGTCCCACAGTCCCACTCTGGGATTCCCCTGTGGTGTCCCACAATTCCACAGTCTGCATCTCCTTTCTTGGTCAACGGTCCTGCTCCTCTCTGCTCATCCAGTTCCTCTTTTTCTCAGTCTCTGACTCCCTCTCCCCACCACTTGCTAGTTCTCTGCTATTCTCTCTCCCAGTCTCTGTCTCTCTGCATTTCCTTCTCCTTTTTTCTCTGTCCATCTCTGGATCCTTCTGCTTTCTCTATCTCTCTGTCTCCATCTTTCTCTCAGCTCTCCCAAATTTAAGACTTTCATCCTGTGCAACAAATTCATCTTTAAAAAACCAGTTGTTGGTGTCTATTATACGGCAGGCACTGTGCCAGGCTCTGAAAATGCAGGGACCACGTTAGAGTCGTAGACCAGGGGAAACAGCTCACAGCAGAGGGGAAACTATGCTGAGCAAACATGCAGTTATAGCAAACAGTCTCTTGTAGCCTCAGGCACCTCTCTCTCTCTGTCTTTCTCTCTGGCTTCTTGTCTGGCTGTTGTTGTTGTGTGCCGTGGAGTCGGTTCCAACTCATAGCAACCCTGTACAGGGTTTCCAAGGCTGTAAATCTTTATGGGAGCAGAAAGCCTCATCTTTCTCCCGCGGAACAGCTGGTAATTTCAAACTGCTGACCTTGCAGTTCGCAGCCCAATTCTTAACCACTACGCTACCAGAGCTCCTTTACTGGCTGAGTAGGGTTGAATTTGGGGCAGTGAGGGTGGAGACCATACCCATCCCCTCTACTTCCCACCCCATACTGCCTACCTCCATATAGTGGAGGGGCAGTAAGCACCAGGATGCTGAGACCCTATTTGTTCTAAGCAAATACCACCTTCCCACAGTTCCCAGCTGATGTAGTGAGAGAGATGAGAACTGAAAACCACAAAACTTGGATTATATCACCAACTGCTTTAGGGAGTCCCTCTTTGAGCCTAACTGGCCTCAGTCTCCCTTTTTATGAAGTGGGATCAGTAATCTCCTGTTCCATTCCAGCTCTATGCCCTTCAATTCTGGATTCCCCCTTGTAGCCTCACCTAGCCCTCCCAGCTTCCTGTGGGTGTCACTAAAACATCTTCAACCCTGGCTGGTCTGTGACAGATGAAGAACCACCCACCTTTATGGTGTTTGGTAGTTAAGCGCTGTGGAGTCAGTTCCAACTCAGAGCAACCCTGTATAGGGTTTCCGAAGCTGTAAATCGTTATGGGAACAGAAAGCCTCATCTTTCTCCAATGGACAGCTGGTAGTTTTCAGGTCAGCAGCCTGACTCATAACCACTACGTTTCCAGAGCTCCTTACCCACCTTTATAGTGATTTAAAAAAAAAAAATCACACGAAGTGTGCACAACCAATTTTGGTAAATGATGTCAGTAAGTTGTACATATATAAAAATTAAACTGGTACAAGTTGTGTGCTGAGGTAAGTTAAAAAGTATTGTTACAAAATCATAGAAACCTTTATTAAGTAAAAATATCAAAATGTGAAGCTATTTATTGCTTTTCAACTTATCCTCCAACTGGGTCTGTACACTTCTCAAAGCAATGTTTCCATCTCTAACCTTTGCCCCCTAAAATATTCTGCATTCTTGGATTCACACCAAGTTAAAATTTTGACATCTTCAGGGGACTCACATCGTGTTCCTTTGAAATAGTCTTTTGAGTTTTACTCACAAAAGGAAGCCTGAAAGGGGATCAGCACTGTAGGGTGGATGGGGCAAGGTTTCACAACAAAATTCCCTTAGGACAGCCCTTGCTACCCTAGAAGAGTGTGGTGATTGGGGGAAAAAATTCTTTCACACAACTTTCCTTGCATTTTTCTCACCAGTGAAATTTCCAGTTTTCTTAAAACTTCTTCCTAATAAGCTCCTATGATCGTTCTGTGTCTTTTGAGAAAATCTATCAAGATGGCCCCTAAAGAATTAAAGAAAATTCGTCACCATAACTCCAGAGCTGACCTCTCTGCCTTGAATTTAATCATCCCAGCTGATCCCCCTGGAAGCCACTGTTTTGATTGGACTTTTTATTTTTTTCTCATTTGAGCTTGGTGTCCAATAAGTCCCCAGGCCCAGAGACTCATTTCCTAAAGGTGTTTGGTTATAGTAGCTTTGCTCCCTTTATAACTTTTTTTCTAAGGCACCCTTATCTTTATTCTCTCAAACTGCTGTAACAGAATACCACAAGTGAATGGCTTAACAAATAGAAATTTCTTCTCCATTTAGAAGGTCATTGCTGCTGGTGGTATGCTGGGGAGTCGGTTCTGACTCACAGCAACCCCCCCGCATAGGGTTTCCGAGGCTGTTAATCTTTACAGGAGCAGAAAGCCTCATCTTTCTCCCGCGGAATGGCTGGTATTTGAACTGCTGACCTTGAGGTTAGCAGCCCTATTTGTAATGATTACACTACCAGACAGAGCTCCTTTTTAGCTTAGTTTTGGAGGCTAGAAGACTGAATTCAGACCATCAGCTCCTTTCATCATCTGTAGGCTCAGCATTCCTTGGAGATTTCCATGTGTCCTGGTATCAACCTTCCCCTGGATCTAGGAGTTTCACAGTACAGGGATCCAGGGTCTAAAATACCCACACCACTCTCGGCTCTTTCTTGTTGGTAATAAGTGCCCCTTCTCTGCTCACTTTCCTCTCCAGTTGTTTTATAAAAGGTGTTGCAGGCCACACCCCTAAAGAAATGTCCTTCCAATTGATTGGTTACTCAGGGCAGAGCTCATCATGGATGTGATTACGTTCTATTAGATCTCACGATGGGGGTTGACTACATCTTCACTGGTAAACCATTGAGAAACCTGGTCCAGACATGTTGACACAAAACCTTAACTCTTACATACTCTAATGGGAGTAAGACAAGTCTATTACTGAGAGAATTTGTCTGCAGCCATCCATTGTTTAAAGATGTTTTGTTTGGAATAAATATATGAGCTGAAACAATACTTTTTGACTTACCCTTGTATTTACAGCAATAACAAATAAACAAAAAGCGTAGCTACTGAGTTGCTTAATTATAATCAAAACACCTCATTCCTTGGTTTGGAGGTTTAGGTCATGGTTTCAAGAGGCATTCCAGTTGATGATGATGCTGCTGTGTGCCGTGGAGTTGGTTCTGACTCATAGCGACCCTGTACAGGGTTTCTGAGGCTGTAAATCTCAGCCCGATTTGTAAACACTGCACTACCAGAGCTCCTTATGTATGTGTGTGTGTGTATGGAGTGGTTATGAGTCAAGCTGCTAATCTCAAGATCAGCAGTTAAAAACTACCAGTGGTTCCATGGGAGAAAGATGAGGTTTTCTGCTCCCATAAAGATTTACAGCCTCAGAAACTCTATACAGGGACACTATGAGTCAGAACCGACTCCATGGCACATAACCACCAACAATATATATGTATACATATATATGCAACTTTTCACTTACTAGCTTAGTAAAAACTTCGAGTTTAATAACACAAGGTGTTGGCATGTATGTCTATGGGAAACACACATTTTCAGTTACTGTCAGTGGGATGTAAGTGGTATCATCTATTAAGAGGGTACTATTTACACAATAACCAATGTTTTGACCCAGCAATTCCACTTCTATGATTTTATCCTACAGATAAACTCAAACACAGGTGAAAGAATAGATCTCTGAGACTGTTTATCACAACATTGCTTGAAATAACAAAACTCAAGGAACAATATAAATATCAATCAGTACAGGACAAATTCAATCAAGTATAATCATGATCTATCTGTACAATGCAATCCTGAGTGGGTGGTGCTCAACAACTAACACTGAGGTTGTGTTCAGACTCAGCCAAAGGCTCCTTGGAACAGGTCTGGCGTTGGGCTTCCTCTGGAGCCATTCCACTCTGCTCACACAGGGTCACTTGGACGCCCACAGAAGCATGGGATATTGACAACAAACCTGGGGCTTCCTGAGGACTTCAGGTGTTTACTCTCTCTGAGACAACAGATGTTTGTACCTGCACTCTTGCATGTCTGGGCCACCAGGGGGCTCTTCCTAGGGTCCTGCTCTGCCAGTCACGTACACTCAGTGCAGGGCAGGGAGTAGGACAGAGGCGACTCTATAGGACAGAGTGAGACAGCTACACAGCGTTTCCAAGGCTAGCAATCTTTACAGAAGCAAACTGCCTCATCTCTCCCACCATGTTGAGTGTATTAGCTATTCAAAAATTAAGTAAGTAAAAAAAAAGTAAGCATTTTAAAATAGCACCAAAATAGTTTTGTTGTCAAGTGCCATCGAGTCGATTCCAACCCACAGTGACCCTGTGTAGGGTTTCCAAGGAGTGGCTAGTAAGCTTGAACCACCAACCTTGCAGTTCAAGCTATCTTTGCAGGGCAGAGCATTAACCCACAGCACCACACCAGGAGTCCCCCAAAATATAGTTGTTGTTAAGTGCCATTAAGTCAATTCAGACCCATAGCCACCCTGTATAGGGTTTCCAAGGAGCAGCTGGTGAACTTGAACCACCGACCTTCCAGTTCAAATAACTTTGCAGTCTGATGCATTAACCCACGGCACCACACCAGGACACCAAAATATAGTAGGTTATCTGTTAATACATCAATATTGTTAAGTGCCCTTGAGTCACTTGCAACTCATAGCGAACCTTCATAGGGTTTCCAAGGCTGCAAATCTTTGTGGGAGCAAGCATTCTCATCATCTTTCTCCCTCAGAACATCTCACCATGTGATTCAAAATCCAGTGCTTAACCTTACAGCACCACCACACTCCCCAAAATATCCACATAGCTTAATTCTAACCATTTCTAAAGAACAGTTCTTCACTGAGTGGTGTCAGACATACTTGGCACACAATAATGGCCACTATTTTTATTCCCCTCCTTCAGGTTTCAATTCCCCAAATTCAAAGTGCCCACGTGCCTTTTATGTTCATACAGGGACTTCCCCTCTATCTTTCCCCTTCTCTTCTCTTGTGGCCCCATTTAGCTGCAAGTCTCAAGCATCACCTCTTCCAGGAAGACTTCTGTGATTGACACCCCCACCCCATATTTCCTCTCCATCCTCCACAACAGCCCTCACCCTTTGTAGTCTACAAGGTCTTAGTCCTTCAGAGCCTGGGGCCCCTGATCCTGTGGGCTCCCCTCCCTGCAGCGTTGACCTGGCCAAGAAATGAACTCCTCTACCCACTCCCCTCAAGCTTGCCCCTTGCTCTGCGTGAATACTGGGCTGGTAGGTTCTGTTCTCCACCCACAAAGATGTCCAAAAGAATGTTTCCCCTAAGTGTTATGCTGCTCTGCCCACATTCAGTTTCACTTTCCCCTAAATTGTGATCTCACCATGCCCGTCAACCCCACCCCAGGACCAGCGTTCTTTCAGCATTGGCACGCCTTCAAGCAAGGATGTGTTACCATTAACACTGAGTGGGCTGTGCAATAGAGCAGGTACCCGAGGAATCACTAGCTCACTTCCTCATCATACAGTTCATGGTCCTCAGGGAAGGCAGGCACAAACACTGGAACAAGTATCACTTCCAGGGCTCACTGGGCCTCCAGGGGACTGGGAATGTGGCTGGTGGGAATTGGAGATCCCACTTCATCACAGCTAAAGGGGGTGGAGGGCATGGGTAGCCCCAGATATAGACCCTCAAGCTGCGGTTAGCAATGGAGAAGGCAGCTTGTGGGGGGCGCCCTAGAGATGAAACCTGAATCCCCATGGCTAGGAAGTCCATTCTGGGCCCCGGGGAGGTCTCAGGAGGAAAGAGGCACTGGTAGAAACAGTGGCAGCTGACCCTGAGAAAGGGGAAGCAAAGGGGACTCTCACTTAGCACTGATTTTTGTCTGTGTTTTTCCACAACACTCCAGGAAGTAAGCATCATTTATTTAACTAGAGAAGTCAGAGAGGCTCATCTCTGGGACCCCAGGGGATTGGGGCTGGGCTACCCGACGAGAAACTGACTGAGCTCTTGGGGCCGGGCCTTGTTGTTTGTATGAGGCCCTTCAACCCATGCAGAAATAGGCAGTGCCCTGGGTGGGACAGAGGAGGATAATCACAGTCCAGCGTGATGACGCTGCTCATTAATTGGGGGCCCAATTCTAACCCACCTTTAACTCCACTACAAAGAGGTACAACAGTGGTCCCTTTGAGATAATCATCAAGTGGGGGGTACACAGCAGGGATGATTTGGTGCCCCCTGGCAAGGCAGTAGAGGCATTGCTTCATGGACCTTTGTAACCTACTCCCAGTCCACCCAGTCCCCGTTCCTCCTCTTATTGATTGTAAACACATTTATTTCTTTTTGAGGGTTTTAGTCCTCGGGCGAGAGGTATAGGACCAGCAGGGCTCCCCTTCATGCTGCCCTGGGTCCCAGCTGCCTTGCATGCAAAGTCGGTACTGGTAGATAGTCAAGTCCAAGTCTTCAGGAGTGGGGCTAGGAGTAGCAGGCCCTACTCTTTCCTGCCCCCACCCCCACTAGCCTGGGCCTAGTCTGCACCCTGAGAGTGGGTCCACTGCAGTAAGGTCTTCTTGGTTGCTGTCAGCCTTCTCCCTCCCCCCACCCTCTCTGTGCCCTCCTTCAGGGCTCCCCCAGGATGCAGAACCTGAGCCACACACTCTGGCCCCTCACCCCCTCACTCAGGCCTACACAAGCCGTTTCTGTGGCCCTGCCTCCCAGCCAGGGAGCCAGCAAAGCAGGGCTGGCCCAGCGCTCCTTCAGGCATCTGCACTGTGTACCCAGCTCAGGGGACGGGCAAAGCCTTGTCCAGAAAATGGCTGTTGCAGAAGAGAAGCACGGGACCGCCTGACTCAGCCCCTCCAGGCTTCCGTTGTCTCCCAGCCTCCAAACATTGGCTCATGGCTGGGCCTGAAATGCTGAGAGCCTCAGCTCTCCCAGGTGTGTTGACAATGCCCTCAAGGCCGGGCTCTGGGTGACCAACCAAGGCTGCTACTTGAGGGCTCTGAGGACAGCCTCCAGCTTCATGGCTATGGCCAGGTCACCCTTCACCTTCAGCCGCCCACTCATGTAGGCTCCCAGGGGCCGCAGCTCCCTGCACAGCAGAGCCCGCAGATCTGCCTCAGTCATCTCCACCACCACGTCGGGGATGCCCTCAGGCACCCCATGTCCCACCCTCCCTTGCCCTGTGGAGGAAAGAAAACAGAGCATTAGGGTGTTGTATGGGGGTGGTGTGCTGCAGAATTCCCCTGCTGACCTCCTTGGTAAAATGAATCTTATGAAAAGCCCACCCTTCCTCTGTTTCAGAACTGCTGAACCGTGGGGTTTGCACATCCCATGAAGAGAAGTAGAGAGTCATGGTGAAGAGTTCAGGCTCTCATATCCTGGATTCTAGTCCTGTTGACGGTGTGGCTGCTTAGAGCCTCAGTTTCCTGATCTGGGGAATGGGGATGATGACAAGCCCTAAATCACAGGATCATGATGAGCAGTAAGTGAGAGAATGTGCACACAAGAGCTTCTCACAGTTCCTGGCCACAGTCGGCTTTGCACTGACCAGCTGACAGTCGAGGGCTGAGCCTGGGTGACAAGTGTCTGAGCTCCCCTGGCTGCCGTGATTTTTCCCCAACTGTTGGCAGGAGTAGGAGATGGCCTAGAAGTGGCAGGGAGGTCATCTCACCTGTGGTGAGATCCAGGAAGTATATGCTTTGGGCGCCACTGGGCAGGACCACGTTGAACTGGTAGCAGGCTCCGACCTGGCTGACCAGGGCTTCGGAAAGGAAGGGCTGCAGAGCAGTCAGCAGCCCCTCGGCCACAGGCTGCTTCGGGCTGGGCCCAGCACTCATGTGGTGGGCCGGGGGCTCAACTTCACTCACCAGCTCCAAGGTGTCTGCTGGGGAAGGGAGGCAGAGAGAATGTGGGAGCTATGTCATGATGAGTGTGACCTCTGCTTTGTGAGGCTGTTCCCGTCCATCCCCTGCAGGCCTCTGTTCAGCTTCCTCCCCTGCTAAGAAGCCTCTCCTGAGGGTCCAGCTTTCACCCCCACCCCAGTTCAAGTGACTCAGGCTTTGAGTATAAAACTCTCTTTCCAATGACTTTCAAGGCCCTGGAGGCTCCCTTGAGCCTCCACACACTCCCAGAAACCTGGGCTCTTCTCACTGCCTTTGCTAGGGCAGCTTGAACAGCTGGGCAGGATGGGCACTGCTCAAACATGCCTGGCTAAGAGAGCAGATGTCTAGATGCAGTGTGTGCTGTGCTCTCCTTGCCGAGCTGAGAGCTCTGGGGTGAGGGTCCATGTGCCCGGAGTTGATGCCTTTTTCTGTCTCCAACAAAGGTGCTGTCTGGGCTAGAGAAGCCCTGTCCACCACCAGCCCCCAATGAAACATTACACAGTTTCCTTTCCCACTCTCAGCCCAGCCTCTTCTCCTCTCCCTCTCCCCCTGCTCAGAGCTCCTCACCTGGCCCTGGGGGCGGGGCACCTCCTGCCATTGAGGACATGCCTCCTCCCAGGAAGTGGAGGGCCAGCTGCTGGAGGGCGCTGTCTAGGTTGGTGCCCGTGGCAGGGCTGTCCGGGGGTGGCTGAAGCACTGCTTCTACTGCTAGCTCCACGCGGTCCACTTCCAACCCCCATGCCCTGGTCACGTCATTGATCTCCAGCTGGAGAGGGGCGTGGGGAGAAATGGGGGGCACTCACTACACCTTCTGGACCCTCAGGGGTGGGCTAGGGTAGAGAGAGCTGAGGGCGAGAGGCAGGGCTCTGCCAGCTGACTTGGAGTTCTTCTCCACCAACAAGGAACCTCAGAGAGGAGTTTGAGGAGGGAGGCTACAAGGCAGAGTGGCTTTTTGGAGCGATCCTGGTTTCTGTGTGCACGCTGGATCTGGAGGGGCTGACTTTGGAGGCAGGGAAGCCAGTCACTATGGCTCTGTATGCGGCAGGAATAGCTGTGAAGCTGAGATGCACTGAGGGTGGGACCAAATTCTGCCGATTACTTACTGCCAGGGCAGAAGCACTAGCTACACTAGACGTGGAACCATGCAGTTTGTTGGCTGATTGGATGTGGGAAGGGGAATGGGAAGGCGGAGCTACAGAACATTAGTTTTGAGGTAGTTCATGACCATTGGCATTCCCCTAGAGAGAACGCTCAGAGGAAGAAGGAACCATGGGAGTTGGCATCAACTCAATAGCAAAAGGTTTGAATTTTTTGGTTTTAGAAAAGGAAAGATATAAACTTTTAGAATACATAAAGTTTGAGGTATCTATGCTACAATCAACTGTCCAGCCGGTACTTGCACAAGTGGTTGAAGCTGGGCAGAGTGTGGTGAATAATGAGTGTCCAGTGGCATGTAGAGTCCTCTCAGGGAGGCCAGAGAGGAGAGGAGGACAAGGGTAGAAACCTGGGGTTGATGGGCAGAACACAAACGGTGCAACCAGGAGTGACCAAGGGTGTAAGGAAGGAAAGCAGGGATAATGTAGGATAATGGATGTCAAGGGATCTGAGAGAGAAGGCAGGGTCCACGGAGTCAAACTGCCACCACGAGGTGAAATAAACAAAAGACTGAGAGGTTTCTGCTGGGCCGGCAAGAGGGAAGTGGCCATGATGTTGGCCAGAAGTCTCTCAGGGGGTAGAGGGAGATGGGAGCAGAGGGCTGGAAGCCTGCTGAGGGAAAGGGGAGAGGGAGTGAGAGCTGGAGGAGAGTGGGCAAAAGGAGAGCCTACTTCAATGCAGAAAAGAGAAGGAAAGAGAGAGCGAAAATAGAAAGGAAAGGTGGAGTCCAGAGCATTGCCTGGTGCAGCCACGAGCCGAGCCACAGACACAAGAAATGGAATGCTTCCAAAGAGGCAGAAGCAGAAACACTGGAAAAGGAGGAAGCTGGGAGGAAGCGGTAAGATTTCCTGTCTTAGAGCTTTCTCTCCTGAGGATTGGGAGGCAAGGCTGACTGCAGAGTGAGGGTGGCAGGGAAGGGCGTGCAGGCAGGCAGTGAAGGAGAGGAGCAGCCAAGCTGGTGAGAGATGAGGAGTTTGCAATTCTTTCAGATGAAAAAGAGGGCTTCGTGTGTGCAGGACTTGAGCTGAGACCCAGTTCCAACTCCACTCTACCAGCAGACAACTCAGTCTGGCAATGGGCCCTTGCTGACTCTAGCACAATGGTGAGGGACTGACTTCCCCCTCAACTGCTTCTCCCACACCAAAGTATATAAAACAAGCTGAGATTGATTTTCTCTTCCTAAAGGTCTCAGGTTCAAAGCCCCCAGCCACTCCTCAGGAGAAAGATGAGGCTGTCTGATCCTGTGACGATTTACAATCTCAGAAACCCTAGAAAGGGTCGCTGTAAGTTGGATTCAACTTGAGGGCAGTGGGTTTGGGTTTATATTTTTGGTAATGATGAATTAAAAGCCCTGGTTGTGCAGTGGTTAAAGCACTTGGCTGCAGCTCCATAAAATCTTTTTTACAGCTTCAGAAACCCTCCGGGGGCAGTTCTGTCCTACAGTGTTTCCATGAGTCAGAACCCACTCAGTGGCAATGGGTAAAGGTGAATTAAAATGGAGAGTTTTGCCAATAAATATTGTTGTCAACTTGTTTTGTGAGCTATGTCAGACTGAGCACTGCATTGGGGTGGGGATTGGGTGGTCTGACTCTGGTTCAGCTGTACTCTTGACCATGGCTCTTACTGTTGCCGACCCATAGCGACCCTGTACAGGGTTTCCGAGGGTGTAAATCCTTACTCATAGCGACCGTGTATAGGGTTTCTGAAGAGCAGCAGCTGGGTTTGAACCACTGTAGTTCACAGTCCAGTACTGATGCTACAGTGCCACAGGCTCTTAGTGGCAAGTCAAATCATTTCTTTGAGCCTCCGTTTCCTCCCTGCAAAATAAAGCACTGATACCTGCCTTCTTGTTGCAGCAAACATGTGAAGCTGAGATACACTGGGGCCACCAACAGGGCTTTCTGTAAACTATCAAATGATGCGGTGTGCAGGAGAGAGGTATTGTTACTCTCACGGACATTTCCTGGGGAATTTGATTTGATTGGTTGATTGCCAATTAACCTCCTGAGGGGATTGGTCCCTACAGGAACAGCATCTACCCCACTTCTCCCACCCCCGTCCTCAAAGCCTAACTCCATGGGGAGAGCAGAGCCGAGTGGAATGGGGGAGAGAGACTTCATTCACATTACCCAGTCAGACCTGGAAGGGTGCACCAGGGACACACCACAGAAAGGGGCTCCCTCCTGGTGTGGTACTGTAGGATCAGCTCTAGACTGTGAACCACAAGGTCGGCAATTCAAAACTCACCAGAGGCTCCTTGGAAACCCCACAGAGGGTCGGTATGAGCTGGAACCGACTGTTGTTGTTGTTAAGTGCTGTCGAGTCAGTTTCGACCCATAGCGACCCTGAATAGGGTTTCCGAGGCTGTAAATCTTTATGGGAGCAGATCGCCTCATCTGTCTCCCGCGGAGCAGCTGGTAGTTTCGAACTGCTGACTTTCCGGTTCGCAGCCCGATTCGTAACCACTACGCTACCAGAGCTCCTTGGAACCGACTGAGTGACACTTTAAACAGCACCATTTCAGAGTAGGGAACTCTCTTATACATGGAGAAGAGACAGGAATAGTCCAAATAAACCCAAGCCTGCCCCTTTGTTCTGTTCAGAACAAACAAACAAACACATGTACACGCCCAGGAGACAGTATTGTAGAGGGAGGATTTCCTAGGTGCCCAGCCCAGCTATTTTACTCACCTGCTAGCTCTGTGAGTCAGGGACTACAGGCAGCCCCTGAGGCCCAGTGTTGTCATGGCAACCACGGGCCTGAGGAGTAGTGAAGGTTAAAACCTGAGAGTCAGAGGTAGGCTGGGAAATTTCCATCCAAGCCATTTCCGCCTTCTCAGGGCCGTTTCACTTTTCAGAAGCACATGTACCCAAGGATGCCTTGTGCCCACCTGCCACTCCTCAGTTTACAGTCCCACCCATTGTCTCACCAGCAATTCAGAGGTCATTGTTATTGTTCATAGCAACCCTGCGTAGGGTTTCCAAGAAGAGACTGGTGGGTTTGAACCACTGACCTTGTGGTTCCTAGTCCTACAGCACCACACCAGGACATATGGTAAACTGACGCCCAGAACAAGCTGGTGCTTTGTACAAAGTGAACCGGGGAGGAGAGGGCACTGGGCTGCCTACCAGGAGCTGGTCACTGATCTTGAGTTTCTCCAGCTGGATCTCCCGCAGGGGCCTCTTCAGCAGGGCCTTGGTCATGGCATTCTGTGCTGTCATGCGCGTGGCTGTGTTCAGGTCCTTCACGGTCATCACTGACAGTACTGGGTCCCAGATGCGGAACTGGACATCGGCCCCCACGGACAGCACAGCCCCGTCCTTAGAGGCCAGCTGTTGGAGGAGGCTGTGAAAGGGCTGGCCCAAGGGGCTGGCACTGTAGGGTGGTCAGGCCCCTGGGACCACCTTGCCTGACCCACCCACCTGACCACTAGCTCCTCAAAGGCAAAACGGCATCATCGAGTGCATGGGGTTAGGTGTGTGGAGGCAAGGTGCCCTCCCGGTCTCCATTCCCAATTTTCTGGTCTTTCTGTACCCCCTCCTCCTACCACCAACACACACTCACAGGCCCAGAGCTGGTGCTCATAGTATACTATGCAAGCCCCCATGCTGTCCAGAGGAGCTGAGAGGCTCCTCACCTTGCAGGGAGGGACATTGAAGGCTCTTGTCCTCAGATCCACCCTCTGGAAGGAGTCAATGAAGGGCAGGAGCAGAACCATGCCAGGTCCCTGCGGGGTGCGGATCCGGCCCAGCCGGAACACGATCATCCGCTCATAGGTAGGCACAATCTGGTGGTAAGGGAAAGGGTTGAAAGTGGTAAATCTGGACTGGCCAGTGACTTCTGCCCAGGTACCTCTCTTCCTCGCCTTGGTCAGTTAGGTATCCTTACCTGTTTTCAGATGAGACAGTTTAAGTGACTTGCTCAAAAAAATCATAGAGTCACTGGTAAAACCGGCAAGATTTGAACTCAGTTCTCTATATGACTCCAAAGGCCAGACTCTCAGCTACTACACTCAACTGATTCTCGGGGCAACTTTCCAGGCTGTGCTTCAAAACTATACATGATCCCCATCAGGAAAGTGTCTGCCCTTGGCTTCCTTACAGGGAGAGGCTAAAATATTCTAACACCATCCCCGACTTCTGGTCCCTAGAAACTTCAACAACAAAAAAGGCAGATGTGTCCAAATTGAGAACTGGTGGTTTAAAGATGCAAAGTGAGTTTCCTAGGATCACCCAGCATTTCTTTCAGTGCGGTTTTAGAACTAAGGTCTAGAACCGTCTAAGGACTCCCTTTCAGGCCATACCAAACCAGAAGCTTTCTCATAAAGATGACTGTTGCCTAGAACCACACAAAGGACAGGCCTGCCACTGGGGCTTTCAGCTTCCCTGCAAGTTTCCAGGATGAACTTTGATGTGTTGTCAGTTATTTAGTCATATCTGACTTGGGTCCCATCTGTATAGCAGAATCCAATGGTGCTCGGGCCTATGCCACCTTTGAAGTCATTCGTATGTTTGAGCACTCTATTGTTCATCCTTTTCCTATCTATACCACCAAGTTGGTTCTGTTTCTAATCTAGCCTGACCCAAAAGGCAGAACATTTGACAAAGATTATTTGTTATGTACTTTCAAGCCAGTGTCCTTGTTTCAGGACTTGCAGGTTTAGGATGACTTTGGATAAATCTGAGGCTCTGCTTTCTCATCTAGAAGACTAATCCTGGGAAACTAATCCTTGCCCAGCCCATTTCCCAGAGGTGGGATAATACATTGTTTAGGGGAAGTGGGCAGAGGATAGGTGATTCGTCCTTGGCAAACCAGCTTTACCTTCAGGGCAAACCATCCAGAAATAGGGAAGGTAAGCAGCAGCAACAAGAATCCCAAGAAACTGATAAGACAATGGCAGAGGCAGGATGACCAGCTCTGGGGCACATCTGGGGAGAAAGCAGAGGTAGTCACGGAATGCCAACTGGGTCTGGTAGAACAGTAAAAAGTTGTTCAAGTAGACTGTTTACCCACTTCCCCTTCAAAGGCCCCTTCCTTCCTTCATGGGGTTCTCAATTAACATCCTTGCCTAATACCCTCCATCTTTGGGCAAGTGCTAGTTAGGGACTGTTTACCTTCCTCACACTAAAACTAGCCAGTTCTGAGTCCTTCTCCCACAAGCTCTATGTTCTAGGTACTAGCCATTGACTCTGAGTATCTAATTCAATGCTCCTCTTGTTGGATTGAGCAGGGACACATCCCCTTGTCTGATCCGTTGCCTAGTCAAACCTGGCACAGAGCTGGTTTCACTTGAATAACACTTCTCATCTTAAACTAATGCCTTCGCTTAACACATTACTGAAAGATGAATAGGTGCTAAGAGGTTCTTTGTTTCTTCCTAATGCCCTCATTATTAGCTGCTGGGCAGCCCCAGGTACAACAGAACCAAACACGGCACTGCTGAAACCTGTTCAGTTTCACAGCAACATGCAAACCTCCAGACAGATGAATCATGGCTGCGCATGTGCTTCACTGGACAGGAATAGAACCCAGGACTCTTACATGGAAGGCAAGTGGCCTAAGGATTAGTAAATGCATGATTCATTTCAAATAGCTCAAGTAGAAGGTGGGGAACCAGGAAAATGAGGCTCATCTGAGTCAGAGGTCCTGAACCCTACAGGAAAACCAGGAGCAGAGACAGGTCCTGACTCTGGAATAAGATTATTCTCCTGCTTTCCCACCCCTCCTAATTCTGGACAGGCAACTGAAAGGAGCTTCTGCTTTATCCTTCTAGGAATGCTAGATAAGGGCTGTTGTCAGTCTGGGAGGACCACGGTTTGGTTGTCATGCTGAGGAATACGGGAGCTGGCCTGTGGGTCAGGAGAGCCATGGAAGGCTTTGGAACAAGAGAATCTGCACAAACTACCTGGCCTGCGCATCTTCACCAGGAAATTGGGGTGAAAACTAAGCCATTTCTCGGCAGCCAAGTGTGCTAACAACGCTGTGACCTCTTCTGTCTAGACCTTGGTTTCTTTCTATGCAAATCAGTGTCTTGAAATCTCTTCTCTGGCCTAGAGGGCTGGTAAGGGCCAAAGCTCTAGAAGAAGAGTCGCAACCCCATGGTCCCAAGGAGAATGATCAATGGCCAGCAGCTCAGCTCACGGTCCAGCCCTCTCGGTACCTCCTCTTAGGGTGTGCGGGCGCCAGGCCACCTGGATCCTGAGAGGGTAGGGAGTTGGGGGCGTAGGGGTGCCGGTTGGTTCCCCCACGGACCCGCTGTGTTGGAAGACCACTCACCGACCCCGGGCCCCACGTTGCCCCGTTCCGGGGACAAGCAGCCCTTCTGCGACCCCAGGAAGCCGAAGCTCGACTGCTGGAAGCGGTCAAAGTCCCCCAAGGGCAACGCCCGGTACCCGGACCTGCCGAGCATGGCGCTTGAGCCGGGGCACTGGCCACGACCGGCGCGGCGCCGGACCTGACCAGTCGGCCCCGCAGTGCCCCGCCCCTGCCGCGGTTTCGGCCTCCGGCCACCACTTCCAGCTTCACCTGTGCGTCCACTAGCGGTGGCCAGGGAGCGGGGAGGAGGAGGTAGGCCAGGCCCCTCTCCCGTTGCCACATAGCGCCCCCTACCCTCGGAGGACCACACTGCGACCACGGCGAGTCAGGGGAGACGGGAGTGGTTCTTGGGAGCATGGGGAGCCTGAAGTCCATTCTTCCTTCCAGGCCTTAAGGAAATAGCCAGAAAGGAACTTGGGCTTTGTAAGGTGGATTCCAAGATTCCAGCCTTCGTATCATATCCTCGCCAAACTCAAACACTGGTGTAAAGGGAAAAACAAAGGCAAATCTCTTGCTGACTTGTGGACTATGACTCAGGCTGAGCCTATGTGTTACAGAGGCTCAATGTTAGGACAAAACTGATTTTGCCTACCTAGAAACTGCTTGACTAAACTCTAGTCAGGCTCAGGAAAGCATTTTAAATAGACAAGGCCTCAGTTATTAGTTCCCTCCAGAGGCAAGGTCAATCTCCATTCTGTACATTAGCCTGAACACGTACTCTAGCTCCAAGAATATGATATATGCATAAAGAGCCAGGCAGCTCAAGGCCAGAGGCCAGATGTTTTCCTTTACCCTAGCCTAAGAACAAAGACCACCAGTCCTGACCAATTAAACTGTAACATCTCATAGTTTGCCAATTGTTAACCAATCCAAAGATTGTAAAGCTGAGAAACCTGAGCTGTTTGAAAATTCTATAAAAACCCTGCAGACAATGCATTCGGGCTCTTTCCCTATTTCGAAATGTCGGATAAGGTTAGAGACCTGGCTCGAGCTTGATTAAACAACCCTTATGTATTTGCATCGGTACACGGCTCCTGGGTGGTCTTTGGGGACCCTGAATTCTGGGCATAACACAACAGGGTTTTCTTGGCTGTAATATTTATGGAAGCAGATCACCAGTCCTTTCTTCTGAGGTACCAATAGGTGGGATCAAACTGCCAACCTTGAAGGTTAGTCATCAGTACAAACCATTTTTGCACCACTCCAGGCAAGGTGAATATAGTGTTCCTCTTTGCCTCCTCACAAGCCAAGCACGGAGCAGGTACTCAGTGGTTATTTCTTGAATGAAGGTATAAGTCACTGTGATCCAAGACAGGTGAGAAGGCATGGACTTTGGCATAAAAAGAGCCATTTCCTGTGCAGACTCAGGGAGCACAGCAGAATAGGGACAGAGGGAGTAGAAAGCCTATACACAGGGCAGGCTATCCAAGGACTCACAGACGTGAGATCCCCGGTCTTGCAGATCCAAAACCACCACAATCTTGATCCAGATATCCAGAGGAACCTTATTTTTCCATGGCTTGAGAACAACCAAATGCAAATGATGACTTTACTCTGAGAAGTCTTAATTCTCAACAGGGTCCTGTGGGCTGTCCTCCAAAGGGAGCAAAGAAATTAACATTTTTCTTTTCATGGCCACATGACTGTCTTCCCTCTCCTGGTGCCTCAACCCCTCAGTCTGCTTCCAGAACCCTTTTGCAGATGACTGCCCACCATCGTTAGCTTTTCCTAGTTTGGTGTCTAGAGGATAACCTGATTGTAGGTACTTTGGGCATAGTGACCAGGCTGGAGGGTAGGGAAGACTTCTGAGGGTAGCCTGGGTCTCTTTTCATCAGCCCCTCTTCTGTGCCCCCCACCACACACCCTCAGACGACTATAAGCTTCATTAGAGCAAAGTCCTGTCGTCATCCTTTGGAGTCTGTTCTGAGTTGGAACTGAGCACAGAAATGAGTACACTTGATTGGGATGGTTTGAAAGTTGAACTCCTGGGCACTGGTCCAGCAAGGCCCGCTGGAGTTGTGTTCTTCCTTCTCTCATCAGCTAAGTGTCTGGCATGCCTCTCTCTCCTCTGGCCAGGACATATCGTGCTTTCTCCTCACCCTATCCATGCCACCTACCACCACCAGCCCTCACTTCAGTCTTCCCAACACTCACCCACAGCATCATCCTGTCCCCCTCACCTCAGTCTGTGCCCTCTCTCCCAGTGCATTCCACAGACACTGTCCTAGACCAGGCTACCTGCTACTAGGATGTCAGAGTGAAACATACACAGCCGACTGTCATAGTCCTCAGTTCTAAATCCTTCACCGATTCCCACAGAATTAGTTCCATCACCTTAACTATGATCTTGTCCCACACGCTCCTCCAGCCTCACTTCTCACAGATCCCTTATTAAATGTGAAAATGACAAGACTTATTTCTCAAACGACTCGCCTGTTCCACACCTCCATGCCCTTGCATGGGCTATTGTCTCTGCTTAAAGTGTTCTCCCGGTGCCAGATTGATTACTCAGTGGTGGTGGTGGTGTGCCATGGAGTCGGTATTGACTCTGTATAGGGTTTTCGAGGCTGTAAATGTAAATGGGAGCAGAAAGTCTCATCTTTCCCCCACAGAGCGACTGATGGATTTGAATTGCTGACCTTGTAGTTAGCAGCCAAACTCAGAATTACCAATAAGCAAGGTAAACACAGACTTGCTTGTGTTTACTAATGTGTAGCGAACAATTGCCCATGAGTTTCACCACATCAAAGATTCTGCTTCAAGATTTAGCTGGCATCTGCTTCTCTCACAACCCCACAACCCCTGGCGACAGAACCAAAGCCTTTTATAAAATGTACAAATCCTGACAAGGACAGAGTACTCAGTAAGCAAAGTAAGCATGGGCTGACTTGTGCTCATTTACTAATATGTAATGAACAGTTTTACGTGCTCTCTGGTGTGGTAAAACCTATGTGAAATTGTTCATTACAAATCAGTAACTAAGCACAAATAAGCCCATGCTTATCTTGCTTATTGGGTAATCTGCCCCTGTGTCCTCCCGACCCCTAAGCCAAAACCAAAATCAGAATTCGCTGCCATCGAGTCTATTCCAACTCATAGAGACCCCAAAGAATAGAGTAGACCTGTCTCAGAGTTTCCAAGACTATAAATCTTTATGGAAGCAAACTGCCTCATCTTTTTCCCATGGAATGGCTGCTGAGTTCAAACCACTGACCCTTCAGTTAGCAATTGAGCATTTTAACCATTGTGTCACTAGGGCTTCTTCCTCAATTCCTAAATCCCTGGCAAATTCTCTCTGTTCCTTCAAGACCCAGTTGAGGGATCGTGTTTCCAGCCTTTCCCAACACTGAGCAAAACTGTTTTCAAACCTGCTCTTGGGATAAATCTGGGGTTCTTCAAAAACACGAAGCTCTTCTCTGTGCCCTGACAAAATGCAAATCTGATCAATAAGTCAATCAGAGTTAAAGATTTTATTGGGCAGGGAAGTTCGTCACATTACAGTTTTGATCAATTTATAGAACATACACATTTTCCCAAAAGGGAAATTTAGAATGATTGGTTGTTCTTTTAAATGGCAGGAGGTGGGCTATCTTAAAGTGGAGTTTTAGTTTGGATTGGTTTATTATATTTGCATGTCTGCATTCTATAGGCTAGTTATGCCTTAACTAATTATCTAAACTTTCTTTATCATAAGTTTTTGGAAGGGTTTTAAAGTTTTTTATATTTAATTATATTCGGTACAACCAAACACTTCACGAGACTGGTTTTCTTGGTTCAAAGGTTTAGGCTCATCAATTCATGACCCAGTCCAATCAGTTGGCTTAATATTGTTTTTAAAGTTTCTGTTCTACTCTTAAATATTTTGAGTAGTGCCTTTGATCTTAAACGCTTACTAGCAGCCATCCAAAACACAATGGGTCTCTACTGGACTACAGCAGCAGCAGAAGAAGGAAGATCCATGAGAAAGAATTGGGCTGCTGATCTGTCGCCACGAACCATAAGACCAGGAGAACTGGAGGGTACCTGGTTACCATTGCTGAACGTTTTGGTCAAGGACTCAATAGATGGATCTTGATCAAAAAGGGAAATACGTGAAACAGAATTTCAGATTTTTATGAAATTTTACTTACTGGACCCAATGAAACTAGAGAAACCCATAGCTCTTATGTTGTTCAGTGCTATCAAGTTGGTACCGACTCATAGCGACCCTATGCACAAAAGAACAAAACACTGCCCGGTCCTGGGCCAACCTCATAATGGTTGCCATGCTTGAGACCTTTGATGCTGCGACTTTGCCAATCCATCTCACTGGGGGTCTTCCTCTTTTTCTCTGACCTTACCAAACATGATATCCTTCGCCAGCGACTGGTCCCTCTTAACAATATGTCTGAAGTAGGAGAGAAGTTTGGCCATCCTGGCCTCCAAGAAGCACGCTGGCTGCACTTCTCCAACACAGATCTGTGTGTTGTTAAGTGCCGTCAAATGGGTTCCGACTCATAACAATCCTGAAATAGTTTCTGAGGAATGGCTGGTGAGTTTGAACCACAGACCTTACAGTTCAAACCGATCTTAAGGTCCAGTGCTTATCCGGCAGCATCACACCAACTCTATAGCCATAAGAAAATATTTAAATCTTGAAGGTAAAATTATCCCCTGAAGTCATCTATAAATCAGTTAAGATCAATTAGTAGAGTGTTTGCCTTGAGCATTGTGCCCTTTTAAAGAACTATTTATGTGAGACCAAACTGACCAAAGTAATTCTGAAGCTCAGATGAGACGTTTAGGGGGCAGCAAGTCTAAATGAATTGGAGGTGAAATAATCTGGGCTGAAACGGAGAATATTTACGCAGACAGAAGAACATAAACAACGTCACTGAATTGTATGCACATGTAAAAATTGTCGAATGGGTGATATGTTTTGTTGGGTACGTTTCCACCAAAAGTAAAATAAATATTTAAAAGGAAAAAAAAAAGTTGCATTTAAACGGACGGACGGAGGCATTGGATTCCAGCTGGAGAATCATACAAAATTGTGCCAGCGTGAGCAGAATGAACGAATCAGAGTCCAGGATGGAGGCTGCCCGGCTCCATTCCTTTACGCCATGGAAACCGCTAGCCGGCTGCTCTCCTCCCTCTTCCTAGATCTGGGCATCTCTTCAAAATTTGTCGTCTACTTCTCCGCCCCTAGAAACACCCCCAGCCCATTTCACTTCCTTTCCGGAGGCGGGCCTTGAGCAGGCGCTTCCCCTTTGGACAGCTCCGGGGACTCAGCCAGTAGCGCACGCCTTCCGCTCAGTTATTCTTCCCGCCCGATTAGATCACAACCGAAAATCGAAACTGAGCTGAAGTCCATGCAGCAGGAATCCGAAACCGCTCGATCTTCGGGGCCTCAACAGGGCCCTGCATTGCTTGACAGGCTCACCATGCCTCCCCCGGAGCCACCGTCCGAAGGCCACCAGTCCAGTCCCAGCCCCACGGAGGTACTATTAGGTTTGGGGAATATGGAGTTTGTACTTTGTTGGTTTGCTCTGGTCAGGGTTAAGGTTGGGGTGGAGGAGGGTGTAATGGGGAACCTAGGCAAGTACCTTGAAGATCAGACTCCAGGAGGTCTGACCTTTTGGCTGGGGTAGGGACCTTTGCGAGCTTCATTTTCTCCATTGCGCATCTGGGACAAATGCTGAGGATCGTAAGGCTCTCCAGCTCACCCCTCCTCCTTGCATCTTGCTCCCACTCAGTTTAAGGACCGCAGATTCGGAGCGTGCAGAGAGTAGTCTGTCAGCACTAGTGTCTGGAGTCAGAGGGCATATATCCCAGGTGTTGAAAAACAAAACTCAGTTTTCAAAATCCAAGGCTGTAAATAGACCCAGACGGAAGTATCTCGGCAAGGCTTTACAGCTTAAGTTGTCTCTCCAAGAAGCCTTCTAGATCCTTGCGTTGAACACCCTCCCTGCCCCAGCTTTGGTAGGCACTCCTCCACAAATGTTTGCCTTGGCCTGTGCCTGGGCAACACCACTGCATGTCTCACCACCACCACCACCACCACCACCACATACATACAAGATCTATGTGAGGTCCCAAGCTCTGTGCTTTTCCAGGTTATTTGCTCCTCCTCTTCATGAAATCACAAATGACATCTTATTGCAATACTTGTATTACTAGTATCACAAAGACTAATATTCTGAACAATACTAGGTACTGTTAGCACTTTGTAACTGTATATGAGCTTTGCATTTAGGTACTGTTATTGCTGTTGCTCTTGTAGCGTAGTGGTTACCAATCGGGCTGCAAACCGCAAGGTCAGCAGTTCGAAGCTACCGGTTGCTCTGTGGGAGAAAGATGAGGCTTTCTGCTCCCATAAAGATTTACAGGCTCGGAAACCCTGTTCAGGGTCACTATGGGTCGGAACCGACTCCATGGCACTTAACAACAACAACATTGCTGTTGTTAAGTTCCTTTGAGTCAGGTCCAACTCAGTGACCCTATATAGAGTTTTTGTGGAAGCTTGGTGAGTTTGTGGATTAAACCAACTTTGTGGTCGAGTGCTTGTCCTAAAGCACTACCTTCTAAATTGATTTCCTTGGAGGTAGGAATATGTCCTATACTTTCTTGGATGTGTATGATGGAAAGTAGATGGCTTAGGCATTGTGGTATAGTAGCAGGTACAATAGCCTGAGGAAATGGGGCACTGGGTTTTGCATCATCCAGTGACTGACCAGGTGGAATGAAATATGAAGTCCTAGGAGCCCTGGATGGCGGGAGCCTCCAGTTCATAGGCGTGGGTTGGCTGGTGGGTGAGGGCTCCTGGAACGTCTCTAGACTTCATGCCCCTCTCTGGTCCCTCAGCAAACCATGAAGGAGGAATTCCAGTTCCTGTGTTGCCAGAGATGCAAGGTTGAAGCCAAATGCCCCAAGCTCCTGTCTTGTCTGCACACACTGTGTTCGGGATGCCTGGAGACATCAGGCATGGAATGCCCCATCTGCCAGGTCCCTAGGTCCGGTGATGCTAACATACCAGCGTTGGATAACATCTTCTTTGAAAGTCTGCAGCGGCATCTGTCACTATACAGGCAGATTAAGGATGCTTGTGCAACTTGTACCCGCTGCAGAGAATCAGCGGACTTCTGGTGCTTCGAGTGTGAGCAGTTCCTCTGCTCCAAGTGCTTTGAGGCGCACCAGTGGTATGTTAAGCACGAGGCTCGACCCCTGGCCGATTTCCACAGACAAACGGTGAATGAGTTCCTGGAGCGCATGCGCAAGTCCAACAACATCTTCTGCTCTAACTCCAGGCACCATGTCCCTGAGCTGACTAGGTGAGCCAGCTCCTGGGGGTGGGGTGGTGGTGGTGGTGGTGGAGGGGGTAGAGAAGAGATCCAAAGGCAAGCTCCACAAAGCTCTGGTTAAGGAGCTTCCAAGTCCTTGATGGATCCTCTGTGCTTAATGGTTAAGTCTGTGCTTAATGCTAAAAGTCAACAGAACCCTCCAGCGACTCCTAGAGAACAAAAGCTTGGTGATTTGCTCCCGTAAAAATGGTTGTTGTTAAGTGCCGAGGAGTCGGTTGCGACTCATAGCAACCCTGTATAGGGTTTGTGAGGAGCGGCTGGTGAGTTTGAACAGCCAGTCTTTCATTTCAAGCCAACTTTGTGGGTCCAGTGCTTATCCTACCGTGCCACACCAAGATACCACCCCCGTAGGAAACCCTACGGGGCTGTTCTACTCTGTCCTTCCTATAGGGTCACTGTGAGTTGACAACAACAGGGCCTTAACTTGAAGTATGATCTGTAGACCCCAGCATCTGTAGTTGTTGTTAAGTGCTGTCTAGTTGGTTATGACTTACAGCAACTCTGTATAAGGTTTCTGAGAAGCAGCTGGTGAGGATCTTGAACCGCTGACCTTTTGTTTCAAACTGACTTTGCAGTCCACAGCGCCACATCACGACTCCAGCATTTGTAGAGATGACTGTAATTCACTATCATTCCCCACCTTGGTGAATACTATTAATTTTTGATTCCCCTCTATTATAAGGAATGCTGCAGTGATCATCTAACCCTTATTCAGTAATTTCTTTAGGTTAACCTTTTTAGAAGTGTCATTGCTATAAAATGAAAATTGTGCCTTTTGATGCTTGTCACCAAATTGCCCTTTAAGGAATTCTTACGGTAGGATTTTCCCACGGCTGGATTTTAGGATGGAAGGCAGATAGTTTCTATCTGAAAACTCAGAACTGTAAAACCTGGTTGTGCTCTGTGGGAATGTCCACATGAAAAAAAATCAAAAAAATAATGTAAATAAAACTCAGATGTGATTACTTTTTTAAAAGCAGCAGAAAAATTTAAATCAGTCTTTTAATAGATAATACATTTTTGGCTCAAAAAATTGCAAACAAAATCTAGAAAAATATAGAGCAAAATCTTCATCCCACCCTGCCATGTAATTCCTACCACTCTGTCTGCCCATATCCACTGGTAACTGTTGTTAGTGGTGAGAGTTGAATATTTCTTTCCAGAGTTTCTTTGAATGCATAAGCAGGTAGAAATATGTAGATATGTTATGCAACAAAAATTGTTAAGTGCCATTGAGTTGATTCCAACCCATAGTGACCCTGTATAAGTTTCCAGGAAATGGCTGGTGAGTTTGAACACTTTGGGGTTCAAATCGATCTTGAGGTCAAGTGCTGATCCTACAGCGCCCCCACCAGGACTTAGAAGGTCTTATTTCCTTGCCTTTTAACCCAAATGGAAGCATAGCTATGCCAGCTTTGTCTCACAGGAATGTATTACTGGTATAAAATTTATATGTGTACCAGTTCTTTGAGGTCCTCTTGCAAAGACATTGTATTCTCTGTCCATCCCGGACATAGTCAGAACTACTGTACTGAACCGCAAAGTTGGTTTGAACCACAAGGCAGGCAGCTCAAACCCACCAGCTGCTCCTTGGAAACCCTATACAGGGTTGCTATGAGTTGGAACTGATCCAGTACCACTTACCAACAACAAGATACCTGCTGAGCTGATCATGGTTTGTTTCCTGTATGACTTCCTCGCCTCTTGAGAAGATGGGCGATTACTGTTTAATTTGCATTTCTTTATTTGTTGATAAGGTTGAGTAGTAGTGTTGGTTCTGAGTCCTAGTGACCTTGTTTAAGATTTCTAAGACTGTAAATCTTTACCAGAGCATAAAAGCATAATCTTTCTCCTGTGGAGCAGCTGGTTTTTATTTGAGCTGCTGACCTGTGATTAATGTCACCAGAGCTTCGAAGATTTAGTCGCTTTTCATGTGTTTATTGGTCATTTTGTGTTTTTTCATTTGTAAATTAGTTGCCCATTTAGTTCTTAGAGTCCTGATGTGGCACTGTAGGATAAGCATTGGACTACTAAACACAAGGTTGGTGGTTCAAACCCACCAGCCCTCCTTGGAAACTGTATACATTGTTGCTATGAGTTAGAACAGTTACTATGGCATTTAACAACAACTTATTTTCTTTTATTCTCTTTTTTAAGGAATTAGTCTCTTTAATTTGTTAAGAACATATTGTAGTACAACTGTTCGTGTTGACCTTTGTCATTTCACTTAATATATGTTATCGTGTGTTTTAAGTTTAATGTAATCAAATCTGTCAATCTTCCTTTATGGTCTCTGGCTTTTGAAGCCTGTTCAGATAATGCTTCATTCAGAGATTAAGGCCCTGCTCTGATACATTTTAGGAAAGATTTTCCCCATGCCAATGCTAAAGACATTTTCTTCTGATTATTGTACAGCTTCATTTTGATAATTGAATCATTAATTCATATGAGATTTATTTTTGAGCATGGTATAAGATTGGAATCTTACCTTTTTCTCTCACCAAATGGAAAGCCAGTTCTCTTAACATTATCTGTTGGCTAAACCACTAGGCTCAATGCTGTCCCCACCCCACCCCCCCCATTTTTAAAAAAATGTACTAAGTGCTCATGTGATCATGGGTGTATTTCTAGATCTGTTCTGTTCTTATTATCTGGTATTTTCCATTGTCAGTTCTAGTTTATGGTGACCTTAATGGTATGTGTGAGTTCATTGGTGCTTCATTCAGCATTTCCCTCATTTTCATTGGCTTTCTACTTTACTGAGGGATTTCTGGGTGGCACCTAACCGAAAGGTCTCTTTGAACCCACTCAGAGGTAAATGACTAGTACTCTACTTCCAAAAAGTCACAGCCATGAAAAGCCTATATGGGGTCCACAACTCCACGGCAGCTGGTTAGTGTTGGGGTTTTTCCCCTACTTTACGAAGCATGATGTCCTTTTCTAGCATTTGTTCTTTTCTGATGATGTGTCTGAAACTGTGAGTCGAACTCTCCTTTTTCTTGTTTCTGAAGCAATGTTCTGATTGTATTCTTCCTCAGCACCACGTAGGTGGAACACATCAATTCTTCTGTCTTCCTTTTTCATGTATATGCGATGCCTAAAAAGACCTTGGCTTGGGTCCAATGCTCCTATGTCATCAAAGTGATATCTTTGCTTTATAAAACCTTTGTTGTTGTTAAGTGCTGTCGAGTCTAGTCTGACTCATAGTGGCCTTGTATAGAATTTCCAAGGAGCAGTGGTGAGCTTGAACCACTGACCTTGCAGTCCAGCACATTATCCCTCAGCACCTCACTAGGACTTTTACAGCAGATTTGCACAATGCAATATGTTGTTTGGTTTCTTGACTGTTGCTTCCATGGACGTTAACTGTTGACTTGTTGTAAAGTGCTATCAAGTCAATTTCTACTCATGAAATTTCTACCTTGTATAGGGTTTCCAAGGAGCAGCTGATGAGCTTGAACCCCGACCTTGCAAATAAAACCGACTTTGCAGTCCAGCTCTTTAACCCACAGCGCCACACCAGGACTAAACCAACTGTTAACTTAGTAGAATGAAACTGACAACTTCTATTTCTTTTAATAAACTGACTATTCCTTCTTTAATTCATATTTGATAGGGCAAATTCCCACTCTTTCTTCTTCAAAACTTATTTTTGCTTTGCTTTTCTCTTAAAATTTTGGTGTTTTTTTTTTTTTTTTGCAATTTCACAACTTACTTATTCATTGGGATTTTGATTGAAACTGCATTAAATCGAGGAAGAAATTGCCTTATCTCTTGCAATTTCTTTCAGGTCTTTTAGCTTTGAACTCTTTATGGTTAATTTACTTTATCTATTTGTATTGTGAATGGAATTGTTTTTCATTATCATTTCTAAGTACTTATTACTAGCATTAAGGAGCTCTGGTAGCGTAGTGGTTACGAATCAGGCTGCGAACCTTAAGGCCAGCAGTTCGAAACTACCAGCAGTTCCGCAGGAGAAAGATGAAGCTTTCTGCTCCCGTAAAGATTTATAGCCTCGGAAACCCTGTACAGGGTCACTATGGGTTGGAACCGACTCGAAGGCACTTAACAACAACAACATTACTAGCATTAATTTACAAATATTGGTATTGTATCCAGCCATGCTATTGAGCTTTTAAAATTAATTCTAGTATGATTTTCATTGAATTCTTTTGAGTTTTCTAGGTAAACATCAATATTATCTGCAAATAATAACAATTGTGGGATTTTTTTTTCACAGTATTTTTCATATTACTTCTTGGTATGTTTGTGTGTGTTAAGTGCTGTCCAGTTGGTTCTGACTCATAGTGACCCTTATAGCGGCTGGTGAGTTTGAAATGCCGATCTTGTGGTTCAAACTGACCGTGCAGCCTGGGTCCCACAGCACCATACCAGGGCTCCACCTTGTTGTATGTTGTTGTTGTTGTTAAGTGCCATCGAGTCGGTTCCAACCCATAGCGACCATGTAGATATAGCGTTTCCGAGGAGTAGCTGGTGAGAGAACTGCCGACCCTGTGGTTCAATCAGACTTTGCAGTCCAGTGCATTATCTCTCAGACCCACACCAGGACCCCACCTCTTTGCATAATATTGTTTAACTGGCCAGAACTAGCAGAACAATACTGAATAACAATGGTTTTAAAAGGCCATTTTAACTTGTTCCTATATATATATATTTTTTTTTTCATGTTTTATTGTGAATTATATGATATTTTACATGGGAGAACTTTAGTTTTACATTCATTCTAC
>NW_006408610.1:4327455-4332233 GCF_000296735.1 Chrysochloris asiatica | reverse complement strand
AACCGCTGACCTTAAGGTTCGCATATATATATATATTTTTTTTTTTAATGATTTATTGTGAATTATATGATAGTTTACATGGGAGAACATTAGTTTCACATTCATTCTATCTTATATCGTTTAATTGCCATGGTTCCAATCCACTCCATGCATCATCAACCAACTTGTTCCTATATTTAATCAGAAAATTTCTTAATTTTTTTGAAGTGTAAGGTTATTGTTGACTTCCTTAATTAGGTAGTTTTTAAAAAAAAAATCACATTAAGAAAAGTTGTTTCCCATTCCCGAAAAGTCACTTTAAGAAAGGGACTTCCTAGTTTTGTTTTACTGAGTCCTGTTGTTGCTGTTACCAGTTTGTTTTAAATTTTACTCAGAATTGGGCGTCATTTTGGACTTTGTGAGGTATCCTGTTACTTTTTAGTATGAAGGATTATATGAATACATTTCCTAATGATGAACTTTTTTTAATTCCCAGGGTGAAAAATCCTATTTGCTCATGATATCTATAATTTTAATTCATAGCTAGAATACATTTATTAATATTCTATTTAGGGCCAGCAGTACAAATCCACCAGTTGCTCCTTGTGAGAAAGATGAAGCTCTCAGCTCCCATAAAGATTTACAGCTTTGGAAACCCTTGTACAGAGTGTGCTGAGAGTCGGTGCTGACTCCACAGCGCACCCCTCTCCCCGCCACCATTATATATATCCATATTTGAGATCAGTTTTATATGAATGCATGTGATTTTCCAGTTTCTTAAAAATCCATTTTCTACTAATCTTTTATAGTAAATTTGTAAACTTTCCTTCTGGGGTCCTGATGTGGTACCATAGGGTAAGCTCTGGACTGCTCACTGCAAGGTTGGCAATTCAAACCATCAGATACTCTTTGTAAACCCGATACAGAGTTGCTATAGTCAGAACCTACTCTACAGCACTTAACAATGTTGTATTTAAATTGCTTAGCAGAGTGCCTTGTTATTACTATTGTGTGCCATCTAGTCCTCTCTGACGCATAGTGACCCTATATGACACATAGCGACCCTATATGACCTAGTAGAGATCCCCCAGAGGGTTTCTGCCGAGAACCTGCCTCGACATAGGAATTTGGTTCATAAGGAGGGAATATCTGGCAGCTGTAGAAATATAGAGATACACACAAGGACACAAAGAGAGAGAGACAAAGAGACACTCTGAAACCAGAGTGGATGCGGGACTGGCATCAGGCAGATCCTGCATTGCAAACATCTCAGCCATGAAGGCCATAATATCCTGCATAGTAAACATCTTGGCTAAACAGGCAGTATGGTTGCAGTGCTGGACTGAGCCCCCTGCATGCTGTAAGGCACGCCTTGCCAGTCATAATGCACCTGGATTCGTTCTGGGCCTCCGTTTTATTTAGGGGAGGAACTATACACAAAGCTGGGCGGAACTAAGATAAGGTACTGCTAACACACGTAATTTTCCAGACATTCAGGCAGCTTTACTTCGTACTTTGCAGGTTGGTTTCTCAAGCTTAATTAGCATACCTTTTAGCACCTAGCCTCAAATGGGGGGAGGAAAAGGAGGATTGGGAGGATTCCCATTGTGTCAGCTGCCCATCCCAGGTTCTCCAGGAAAAGAGATGCCTGGGTGAATAGGGCTGCACCTGAAAACACTTTAGGGAGGGCAGTCTTATTGTCCTTAGAACAAAGATTCAGGAAGCCACCCAATTTACTTTGACTGAATTCTTTGAGGGAAGAACATTGCCTTTTTGGAATTTTACGATTTTGGCTTTTAGGAAAATATTACATTTATCTGTGGATATCAGGGCTTCATGTATGCAATTAATAATAAACATAACTGAATACTAAGATGAAAGACAGTTTGCTATGTCTGCTAGGTGGCTAGAGTCTGTTCCTCAGAGCCTGCGGCCTGTACGGTCTGCAACACTTGGGCCCACAGGGCCTCGAACTCCTGACCGGGTCTGAACGGTCTGCAACAGGTTTCCTAGGCTGTAATCTGTACAGGGTCGCTATGGGTCGGCACTTAACAACAACAACAACAAATCTTTATGGGAATAGATCTCCAGATCTTTTCTCCTGTGGAGCTTACAGGTGGGTTTCCACTGCCAACCTCTTACTTAACCATTGTGCCACATTTGCCTCAAAGCAAACCAAGCCACACCAAAACCTCACCAAACTCTCTGCCATTGAGTTCATTCTGACTCATAGTGACCCTATCTAAGTAGGGTTTCTGGGACTATAAATCTTTATGGGAGCAAACAGCCTTATCTTTTTCCTGCAGAGTGGCTGGTGAGTTTGAACTGCTGACCTTGTGGTTAGCTGACCAGTGCCTAACCCACGGCATCACCAGAGCTTCTTTTTTTTGACCTAACACATATTAAGGAGTCCTGGTTTGGTGCTGTAGAATAAGCACTCGACCTCAAGGTTGGTTTGAACTGCAAGGTCAGGAGTTCAAACCCACCAGTCACTCCTTAGAAACCCTATATAGGGAGGGTTGCTATGAGTCAGAAACGACACAATAGCACTTAACAACAACAACAACAGGCACATACTATGGAGTCCTGGTATGGCGTTGTAGGATAAGCACTGGACTGCTAACCCCAGTGTCAATGATCCAAATACACCAGCCACTCCATGGAAACCCTAAGCAGGGTCACTGTGGATCAGAACCAACTCGACAGCACTTAATCACAGCAACAACATTGGGGTCTATTTTGGAACTTCAGACAGATTTTCTGGAAAATTTCCAGTTCATCCAGAATTAGTTTTCTTAGAAAAACTTCATACCTGTAATGTTATAATTGGACTTCTGGTATAGCGTTAAGGGTTAAAGCACTGGACTGCAAAGTCGGTTTGAACCACAAGGTTGGTGGTTCAAGCTCACCAGCAGTTCCTCAGAAACCCTATATAGGTCACTATGGGTCGGAACCGACTCAATGGCATTTAAAAACAACACCATACCTGTACTTATACTCCCTTGCTCATATCTGAGCCCTGCTGTCGCAATGGTTAAGCATTTGGCTGCTAATTGAAAGGTGGTGAGCATGCAGCCGCTTGGCAGGAGAAAGAGGTGGCAGTTGATCTTAAAGATTATGGGCTTGGAAACCCTATGGGGTAATTCTTCCCTGTCTTGTAGGGTCACTGTATCAGAACCAACTTGATGGCAGTGGCTTTTTCTTCCTTCCTTCCATTGCTTTCTTCCTTTCCTGTATGATAGATTTGTGTTTAGAGTGACTGAGTAGAAAAGTTGGACTTTAAATTCACCCAGAGGCCTGTTAATCTGCTTCTCAAAAAATCAGCCATTGCACATTCTGTGGACCACAACTTGACTCTGATCCACACAGCATTGCATGAGCTGGAATCTACTAAGTAGAAATGCTTGCATTTGTGTTTATCTGAAAGTGGTCTTTTCAAGAACCATTCTTAGTTATTCCTTAAATGTCTGACTGATATGAATGTTTTTCTTCTTTGTAATTAATTATTTTGTTTTTATCAAAATATTTTTCTTTTTGTTATTATTATTAGTTATGCACTTCTTGAATTGAACATTAATCCAATTATTTACGATCTTCACTGTTTAATAATAATAAAATTGTTTTGAGATTTTTATTCTCTTCTGAGGTGGCTTTGGCTAGGTCCTCTAAGCTTCTCAAGAAGTGTCCTCATGGTCAGTCATTTTTTTCAAAGGTAATTTCGGCTTTGACTTTCTTTTAGTGAAGAGTTTTTTTCTGAAAATTTCAAGTGATGTTTGGTTCGTGATGTTTGGTTTCTATATTGATGCTCATGTCTTCAGAATGGTCAGGTAATATATCCTGTAAGAGTTCAGTATCTGAGACTGTATGGAGATTTTCTTTGAAGCCTAGATCGTGATCAACTTCTGTAAATATTCCTTGAACTTATAAAGTGTGTATACTTTTACAAGGCACCAGTATCTCTCTCTCTATATATATATGTCTATATATGTCTATATATCTATATCTATATGGTGGTGGTTATGTGCCGTGGAATTGGTTCCAACTCAAAGTGACCCTGCATTGGGTTTCCAAGGCTGTAAACTTTTACAGGAGTAGAAAGCCTTGTCTTTCTTCTGCAGACCTTGAGGTTAACAGCCTGACTCGTAACCACTACACTACCAGAGTTCCTTTTATGTATATATATTGTTGTTAAGTGCTGTTGAGTCTTTTCTGACCCATAGCGACCCTGTATAGGGTTTATAAGAAGCAGCTGGTGAGCTTGAACCACTGACCTTGTGGTTCAAATGACTTTGCAGTCTAGCATAATAGCCCACAGAAATATACCAGGACTCCTTTATATGTATATGTCTATATATATAAAGAGAAGTTTATATCAAGGAAATGGCACACAATTGTAGAAGTAAGAGTCCCAAGTCCAGGTCAGATGAACCAAGATTGGCAGGCAGGTCCTGCAGGCAGACAGGCAAATAATAGAAGCAGGCCACCGACCCAGGTCCAAAGAACCAGAGGTTGGAAGATGAGCCAGAAGCAAGATTCAGAACCAGCAGAAAGTAAGCAAACATGCCTGGAAGTAGGAAACATGGAAGTAGGCCACACCCCTGAGAATATATCCTTTCAATTGATTGGCTACTCATAACTAATCATCATATAGTTAACTGTACTGTTCTTAGCCAATCATAATAGAGTTAACTATACTCTATTAAGGAGTCCTGGTGTGGCATTGTGGGCTAATGCACTGAACTATAGAGTTGGTTTGAACCACAAGGTGGGTGGTTCAAGTTCACCAACTTCTCCTTGGC
>NW_006408610.1:4317693-4327355 GCF_000296735.1 Chrysochloris asiatica | reverse complement strand
TAATTGACTCAGTGACAGTGAGTTTATATAGCTGTATTTATCCATCGATCTATCTATACACACATATGTATCGATATATGTTGTTGTTGTTAAGTGCTGTCAAGCCAGTTCTGACTCATAGCGACCCTGTGTAGGTTTCTGAGGAGCGGTTTGTGAATTTGAACCCCTGACCTTGAGATGCAAATCAACCTGACAGTCCAGTGCTCTATCCCTACAGTGCCACACTAGGACTCACACACATAAACAAGGGGGCTTCAAAAAATTAATGGAAAAATTGAATGAAAAGAGAATGGACTCTTTCCCCCAATGAGGATTGTGAAACTTTCAGATTCCCGGATGGCAGTAACCTACAGTGGCCCCTTGCTTAGTGTGGGAATCAGGGGTAGATGTCTCTCCAAGTACAAAGGGCAAGGCTGGTCCAGCCAATAAGTGGGCAGCCCTTCATCTCCCTTCAGCTTGGTGGATAGCTTAAAAAGCCTGACCATGTTGCTTAAAAATTTCACACACACACACTCACAATTTATACTATTTCACAGTTTGCCAATGGTTACTGGAAAAACTCAACTTGCTGTCTCAGAGTATAAATGACTTCCTTTTGGCCATGACCAATGATAAATCGCTCTGTCAGACGACATTGAGGTCACTTAGGGTTTACAGTGGGGACAGTACTAGAGCTAGCTTTAAAGCTGGAACCTAACCAGGGAGCGTTTACCCTTGGGCCACTGCTGTTGGGGAGTCCATTCCGTCAGGCTCTCTGCTAAGTACTGGAGTGTGCACATGAACCAATAGGCCAGCTCTCAGTGGAGAAACCAGATCAGCAGCGAACAATCAAGACATGGTGGAAGAAACTTACTTGTGCCAAGGTACTAACAACTGTTTTCCAGGTTTGATGATTGCACTTCTCATATTGTTGTCTTCTACCTTATGTTTTAACTTTGTGGCTCGTCCCACCAGACACAGGGCTGGCAGCCAGTGAGCACTCAATCAATAATTGATAAAGGACTGAAGGGAGAAAGAAATGGGCACAAAGATAGGTGGACTCAGAAAAGGGCATCTGGATTGGCTGGGAAAGGCGGTTCCAGAAAAGTATCAACTGTAACCCAGCAGAAAGGGAAAGAGAAAGGGCATTAGAGGGAAAGGCCCCTGAGGAATGGCAGAGAGACATGCATGAGTGGACATGTTTCAGGAACTGCAATGAAAGTTGTATGGGAGGGCATGTGCTGGGCAGGTAAGCTAGGGTCAGACCTGGAGAGGTTGGAGGAGTTAGGACTCTGCAATTTCCAGAACACTGAATGTTCTCACCTTGCTCCATTTTGCATGCCAGCATAACTTCCTTTATCATTGAATGTCCTGTAGAATAATACAAGGGTGAGTCAAAACTTGTCTGCACTCCGGTTATATTAAAACGCCCATTCACATCCATAGCTGAGCACAACATTGAGTGTGCACGTGAAATGATTCTGTCAAATAGATGAGCAACAGTGGATTATGTGGCAGATCATTTGCAAATCAGCCATGGCTCTGCCTATGAAATAATCACAGGCTTGGGGTTCAAAACGTTTGTCTGAAATGAGTACAGAAACAACTCATGGAAGAGCTTAAACGGAAGTGTTTGGACATCTGCAAACAAAATTTGGACCAATAATTGAAAGAAAGTAAAAGTTTCTTTAAAAAAAGTTGTTACTGGTGACGAATGATGGATTGCATCATTTCCAGCTGAAGAGTAAACGACAGAGAATGGAAAGTAAACTTCCTCAATCGCCGACCAAGAAAAAGTTCAAAAGTCAACTATCAGCTGGAAATTGATGCCTACAGTTTTCTGGAATTCTCAAGGGCCAGTTTTGGAACACTACCTGGAAAAAGGTTCAGCAATCAACAATCCTTGTCACAGTGAGATGTTCACTGAAGAGCTGAAGCCTAAACTTTGGATTAAATGCAGAGGACTGTTATCCAAGGGCTTTGTGATCTTGCATGACAATGTACGTCTGCACACCTCTGCCCACACTGTTGACTCTCTGCAAAAACTTGGTTTTGAGGTGTTTAAAGGATCCTCCCTATAGTCCTGATCTTGCACCATTGGAATTTCACTTGTCTGGTCCCCTGAAAGAAGCCCTTTGAGGATGAAGATTCACCTCTGATGAAGAAGTGAAGACATTGGTGCATTCATGGTTCAAAGTTCAGCCTAAAACATTTTTAAATAAGGAAATCCTAAAGTTTATTGACAGATGGACAAAGTGTATTGAAAAGCAAGGAGATTATTATTATTATTATTATTTTAAATATATACTTGTTTTCTAAAAATTGAAAAGCAAGGAGATTATTTTTTTTTTTTTAAAGATATACTTGTTTTCTAAAAATTGATTCAAATAAATTCTACAGCCAGAGTGCAGATAATTTTTTACTCACCCGTGCAGAGCATGAGTTGAGACCCTTTAGAGGCTCTATTAGAGATCTATTAGTGAGTTTCAAGGCAAGGAGTGAGATGATTATATACTTCTGCTGCTCTGTGGTACTGGGCGAGTTTAGGAATAAGGAGACTGTTACTTGTTTCTTTGGCTGCATACTTGCTTAGAATTAGCCTGTTTTACTTAAAAATTGAGACACTTTATAACCATACTGTTGGGTATGTACCCAATAGAAATAGCAATAAAGAATTTGGATCAGGGAAAGGAAAGCCCCACTAGGGGACTGAGGCCAAAGACTAAGTGGGCCAGGACTTGCAAGAACGCGGAGATGGTGGGGTGGACTCAGGCCAGGAGTTCACAGGTAGTTGCAGCCTTTCCATCATGCTACCCTGGGGCACTGGGGAGTGCCTGACCCCCAAGAATCACATGATCTAGGATTACAGGTGGTGCTGAGACCTGTGTCTGGGTATTAGATCCTAAAGCTTGCAGGATGTTATGGGGGAAGTTAAACCTGGACCATTAAAGTCTGTAGTTGGAAAGAGCAGGGAAGACATTGAATCAAGTTTAAGAGGTGTGATGAGGTTATCCGCTGGGAAAGGAGTCTCCATGACCAGAATGTGGCATGAATGGCCAGCAGGTCGGGAGCGGCAGACATAGGTGGCAAAGGCAGGCAAGGGCTGCAAAGGAAAGAAGGCCAAGGACTCTGATGGGGCTACAAAGGGCCTGGTCTTGGGTGAGGAAAGCTAGACTCCTGGTGCAAACTGTAAGGAGGCGCTCACCTGCAATTACAGCATCTGAGAATGACTGTCTCAACACAGTTCCACCTCCTTAAAATGCCTGACTTGCCTTCCCTGGCCATGCTTCTATCTGGGGTGCTAAATGACGTTATCAATAAATCACATCTTAGCCGGGATTGATTATATATCATTGGGAATGGGTTCCTGGTTCCAAGGAGAACACAGTCTGCTGCCAGGGAGTTGGGACCACATGCTTGAGGGGACAGGATTAAATGACTCATTTTAAGTTTTTCTTTGAGTTCGTTTCAAAACCAAGAGAACCAGCTTTTCCTTTCATGGAGAAGCCTTGAAGGCTGACTTAGTTGAGTATGTTGTTGTTGTTGTGAAGTGCCGTCAAGTCAATTCTGATCCATAATGACCCTGTATAGGGTTTCCAGGGAGCAGCTGATGAGCTTGAACCACCGACCTTGCAGTTCAAATGACTTTGCAGTCTGATGCATTAGCCCACAGCGCCACATCAGGACTTCAGTTGAGTATGTAGATACAAGGAATTTGTTTCCTCCAGCACATTTTGAGTTTTTGAAGAAAGAAGCAAGGAACTTAAAGTAGCCTAAGCCATACTCAGGGTTAGATGAATGTCTTGGTCTCAATTCACTTGAGACCCAATCTCCTCTACTTTCTCCAGCCATCGATAGTGGACTTTGCTGCTAGACACCGTCTCAGACATTTTAGAAGAGTTTTTAAAGAGAGTTGAAATTAATCAAGCTTTTCTCAATGACTCCTGACTCATAAAATTAAGCTCTCTGGAGCCACGTTCATCCATCTGGCCATCTGACTATTGAAAACCCAAACCAGTTGCTGTCGAATGGCCCCAAGTACTTCAGAGCATTGCTGCATAGAGCTTCCGTGGCTGTGACTTTTCGGAAACAGATCACTAGGTTGCCAGACCTTTCTTCTGAGGTGTCTCTAGGTGGATTTGAACCACCAATCCTTCTGTCTGTAACCAAGTTGTTTATATCACACAAGGACTCCTATTTAGCCATTGAATAACCATTTACTGAGCATTTATTTCATGCCTGGCATTGTGACACATGCCTCCATGCAAATAAGACTCTGTCTTGGAAGACTGGATCTATAGAGAGTTTCAATCTGCAGATAACCTACCTGCATGCACAGCCCTTGGCCCCAGGGCAGGCACCCACAGGTGTTAGAGGGCACAGTCAGGCCAAGTGCTGCTGCAGTTTTGAGGAGGAAGAAATATTTTCTTGGGAGGATCAAGGAAGCCATGATTAAAGAGCTGACATTTGAGCTGTACCTTGAGGAGTTTTGACTATATCAGCCTTGATGAGACCATATTGCATAAATCAGTGACAGATTTTTAGTTAGTAAGTGCCATAAATTCAATTGTGCTGGTGAGTGATTATGTGCTGGGGTGTCAGTTCTGAGTCATAGCAACCCTCTATAGAGTTTGTGACGCTGTAAATCTTTATGGGAGCAGAAAGCCTCATCTTTCTCCCAAGGAACAGCTAGTGGTTTTGAACTGCTGACCTTTAGGGTAGCAGCCCAACTCATAACCACTACGCTACCAGAGATTCTTGAATTGAATTGTATTACCCCGGCTCCAAATATGTGTCAGTTTGGCTGGACCTTAAATCTCAGTGTTTTTTGGCAATTGTGTAGTAATGTGATTGGCAATGATTTAATGATGCAATCATCCCCCATGATATGGTCTGATGTAAGGGGAGTTTCCCTGAGGTTTGGCCTACGTCTGCTTTTATTTTACAAGAGATCAAAGGAGAGAAAAGCAAACAGAAAAGAAGCAACCTCTTACTAACAAGTCAGAAGAGCTGGGAGCAGAGTGCTATCTTTGGGCTCAGGGTCTCTGCAATGAGAACCTCCTATATCCCCGGGAAGACTGATGCCAAGACACATGGAGATCTGCAAGGAACACCTGGCCCACATGTATTGATAGGAGACTGAGACCGACCATCTTCCAGAACTGCCAGAGAGAAAGTCTTACTAGAGACAACATTCTAAATTCAGACTTTTAGCCTCCTAAACTGTGAGAGGAGCCCTGACATGGCACTGTAAGATAAGCACTGAACTATTAACTACAGGGTTGGTAGTTCAAACCCACCAGCTGCTCCTTGGATACCCTATACAGGCTTGCTATGAGTCAGAACCAATTGAACAGTGGCACTTAGCAACAACAACAACAGAACTGTGAGAGGTGAGCTCTGGTGTGATGCTGTCAGGTAAACACTGGACTGCAAACTGCAAGGTTGGTAGTTCAAACTGGCCAGCGCTCTTGGAAACCCTTTACAGGATCGCTAGAGTTGGAACCAAGTGGACGGCACACCGTAACAACAAACTCAGAGAATAAATTTCTGGTTGTTGAAATCATCCATTTGTAGTATTTCTGCTATAACAGCATTATCTAATGTAGACAGTTTTAATGAAAACAAATTGCATATATTAGTGACAATTTTTACTTAATAGCTTAAGCAAAAAACAAATGAATGACTTATATACACCTAAGTAATGTAGTGGTTACGAGTCTGGCAGCTAACCTCAAGGTTAGCAGTTCAAAACTACCAACTGTTCCACAGGAAAAAGAGACGAGTCTTTCTGCTCCCATAAAGATTTACAGCTTCAGAAACCCTGTGCAGGGTCACAATGAGTCGGAACCGACTCCATAGCATACCACCACAAGTGTGTAAGGGTGGGGCTGAGCACTTTCCTGACCTGCTTCGATGTTCATATTTTGACACCAGGACCTGCTTTCTCTCTGTCTCTTTGGCCTGATTTCCTCTGAGCTGGTTCCTTCTCAGAAAGTTGTCCCCCCTCATGGTTGCCAGGCCATCGAAGCAGCTCCAGATGTCACACTCCTTAACTCTAATCTGATGGGAGAGCCCGAGACTGTATTCCAGAATTCTAAGCAAAGTCTCAATATGTCTCTGATTGGAACACAGTCTTCTCCATGAGAAGGCTGCTAAGAGTGGAGGAGGCTCCGATTAGCTTAAGCCTGGCTCATGTGCTCACTCAAAGACATGAACTGAGAACAGGAAGTGTGTAGCACCCTAAAGGGAAAGTCCAATTCTGTAGTGGTAGGAGAAGAAAGAGAACTGACTGTATGCTTAAAAGGAGGGTAAGTCAAACAGTATTACGCCTAGGAGTCCAGTTCATACATAGATGGATTTCCTCCAAACCAGATGTGTTTAAACATGTCTCTGCAATCAATGGATGGCGATAGACAAGGTCTCTCAGGAATGCACTTGTCTTAGTCTTGTTAGAGTGCCTTCCAAAAAAGGTACAATCAAAACAGTGCTTTCCGAGGGGATCTGCTGGACAGTTGACTTCAAAGCCATGTGTCCGCTCAGAGGTGGTTAGAGTAACTATTGTTTGGGAGTACAAAGAGGTCATCTTGATAGATTTTTCTCAGAGAACACAGGATGATCATGGGGGCTTATTATGAAGAAGTGTTAAGAAAATGGAAAAGTTCATTGGTGAGACAAAAATTCCAGGGAAGTTGTGCTTCTAATCCATCTCCTCATTCTCCCAGGGTAGCAAAGGTTATCCTGTGAGAATTTCATTGGGAAACTTGACCCCATCTACCCTACAGGCCTGAACTTGCCCTTTCATACATTTTTTTGTTGTTGTTGTTCCCCAAACTCAAAGAACATTTCAAAGTAACATGACTGAGCCCCTTAAGGGTGTCCCAATTGCTGTTCTGATACAGTATAATATGGAAGAGCACAGAATTCTCAGGGAAGGGTTAAAGAGATGGAAACAATGTCTTCAGAAATGTATAGACTAAAGTGGAGGATACTTCAAGAAACAGTAACTTCACATTTTGCTACTTTTGTTTAATAAAGGTTTCTATGTTGTAAGTCAATAGTTTTTTACTTACCCTCATATGTCTTAGAAAATATCCAGCAACCATTCCAAATGAAAGCCAAGAGACAACCTTCCAGTTGTGTAGGATGCCGTGGAGTGGAAACCTAAGTACAGGGGACAAATCTGAAACCAGTCAAAATGAAGCAACTGCCACCTCAGTACCTTAACAGGAAGCTCTCCCTCTCCACTCGAGTTAAATAATCAACAAATGTTTTGCTTGGATTCAATCACTTGTGAAAACCAAAGAGCACTTTCGACTTTTTGTGATGGTTTTCTGCGCTGTTGCCTTAATTCCTACACCCTCCCTTGAGTTTGCTCAGGTAGAGAGAATTGTCCTCATGGTACAACTGAGGCAAAGGCTAGGGAGTTTATGAGATCTGCCCCAAACAGGAAGGAGCTCTGGTACCGACTCCACGGCACATAACAACAACAACAACCCCCCAACAGGATAGACTGTCAGAGCCAGGGCCAGAACAGGATGCAGGGTTTCCTTTCCTGGTTCTATAGTTTTCACACTCAGGTAGTCCTCAACTACCAACTGGGCTGGGTTGCAAAGGCATTCTTTAAAAATGCTCATTTTAATGAAATTTTCTTACATTATGTCTCCTCTTTGTTTTCATTTCCCTCCTCATGCTGTAATATCACAAGCATTATAATTTTTCATGATGGGGGGGGCTTTTGCAGATTAGTAATTTAATAACATGAGTGGGGTCTGAAGGGGTTTATTTCTTTAGTGACTATAGCATGAGCAACCTAGAACAGAGCCACACTATACATTCAAAGCTACACAAAGAAATCATTGTTTTTTAGTGTTTGTATTTAAAAAGTAACATTTTTTTAAGTGCTTGAAGATAATCAGAATTGTTTGCAGCAGACAAAAAATGTCATGTCACTAGGTTCTATTAATATTCCTTGATGGGCTTTCATCAATGGATTTTGTAACAAATGTCTACTTTGGCATATTTTACAGTTTGGATATGTCCTACCAAAACTATGAAAGTTGGTGAGGTACTTCAAGACTGTCGTGGCTAAATAGAAGAACTATTTGTTTACATCATATGCTACAAGGGGGCTTCAGAAAGTTTCTGGAAAAGTGGAACTCAAAGATAATGGGAAATTTCCATAAGCTTTTTGAAGCCCCTTCATGTTTAATGAACATATTGTTACCTTTAATCACCAAATACTGCTTTACTTATTCTGGTTTTAATTTTTGGGTTATTGTAAGTATTCTCTTCCTATTTTTCTACTATGTACTCAAATTAGATCAGATTTAAACAAAGTAGCTTGATAATTTCTGTGCTCATCTTTCTAAGACACTATATCTCATTACCTTGCAACATTTACTGTATGTATCCAAATTATATTGTTATTCTCCAGTGTTCAATACTATAAAATGGTAATACATGGTCATAAAATGTATTGAATTTCCCCACATGATCTAACTTTATTCTAGAAATTGAATTTCCTTTATTAACATCCTATAACTTACATGATACTTAGGAGACTTGCATTCAGCACTACTCTGATTATATTTACAATACTCACATTTTAGAAATACCATGTTGGTGGCACTGGGAAGAATTGATTGGCGTTGGAGAGGCCAGATTAGGCAGTAATTGATGAAAAAACAAAGGCAGTAGCAATGGGAGGAGATAATGACAGATTAAAGAGCCAAGATTCTGTCTTAAAAATCATCTTTAGCCTCATGCCTTGGCATAGTAGGTAGGTATTCAATAATTTTGTTTACTTAGTAAAGGCAGATTCAGTAAGGCTTAGTGATGAATGATTGTTGAAAGGGGAGAAGAAGAACTTGGTATTTACCCACAAGAAAAACGAGCCATAATCTGAGAAGATATACACACACCAATGTTCATAGCAGCACTATTTACAATAGCAAAAAGATGGAGGCAGCCAAAGTGCCCATCAACTGAAGAATGGATAAACAAACTGTGGTACATACACACAATGGAATACTATGCTACCTTGAAGAATAACAAGGAAGCTGCAAGCCACCGTATAACATAAATGAACCTTGAGAGCATTATGTTGAGTGAAATTAGTCAGTCACCAAAAGAGAAATACTGCATAGGACCACTACTGTAAAAGACTAAGGAAAAGAACCCATACTAAAGGGGGGTGGGGGGAGAGACTCTTTGTTGATTGTTGGGATGTTAGGGGTGGGTGATGGGAGGGAGGGGAAGGTGGAGCACATGGCAGGGATTAGACACAGGATAGTTTGGGTGCTAGGGAGGGGGCAATATACAAGTAGAGAGAGGGGAATGGAAGAACAAAGCAGATGGGAGAACAATTAGACAGGTCTCAATGGGCTAAGTGAGACAAAGGTAAATAATGATATATGCACAACCTGGGAACAACAGGGTTCTGGGATACAGAGATCAAGCCATGGTTGGAATGGGGAAAAGGGAGGAATAATGTTAAGATGCTTGGCTGTCTTTTGAATCTTGGTTTTCCTTGCATTATATTATAAGATAGACACTGGAGGGGAAGAGAAAAGAATAGCCAAAAGCATCAACATAGAAAGCTTGTAAGTCCATCTGTTGCCTATAAATGATTGGAACACCTAAAATGGGGCTACAACGTGCCCAGTGAAGGAGGCTTCCTG
>NW_006408610.1:4228464-4316466 GCF_000296735.1 Chrysochloris asiatica | reverse complement strand
TGATGATGCATGGAGGGGATTGTAACTATGGCAATGAGACTATATACAATAGAATGAATGTAAAATTAATGTTCTCCCATGTAAACCATCACATAATTCACAATAAAACTTTTAAGAAAAAAAAAAAAGAAAGGGGAGAAGAAGGAATCTAGGGTCCCGTTCACCACTGTAAGGAACCCATGCAGCAACATACCTACTACCTGTAGACAGAATGGCGGTGGTCCAAAAGAACAATGTACACCGACACTGAATACAATAGGGAGCAGGGAAGTGAAAACACAAATTTTCTCTTCTTGCTTTTGTGGGGTGCCAGTGTAAGACAACCATGTTGTGAAACAAACAATGCTTCCTTCTCTTACCGCCTTTCTTATTGCTGCTTTAACTTCTGGTCACTTCTTCTCCAAGACCATCTTCTCAATCAGGGAAGCATTGGATGTGTTGTCATTAGATGCTGTTCGGTCTGTTCCAACTCACAGTCACCTTGTGCACAACAGAACAAAACACCACGCAACCCCATGCCATCCTCATAATGGTCATGTTTGAGCCCATTGTTGCTGCCACCTTGTCTATCCATCTTGTGAGGGTCTTCCTCTTCTTTGTTGACCCTCACTTTACCAAGCATGATGTCCTTCTCCAGGGCCTGGTCCCTCCTGACAACATATCCAAAATACGGGAGATGAAGTCTCGCCATTCTCATTTCTAAGGAACATTCGGTTCCAAGATAGATTTGTGTGTTCTTCTAGCATCCCCTAGTACCATAGTCTTCACCAACACCATAATTCAAATGCATCGGTTCTTCTAGGGTCTTCCTTATTCATTATCCAACTTTCACATGCATATGACACCTCATATGATTGAGTATACCATGTTTTGGGTCAGGTTGTACCTTAGTTCTTAAACTGACATCTTTGCTCTTTAACACTTTAAGGAAATCTTTTGAAGTAGATTTGTCTAATGAGTCATTTGATTTCTTGACTGCTGCTTCCTTGTTTGTTGACTGTGGATCCAAGCAAAATGAAGTCTTTGACAACTTCAATCTTTTCTCCATTTATTATGATGTTAGTTTTTGGTCCATTTGTGAAGATTTTTTTTCCTTTACATTGAGGTGCCATCCACAATGAAGGCTGTAATCTTTGACTGTCATCAGTATTTCAAGTCCTCTCCACTTCCAGCAAGCAAGGTTGTATCATCTTGCTTGTTAATGAGCCTTTTTCCAGTTTTGAGGCCACTTTCTTCTTTATATAATCCCACGTTCCTAACTATTTGCTCAGCATACAGATTGAATAAGTATGGTGAACAGACACAACCTTGACACACACCTTCTTTTATTCAAAACTATTCAGTATTCCCTTGTTCTGCTCTAACAACTGCCTCTTGGTATATGTACAGATTCCTTATGAATTAAAATTCCAATTAAAATTTCTGGAATACCCATTCTTCACAATGTTAACCTGTAGTTTGTTATGATCCACACAGTTGAATGTCTTTGCATAATCAATAAAGCACAAGTGAACATATTTCTGACATTCTTTGCTTTCAGCCAACCAAGATCCATCTGACGTCAGCAATGATAGTCTTCATTCCACTTCCTCTTCTGAATCTAGCTTGAATTTCTGGCAGCTCCCTATCCATGTACTTCTACAACCAGTTTTTAATTATCTTAAGCATAATTTTACATTCACATGATGTATTCCATTGGGTTACCGTTCTTTGAAATGGGTACAAATATAGATCTCTTCCAATCAGTTGGCCACGAAGCTATCTTCCAAATTTCTTGGTATAGACGAATGAGTGTCTCCAACGTTGAATCAGTTTGTTGAAACATTTCAATTTGAATTCCATCAATTCTTGGAGCCTTGTTTTCACCCATGCCTTTTGTGCAGTTTGGACCTATTTCCTTACTACCATCAGATCTCAATCATATGATACCTCTTGTTTTTGATACAGTGAATCTGTATTCTTTCCATCTTCTTTTGATGCTTCCTGCATCATTCAGTATTTTATCCATGGTGGTAGTTATGTGCCATGGAATCAGTTCCAACTCATAGCGACCCTATACAGGGTTTCCGAGGCTGTAAATCTTTATCGGAGCAGAAAGCCTTATCTTTCTCCCGCGGAACAGCTGGTCATTTCAAACTGCTGATGTTAAGGTTCGCAGCCCAATTCTTAACCATAAAATCTTTCAATATGGCAAACCGAGGCTTGAATTTTTTCTTTGGTTCACTCTTTTGCTTCAGTGTATTCTTCCTTTTGGTTTTCTAACTCCAGGTCTTTTCACATTTCATTATAATACATGCCTTTCTCTTCTCAAGCTGCCCTTTGAAATTTTCTGTTCAGCTCTTTTACTTAATCATTTCTTTCAGTTGTTTTAGCTTCTCTGTGTTCAAGAGTAACTTTCAGAGTCTCTTCTGACATCCATTTCGGTCTTTCCCTTCTTCCGTGTCTTCTTAACGACCTTTTGCTTTCATCCTGTCTGCTGTTCTTGATATTATCCCACAACTCTTATGGTCTTTGGTCTTTAGTGTCTAACACATCAAATCTGTTCTTCAGATGATCTCTAATTTCAGGGTGGATATACTCAAGGTCATTATTTTGGCTCTAGTGGAGTTATTTTAATTTTCTTCAGCTTCTGCCTCAACTTGCATATGAACAATTGATGGTTAGCCCCTGCCCTTGTTTTGACGGATGGTATTGAGTTTCTCTATCGTCTTTTCCCTCAGAGGTCGTCAACTTGATTACTGTATCTTCCATTGGATTAGGTTCACATGTATAAATCACCTTTTATGTTGTTTAAGAAAGATTTTTTGTAATGAATACGTCACTGGTGTTACAAAATTCTATCATGTGATCTCCCACATCATTTCTATCACCATGGCCATATTTTTCAACTGCTGATCCTTCCTCTTTGTTTCCAGCTTCTATATTCCAATTGCCGGGGGTCCTATGTCGGGGTCCCGCCTCAACAAAGGGGTGCCTCGACACAGCGTGGGGTTTTAATGTGAGTGGGAAATCTGTTTTCAACTGCTGATCCTTCCTCTTTGTTTCCAACTTCTATATTCCAATCACCAGCAATTCTCAATGCATCTTGACTGCATGTTTGACAAATTTCAGACTGAAGATATTGGTAGAATTCATCAATTTCATCATCATTGGCTTTAGTGGTTGATGCATAGATTTGAAGAATATTGGTATTACCTGATCTTCCTTGTTGTATGTGTATGGATATTATCCTTTCACAGACAGCATTATACTTAAAGACAGATCTTGAAGTGTTCTTTTTTGTGGATGAATGCAACACCATTCCTCGTCAACTTGTCATTCTCAGTATATTAAACCACATGATTGTCTGAGTCAAAATTATCAGTGTCCATTTCAGCTCACTAATGCCCAGGATACTGATCTTTATGGGTTCCGTTTAATTTTTGATAATTTTCTATTTTCTTAGATTCACAGCTCATACAATCCATGTTCTGATGAATGTTTGCAGCTGTTTCTCTTCATTTTGAGTTTGTGCACTGTCAGCAAACGAAGGTTCTGGAAGCTTTACTCCATTTGTATTAGCACAGTCAACTCTACTTGAGGAGACAGCTCTTCCCCAGTCATATTTTGAGTGCCTTCCAACCTGAGGGGCTCATCTTCTGCAAGTATATCTGTTAATGTTCTTCTATGATTCAAAAGGTTTTTGGTGACTAGCCATTCAGAAGTGGTCAGCCTTTTCTTCTTCCTAGTCTGTCTTTGTCTGGAAGCTCAGCTGAAACCTGTCCACCATGGGTGACCCTGCTGGTATTTAAAATACCCGTAGCATAGCTTCCAGCATTACAGCAACATACAAGATACTACAGTGCAACAAACTAACAGATGAGTGGTGGAGAATTGGATGAGGGGAGATTAATAGGAATGAAGCATTCACTCTGTAAGTATCCTACTCTCTGGGAATTGCCCATCTCCTCTTTAGCCTTCAGAAATCTTGTTTTCTCCCCTGCCACTTGGGAGATGGCAGGAAACCAGTCTGATTAAATGCATTTATACTACAGTGTAAATGAACATCCATAGACCACACACTCATTGGTGATGTTTCCTTACTGTCTGAGGCTGAGAAGTTAACTCATCAACAGCAGGACCATCCCTTGCCATGTACATGTGTCATGAATGTCTCCTCGCCTTTCACAACCCTAAAATGTCCAATGTGTGCCTAGCACTGTGCTGAACACTTCACATACAACCTTCCATCTTTGTCCTTGCAACAGTCTTTGAAGGAGATATTATTGTCCATGTCTTGTTGTTGGCTGCCATCAGGTTGAACTCTGACTCACAGCAACTCCAAGTATAATAAGAATACTGCTATTGTTGGTAAGTGCTGCTGACCTTTTGGTTCAAACCAACCTTTTGATCCAGTGCTTATCCTACAGAGCCACACCAGGAAAATAACATTGGACTTCTGTAATCCATAGAGGTTTCATTGGCTGGTTTTTCAAAAGTAGAATGCTAAGTCTCTCTCCTTTGCTGTCTTAGTCTGCAACTCCACTGAAACCTGCTCAGGACCATAGCAATACACAAGCCTCTACTTGCACATGCATGGTAGGTACGCTTGAGTTGCATTGTTGTTGTTGTTGTTAAGTGCCGTTGAGTCTGTTCTGACTCATAGCGACCCTGTATAGGGTTTCCAAGGAGCAGCTGGTGAACTTGAACCACCGACTTTGCAGTTCAAACGGCTTTGCAGTCTGGCGCATTAACTCACAGCGCCACCCCGAGTAGGCCTGGGACTCTAGCGCAGAAGGTGAGAATGCAACCACTGAATATCACTCTGTTCTTTATCCTCATTTCCACATGGGAACATTCAGACTCAGAGAAACACATTTGCTGAAGGCCTCATAACTAGGAATCGGTCAGGTCTGTCAGCTTCCTGACAGTATACTCTCTCCTATCCTATGTCTGGGTCTCTGACATGGCAGTTTAGACAGGGACAACTTTAGGATGGGGAGACTGAGAATCAAAGAAATATGTTGGAACGTCTATTAAAATATTAAAATTAGAGGTTTGAATCCACTCAGAAGTGCCTCAGAAGAAAAACTTGGCAATTTACTTCTGGAAAAAAATTAGCCATTAAAAACCTATATAGCACAATTCTACTTTGACCCACATAGGATCACTAGGAGGTTGGTTGGCAACTGGTTGATTAGTATCTATCAAAAAAAACTATACTTTTGCATTTTCAGGAAGAAATTATATCATTTCTTTCATTGTATCAGAAATCATAAAGTCTTTACCATCAAGAGAGAGCGCAAACCATCAAGTATAGTTTCTCTCATAATTTTTTTTACATTTAACTTTGTGATCAATTGAAAATTTGTCTTGGTATGGAATATGAAGCAAGGTTCTCACTTGTTTCTGCTCTTGTGTTCCTTCCCCCCACTCCATAGCCAGTTCGCAGCTGTTTCTTTTCATTTTGGGTTACACCCCATCAGCAAATGAAGGACCCAAAAGCTTGGCTACATCCACATCATTAAAGTCAACTCTACTTTGAGAAGACCCTTCTTCCCTATTTGTTGTATTTAGTTCCTTCCAACCTGAGGGGCTCATCTTCTGGCACTTTTCATTGTTACTCATAAGGTTTTCAGTGGCTAAACACTCAGAATTGGTCCACCATTCCTTCTTCCTAGTCTGTCTTAGTCTGGAAGCTCTGCTGAAACTCATCCACCATAGATGACCTACTTGTATTTAAACCACTAGTGGTATAGTTTCCAGCGTCACAGCAACACACAAGCCATTATAGAACAACAAACTGACAGACGAGTGGCATATATAATACATATAACAGGTAAACAATGTGTCATTGGTAAGCCTTCTGGTCAATTGTTGTTGTTGTTGTTAAGTGCCATTGAGTTGGTTCTGACCCAGAGCAATCCTATATAGGGTTTCCAAGAAGCAACTGGTGGGTTTGAACCACTGACCTGAGGTTCAAACCAACTTTGCAGTCCAGCGCATGAACCCACAGGGTTCACTACCAGTTTTTTTGTTTGTTAAGTGCCGTCGAGTCGGTTGCGACCCATAGCGACCCTGTACAGGGTTTCTGAGGGTGTAAATCCTTACGGGAGTAGAAAGCCTCATCTTTCTCCCGCGGAGCGGCTGGTAGTTTCGAACTGCTAACCTTAAGGTTCGCAGCCCGATTCGTAGTAGTAGGCTTTTTGTTATTAAATTTTGGGGAAGTCGAAAGTTATATGCAGATTTTCAACTGCATGGTGGTAGACACCCTTAACCCCCACATTGTTCAAGGAACAACTGTATTAGCTTGAAGAGAATTAATCGGATTATGCTATTAAGAACTTGGTCTAATTTTTTGTTTTTAAGACTCTCTAACGGTCAATGAATTTTGGAGCCCTGGTATGGCGCTGTAGGTTAATGTGTTGGACTACAAAGTCGGTTTGAATTGTAAGGTCGACAGTTCATGCTCACCAGTTGCTCCTCCAAAACCCAATATAGGGTCACTGTGAGTTGGAACTGACACTATGACACTTAACAATAACAACAACAAATGGGTTTTTGTCGTTTTGTTCATATAAATCCTGCATATTTCCTTTTAGGATTAGATATCTATGTCTAGGTATTTTTTTAGCATTATTGAATGTTGTGAATGTGAGCATGGAATTCCCTCATGTTATCTCCATTTGCTTTGATGGGATAGAACTAAAACCATTTTCTTCTCTTTTAAATTTGCTGTAACTCGGTTATTAGACTGAGCAACTTCTTATTAACTCTTTTGTGTTTCACTTGATTCTTCTGCGTATTCTAAGAGCAAACGCCTGTCATTTTGCATATGGCTTTCCTGAGATAATTCTTTGTTAATTCTGGGTTCTGATCACAGAGGTTCATGAGGGCAAGTGCCCACCTCATTCCTGCCTCCCCTAAAATGTTAAACACATGGCAGGGGCTCAAGGATTGGCCCTTGAGTGAAGGTGAAAAAATCATTAGGCTAAGGATTGAGGTTAGTCCTGGCCCTGGGTGGCAGGCCCTTGATGGGTCACCCCAATTCAGAGTCTGTACCTTTATCTTAACAGATTGCTGAGATTTATTGGATTCAGGGGAAGTGGTTTGGACTGATCAACTCAGAGACCTATTGCCAATTGTCCATTTGCATAAAGCAGGAGCTGAGTAATCAGCTTTCTAGGGAATCCCCATTTGGGGCAGAGGGTGCTTAGAAATAGGACCCTGGCTGAAGCTGGTGGATATCCCATGCCTGTCAGGCTTAGAAAATTCTTCCTCAGGAAGTTTGTCCAACACCAATCTCAACCCTCTCCCCTTGCATCCAAAGTGGAAAGTTGACAACTGGTCTCTCTTAGTCTTTTGTTTATTTCCAGACCCCTATTTGTTGACGGTTCAAGCTCACCAGCGTCTCCTTGGAAACCCTATACAGGGTCGCTATGGGTTGGAACCGACTCGATGTCACTTAACAACAACATTTGTTGTTACGGAGTCCTGGTGTGGTGCTGTGGGCTAATATGTCAGACTACAAAGTCATTTGAACTGTAAAGTCGGTGGTTCAAGTTCACCAGCTACTCCTTGGAAACCCTATACAGGGTCGCTATGGGTTAGAATCGACTTGACGGCACTTAACAACAACAACAACAATTTGTTGTTAATTGCCATCAAGTCGATTCTAACTCATGGCAACTTCGTATATGCAGAGTGGAACTGTTCCATAGGGTTTTCAAAGCTGTAACTTTTGGGGAGCAGATTGCCTGATCTGTCTTCTAGGATGCGTCTTAGAAGGGTTTGAACCACCAACCATTTGACTAGTAATCAAGTGCTTACTCAAGTGTTTGCACTGCCGATAAATGCTGTCTTTATCGTTTTGTTGTTGTTATTGTGTGCTATCAAGTAGGTTCTGACTCATAGCAACCTTGTATACATTTCTGAAAGCCAGTGGTGGATTTGAACAGCTGACCTTGTGGTTACCAATTCAGTGCTTATCCTACAGCGCCACACAAGGACTCTTATTGCTCAGCAATTCTAATTAATAGTGGTATTGATGTTCATAATCTTGCATTTCATTATAGTCATCGTAGTATTTGTTAAGAGGGGGCATGGGTTGCAGAGTGGTAGAATTCTTACCTTCCATGTGAGAGACCTGGGTTGGAATGCAGGCCAGTGCACCTAATGCTTAGCCACTACCTGCTTGTCAGTGGAGGTTTGTGCATTTCTCTGATGCTGAAGTGCAGCCAGAATGCGCCTTAGAAGTGAGGATGCTGAAACTTCCTCTCACATACTTTGGACATGTTATCAGGAGAAGAACATCATGCTTGGCAAAGTAACGGGTCAGCAGAAAAGTAAAAGACCCTTAATGAGATGGGTTGACACAGTGACTGCATAGTAGAATCATGTATAACAACCATTTTGAGGATGACTCAGGGTCCAGCAGCATTTTGTTCTGTTTTCTATAGCTGAGTCGCTGTGAATCGCAACTAACTTGACGGTACCTATGTATCAACAAGGGCTCCTGGTGTGGCACTATAGGATAAGTACTAGACTCCTAACCACAAGGTTGGTAGTTCAAGGCCACCAGCTATTCTTTGGGAACCCTGTAGAGCTAGAACCAACTCGACAGTACTTAACAACAACAATGATCAACAACAAATAACATACACAGGTTTCAGCGGAGCTTCCAGACTAAGACAAACTAGGAAGACCTGGTGATCTACTTCTGAAGACTTTACTACTGAAAACCTTTTGGAGATAATTCTGCTCTGACACGTGTGGAATTGCCACGAGTCAAAACGAACTCTTTGGCAATTGATATGATATTGGTATTAACCGTTAGACCTGGAGGAATGTTTGTGATGGAAGTCAGAGGGGGATGTTACAAAATAATGTCATAGTATGAGGTCATTTTTAAGAACAAACATCAGTTCCCTCCCAAATTGTTTTAGGTAATTAAGTCAATTACTAATTAGGTCAATTATTTAACCCCCTGTGGGCTAATGTGCCAGATTGCAAAATTCATTTGAACCGAAAGGTCGGTGGCTCAAGCTCACCAGCTGCTCTTTGGAAACCCTATACAGGTCGTTATGAGGTGGCATCAACTCGACAACATTTAACAACAACAACAGCAAATAGGACTCCAGTGTTATATCTGAGAAACAAAGATAGCAGTTATTCAGTAATCCTTACCTAACTGGTTCTTTTTCATTTTAACTTGTGGCACTGTGGGTTAATGCACAGGACTGCAAAGTCGGTTTGAACTACAAGGTCAGCAGTGCAAATTCACCAACCGCTCCTAGGAAACCCTTTACAGGGTCACTATGAGTCAGAACCGACTTGATGATACTTAACAACAACAACATATGACTCAAGTTTTTTATCTGAGAAACAAGGATAACAGTAATTCTTACTAACAGGTTCTCTTTCATTTTAACTTTTTTTTTTTTTTAGGTGAAAGTTTTACACAGTAAATTAGGGTCCCATTTTACATTCTTATACAGCTTGTTCAGTCATACTGTGTACAAGTTTTACAATGTCCCAGTATTCTCATTATTTCCCGTCTGTTTGTTCTGCTTCCATTGATCTGGCTTTCCACCCCTCCTTGCTTTCTCTCTTTGCTTTTGGGGAAATGTTGCTTGTTTAGTTTTATGTGCCAGACTGCAAAGCCATTTGAACTGTAAGGTTGGGGGTTCAAGCTCACCAGCTGCTCCTATACAGGGTCGCTATGGGTCGGAACTACAACAACAGTTGATTACTTAAGGAAACACATTTCTCCTGAATGGTATTGTTTATTTTATAAACCAGTCTATTCTTTGGCTGACAGGAGACCTCCGAGACCGGCGTCAGTTCTAAGTTAAAAGAATTATGTTAGGCAGTGGTCTTGAGAGTTCTTCTAGTGTCCATCAGTCCAGTGAGTCTGGTCTTTTTTAAGAAATTTGAGTTTTGTTCTACATTTCTTTTCATTCTATCCAGGACTTTCTGTTGTGTCCCTGGTCAGAATGGTTGGTAGTGGGAGCCATGGTTCATGTAAGCTGTTAGTACTGTGGACTGCTTTCTTCTCTGATGCTTTAGTTTCCTTCATTTTCTTCTGCCCCAGAGAAGAAGACATCAATAATTATTTCTTTGATTATATAATTATCAATAATTATAATTCACTTACAGACTTTGAGAATCCCAGGCACTACCCAATCAACTAGGATGTAGAGGCTTTTTTAAGCTTTTGTTGTGAATTCAGTGATAGTTTACATGAGAGAACACTGGTTTTGCACTCAACCAATTGCATTTTGTTTCATTGCAATGATTACAACATCCTCCATGCATTACCAGTTAACAGTATTTACCTCTATTCTCTCTCTCTCTTTTTTTTTTATGTACACAAAAACACGCAGGAATACATAATTGTTCAAACAACCAAAGGGCACATTCTGCAAGGCAGCCTCCTGCCTGCCAGCACACGACCTTTCTTTTTCCTTGAGTCTAGAGAACTCAGCAGCTATCTGCCTCCATTTCGGTTGTTGCTGCTTCTCTGGATAGTATCCCACCTTCCACTCATGCTTTTCTCTCTTGATGATCCTAAGGTCCTGTATAACTGGACTGTAAGATTAACTACGCCCCCCTTTTTGTTACACAACTGTAGAATATTACCTTAATGAAATATGATATGCCAATTGGTGGAGTAGTTCCAGGAGACTCTAGACTAACAGGTTCTTGTGCAGTTGAAATGGTATGAAGATATCATGTCCTCAGAATACTGGAAGCAGCACCCTCTGGCTATTTTTGTAAGGTGGTCTGAGTAAAGAAAGATAGGGAAGGATGCACCCCAAGCTACTCACATGGTTAGCTGGATGTGGAGAAGAGAAATTCCGACTGTGGTGGAAATAAATTAACTTTTTCTTTATCTTTACGTTGCTTCTTGAATGAAGGCTAGCTATTAAAGAACTTAAAGAAGTGATTTCTTTAATATTTTAAGTTTCTCAGTAGTTTGGATACTAACACCGTAGTCACAAAAATTGCATTGAGAAAAGCACAAATCTAGAAACATACCATGATTCAGTTTCATAATTTTTGATGCATTTAACCACCAAGATTTGAAGAGGGGAGAGAAAGTGCGAGAGTCCTAAACCAAGCCGGTCTTGTATGTCCGCAGCATCTACTGCCGGGGCTGCTCCAAGCCCCTGTGTTGCTCGTGTGCTCTCCTGGACAAAGACCACAGCGAGGACAAGTGCGACATCAGTGTGGAGATCAAACAGCGGCAGGAGGATCTGGACACCATGACGGAGGCTCTGCAAGAGCAAGAATGCGCATTCGCTGCTGCACGCACTCAGCTGCAGTCAGTCATTAGCCAGCTGGGCAAGGCTCGTGCCAACACAGAGAAATTGATCCAGGCGCGGGTGAGCGAGGTGGTACAACAAGTACAGGCCCTAGAGAACGAGCTGCTCCAGAGCGTAGAGGCGCGGTATCAGAGTGACAACAAAGAGATCATCAAACTCTTGGAACACTTGGACATCGTGCTGCAGCGCATCCGCATGGGGGGCATGCTAGTGCAGAAGATGAAGCGCTATGCCTCAGACCAGGAGGTACTGGACATGCACAGCTTTCTGCACAAGGCACTCTGCCACCTCAGACAGGAGGAGCCCCAGAGCCTGCAAGTCCCTGTCTACACCAACAGCTTTGAGGAATTCAAGGAGGAGTTCAAGAAACGCCTGAAGGGCCTGGTTTCGAGCATCGCCCAGGAGACAGGTAAGCGCTCGGATCCAAGTCAAGGTGGCAGCCTGTGTGCCATTTTTAAAGGGCTTATTCCTCACAGTTGCCCCCTGGGGAAGACAGATCAGAAAGGATCATCTCCATTAACAGAAACAAAAACTGAGTTTTTACTAAGCCTCTTGGGATTAGTCAGGTCCCATGGGTGCAGGATCAAGGATATGAGGCCCTGACAAAGGATTGCAGGCACCTAGAGGTGGGTAATTGAAACAAAGCACCCTCTGAATCAACTGTGCCCCTTGGGGAACATGGGCAGTTGAGACTCAAAGCTTAGAACTAGATTCTGGTATCATTTTGGCCCCAGCATGACTGACCACTGCAGAAGGTCTGTGTCCAAGAACAGAGATGCCAACTGGGGCATGAGGTTTAGGGCGGAAGGAGGCTAAGAAAACTCCTCAGAGTGGTTAACTGCTTGTCCCAACCAGTCAGTACTCAGTGGAGGTGACCCCTTGTTCCCAGAGTGGCCTGCCACCTGGACCAGCTATCAAACTTTGAAGACCCTCCTGGTATTGGGCATTTGGGGATGAAGAGACAGCAGACCAGTTCCTGACCTGTTTCACTGGGAGACAGGCAGTGGGCACATCATACAGCCCCTAAGATACTTGGCTCTGTGCTCCAGGAATTCTAGAAGCTCTGTATGAGCTGACGATGTCATTGGGGCTCTTGGGATAATTGGGAGTGGGGAACAAGAGGGTGGCCTAAGTGAGACTAAATCTCTAAGCTGGAATCCGATCTCTGGACAGCTGGTATGAAGTGCCCTTACTGAGAAAGTGGGGGGAGAGTACAGAATCTGAAGGCTCCAGGCAGGTGCCAGTGATGGAAGGCTCATCCCCTCCTTTTCTTGGAGCCGAGGGGTGTGGACTCTAAAGAATGGACAGGACACTTGTGCCTTCTCCAACCAGGCAGTGAATAACACCCCCATACGCAGAAAATGACCCCAGTGATGATAAACAGCTGATCTTGGGAATTGTAACCTGGCAGTGGCAGAGAGAGAATACAATGATTTCTCTCTCTGCCACTGCCAGGTTACAATTCCCAAGATCAGCTGTTTATCAGCGTAGTGGTTACGAATCGGGCTGCGAACCTTAAGGTCAGCGGTTCGAAACTACCAGCCGCTCCACGGGAGAAAGATGAGGCTTTCTACTCCCATAAAGATTTACACCCTCGGAAACCCTGTACAGGGTCGCTATGGGTCGGAACCGACTCGACGGCACTTAACAACAACAACAATATACCATTACAATACACAATGGCTTCATAGTAATCAATTTCTTTAAACTATAATCTATTTCGTGATTACATTTTCTTTTGATTCCTTTTGATGTAACTTCAAGTTACATCAAAGAACGTCAAAATATTTTCCTTGATCTTTTCATATCTTGCTTCCTTGTACTCCCTAACTACCTTGGTAACGTCTGTTTTCCATAAATGATTCTGTTTTTCTCTAATCCTCCCTAAAATGTCAAGTTAACCTTCAAAGAAAGTTCTAAATCTTAACTTCTATCCCTACCCTCATCTATTATTTTCTATAGATTCATTAATCACAATTCATAATCAAAGCAGTATTTTTACCATAACTGGTCATATATATCAGTTACTTATAATTGATTTAATAATAAAACAAGAGCATAAAAAGTACTTACAGTTTTCTTAGTTAAGAATAAACGGAATAACTTCCCCACACTAACAATATCTCTATCTAAAAACATCTAGTTAAATTTCTACTGATATTCTTACGTGTTCCCACAGCCCTTAATTGCGTCTTAGCTGTTTTCTAGGGGTCTTAATGTCCCTGACCGAAACTACACAGGATGTTGATTATAATCTTAAACTAGAATTGGCAGTGCTTTAGCTGGTGTGGTTTCTCCTAGTGGTGAAACTCATTGTTACTTTAAGAAAGCAATTATTATAACTACACATGATTGAATACAGTGTAAAAACTTCTGAGTGTATTTCTGTACCCTAAATAGAATCATAGAAAAGCCTCCTAAAAATTTCTTTATAAAAATCAAGAACTACTATTGAGGTGTTAAAAATTAAAAATGATTTCTTCATAAGAAACAAGAACTGCTGCAGGGTCTTTGCATGTTGTTTTCTCCTCGGGACCTTGCCTTCCAAGGAGAGACTCATTGTAGCCTTGCTTAACAATGAGTTTTCCATGCTCAGGGTCTCCCGCCGCTCCGTTCCGTGAAGACATGGCCCCCGCCAAACTCGCTCTTGCTGAATGTAGAGAAGTTGGTGAGTAGCTATGGTGGCCCAGAAATGGAGAGAGGCGCACTTGAGTTGGGGGCTAATGGCACGCACCCTCAAATGCCACCCACTCTCCCTTCATGCTGGGCTCATACCCACTGTAGCTGAGAGAGCTTTCCCACTAATTGCCATGCCAGCCCCTTCATGAAACTGCTCCTATGCTGCATGATGTCCTGGCAGATGAATCTCAAGGCAAAGCAATGGTGACATTGTCCCTGTCACCGTCCCTGACCAGGACGCTCCTTACCAAGACTGCCCTGACATACTTGAGACCTTCTTTGTGTTCTCCAGATGCAGCTCAACCCAGGAGTGCCAGCCCAGAGGCTGCCAGCACGCCCAGCAATGCTCTTGACACTCGTGAAGTTGACCAGGTGAGATGCGGTTGAGGTGTGAAGGGGAGGCAGTAGGGACTGGCAGGTCACGTGGGTTGGGCGTTTCCATGTCAGGAAGGAAGCTCACTTGCTGTGCCGAGTGTATGTAGAACGAAGGAGAGAGAGTGCTGGAGAGAGGGACAGCAAGTGATCGGCCGGGAGTACAAGAAGACATCCAGGAAAGGCTGCCTGACTCTGACCTCCTGAATGCCAAAGTAGCTCGTTATGGGACCGGAGGCAGGTTCAGGAGAGGTGGTATAGGTCCAGGGGTAGACAGGAAAGACATGGAGGAGGTGGTCACTGCTGCATGACCCTGATTACCAATGAACTATCCTTTTACTGTGCCCCAACCCAGTTATGTGAGCCTTTTTCTGGGGTCAACATATGTGGGTCCCTTCCTCCAGACACATGTATCTTAGAGAGGAATGGGGAATGAGGTCAAGAGTCAGACTCCCTTCCAGAAGCCTGGCTCCACCACCCGGTTTCTAGGACCAGCACTTATCTAAGAGCCATAGCTAGTCATGGTTGGAAGCTGCCACCAGAGCCCCGACCTGGGACTGTTGCATGCACACACCTCTAGGGACAGGGAGCTCCCTCTTTCTTGAGGTAGCTGTTTCCATGGCAACATTTTTGGCCTGCCCTCTATGGTGTTCACCAGGATGTGCTTCCTCAGTTCCTTCCTAGACATGACATCTGCTCTCCTTTCCATTCTGTTTAGAAACACTCATGTGTGCAGCCCCTCTAGGTTCTAGGCCCAGGACTGACTGGTCCTCCCTGGAAAGCAGGTCTTCAGTTGGGTGGTTGGGTGGTGACAAGCCTTTGTAGCTTTGACATGGTGTGACCCATAGGAGAAAGCGCTTGCTGTATGTGGAGGCAATCAGGAGGCTTCCTGGAAGAGGCAAGACTTAGCTTCTGAGACTTTGTTGTTAGTGACTGTCAGAGACTGGGGCTGCCAGTCTCTTTTGAAGCTGTAGAGTGGTCGGCTGAGCGAACGTACCATACTTTGTTTTGATCAGTTCACTATTAGTGCATATTTAGGTTGTTCAGGAATTACAAACAATGCTACAGTGACTAATTTCCACCAAATAAGTTCTATAAAAATGGTAATGTCTACAGTTCCCGGCTGCCTTCCAGGTACCAAACCAAAACACTGCCGTTGAGAGTTGATTCAGACTCCAGGTACCAGTAATCACTGGTTAAACAAACAAACAAAAATAGCAAGAGAGGCCATACTGCCTTGTAAATACATCTAGACATTTTGGTGGGCCTTGCTCTTATAAGGAGTCCCTGGGTGGTGCCAGTGGCTAAGGCACTGAGCTACTAATAAAAGGTTGGAAGTTGTGTCCACCCATGGGCACCTCAGAAGAAAGGCCTGATGATCTGCAGCCAAGATATCAGCCACTGGAGCACAGCTCTACTCTGACGCACATAGGGTCAGCATGAGTCAGAGTAACCGTATGGCAACTGGTAAATCCCCTCATAAAGCCCGAGCAGACCGCGCCTCTCTTTCAGCTACTGAGCTCTTTGAACCTGGGACATCAGAAGACTGGTCCTTTGCGAAGCCTCTTGCTTTCACGTTGGTAACAGACAGTGGGGGTCAGAGGGGGGCATTGTGGAATCTCATTGTGAATGCGGCCCATGTATTTTCCCTCCTTTTTTTTCTCATAGGCCTAATATATATATATATATATATTTTTTTTTTTTTTTGCAATGGCGTTACAATACTTTCATGGGAAACCTAAATTTGTTTTGTTTTTTTTAAGGTTTTTATTGTGGGTTGAGTGAAAGTTTTCAGGGCACATCATCAGTTTCACATTCAAACATTCATATACCTTGTTTCATTATATTGATTATAATCCCCTCCACATACCATCAGTTAACAGTTTCTCTCTGTCCTCTTTAGCTTTTTTTTTGGGTGTGGGGGGAAACTTTGCCTTTTTGGAATTTACAGTCTCGGCTTTTAGGGAAGGTTTTTACATTTATCTGTGGGTATCCAGGGCTCATGTATGAGATTACTACCAGCATAACTGAATAATCAGAAAAGGGACATTTTGCTATGTCTGCTAGGTGGCTAAAGTCTGATCCTCAGAGCCTATGGTTTGGAGGGTCTGCAATGCCTGGACCCACAGGGACTTGAACTCCTGACCGGGTCTGCACGGTCTGCATCAGATTCCCCCTTATTTATTATTTGTTTAAGGGACGCTGCCTGTCTTAGGCGGTCAGTGCAAATTCCTCAGTCTTACTCGTCATCGAAACTCATTGCAGCATGGCAATGGCTCTGTCTTAGGTTGCCGAGGCTAAATTTGTTTTTTAGAAGCTATAAAGCAACTCTAAATCAGTCATGATTGTTTTTTCCTTTGTAGGGTTCTTATGTGTGTTCAGTGCTTTATAGCACTTGGGGTGGGAGTAGGGTGGGGGACACAGAGGACGTGGAGCTCAGTGGGCCAAGCAGAAAAGCAATCTTGTACACACCAACAGTTTGCAGTCAGATGTAGGAAGATAGAGTCTTTTGAACTGTTTTGTTGTTGTTATTGTTATTGTTTGTTTTTTAATCACTACCCAGTATAAAAATTGTACTTTACATCTTAACCTCATTGTACACACACACACAGACTCCTGGTGTGGCGCTGTAGGATAAGCACTGGCCTGCAAGGTGGCAGTTCAAACCAACCAGCTGCTCCTTGGAAACACTATGGTGTTGTTGTTGTGAAGTGCCATCGAGTCGGTTCCGACCCATAGCGACCCTGTATAGGATTTCCAAGGAACAGCTGGTGAGCTTGAACCACCAAGCTTGCAGTTCAACTGGCTCATTAACCCACAGCGCCACATGAATTGGAACTGATTCAACAGCAATTAGCACCAACACGTACACACACATACCATTCGCTAACAGAGACGGTTCAGAAAACAAGTTACTCTCCCTACATGGGATGTACTCCGCAGTTTTCTGTCCTGTACTAGTCTATTTAAATTTCAAAATGCTGGTCATGACTAAATTGATTCACATGGTCTGTTTATGTACCACAAATAATAATTTGAAAAACACCAGTGTAGTGAGTTCAGTGGTGATTGTAGAATGTGTAAATGCCTCTGACCCTAGGAAACACCCATGTAGAATGGCGTCTCTGACTCCATTAGCTGTTCTTCCTTTAAAAAAAAAAAAAAGTTGTTGAGATTATACAGAGTAAAGCACATGCAATTCAACACTTTCTACAGTTCAGTAAAGTTGATTACGTTGTACAACTGTTCTCTCTTGCATTTCCTGGGTTGTTCCTCCATTGTGAACATAATCAGCTCACTGCCCCCTAAAGTTCCTATTCTAATCTTTCGAGTTGATGTTGTGAATCTGGTGCCGAATAAATAGCTCTTAAAACAGCTCAGTGTTCAAGGCAGACATGCCTTTGTTTTTGTAAAGAAACTCAGTAATGGAAGGAGAGTGGGGTGTCTCAGCTCTCTAGTGCTGCTATAACAGAAATACCAGATATGGATCACTTTAACAAACAGGAATAGATTTTCTCACGTTAGGAGGCTAGGAGTTTGAATCCTGAATGCTGGGTCTAGGAGAAGGCTTTGTCTCTCTGTTGTCTCTGGAGGAAGCCCCTTGTCTCCTCTCAGCATCTTTGGGCCTAGTGTTTCTTGGAGATCATCATCAATCTTCCCTGGGCCTAGGAAGTTCACAGCACAGGGACGTCCAGACTAGAGGACACACCCTGCACCTGCCTCTTCTTTCTTGGTGGCAGGAGCTCCCTTTGATCAGAGCTTGCTTGTTTAATCTCTTTTATATCTCAAAAGAGAATGACCCAAGATCCAACCTAATCATGTAGTTGTATCCTGCCTCATCAACATCACCCCCTCTAATCCTCCTTGTTAGCACCACAGAGGTGAGGATTTACAACACAGGATAATTACATCAGATCCCAAATGGAGGCAAATTACATAATAGTGAGAATTGTGGCCTAGCCAAGTTGACACATAAGGAGCTCTGGTAGTGCAGTGATTACGAATTGGGCTGCAAACCTTTAGGTCAGCAATTCGATACTACCAGCCATTCCACAGGAGAAAGATGAGGCTTTCTACTTCCGTAAAGATTTACGGAAACCCTGTGCAGGTCACTGTGAGTCGGAACCGACTCGAAGGCACATCACGAAGTTGATACATGTTTTGGGGGGATGTGGCACTGTGGGTTAATGTGCCAGACTGTGAAGCTGTTTGAACTGCAAGGTTGATGGTTCAAGCTCACCAGCTACTCCTTGGAAACCCTATACAGGGTCGCTATGGGTCGGAATTGATTCGACGGCACTTGACAACAACAATAATTCAGTCCATATGAGGGGTTAGGAAGGAAAGGAAAGGGGGCTCCATTATAGTAAATGGAATGAAAGCCCACATCACAGCACTTGAGACTAAGAAAAACCCAGCCACCAACTTTTGTGTACCACCAGCCACCAGTTTTGGGTACCACCATAGCAGACACTTCTCTACCAGGGACCCTCTTTATTCACATGTCAGCTCAGACTTGGGCCAGTAATTTAAGGAGGCCCTGGTGTTCCCCACTGAGGCAGTGGGCCTGACCCCATAATCTACCACAGAACTGGAAGAGAGGTCCCTTTAGAAGTCCCATGAAGAAAGTATGTCCCTGGCCCTGATTGTTGTACATTCAAGTACCTGTTGGATAAAGGGCCATTCCCGCCGTGGGAATCCCTTCCCTCTACAGCAGACCCCTGTTGGATGGTCATCCATTGGGCACACATGGGGTTTGGGCACCAAGAGCTGTAAGGCCAAGGCATCAGGATTGAAGGCAGGAGTAACAAGCCAGAACTCCTGAGTTTGGGTTTCCCCTTTGAAGGAGCATGTCACATGCTGCTGGCTGTTTTCCACCAAGCAGCCCAGTGTACATTCGCTTCTACTCCGTGTTGTAATTGAGAAAGACATTGTTGTTCCATGCTGTATGGTCGGTTCTGACTCACAGCTACCCTGTACAGGGTTTCTGAGGAGCAGCTGGTGAGTTTGAACCACCAACCTTGTGGTTAGCAGTCCAGTACTTATCCTACAGCTCCACACCAGGACATCTTGAGAAAGATGAGAAGGAAATACAGACAGTGATTAAAGAGAAGGGAGCACACACAGGGGCAGGGAGGGGACTTGCTTTAGGAAACACTAGACTCAAGCCTCCTGCAGGCCCTTTCTAGACATGTGACCTTGGGAAGTTACTTCCTCTGTGCCTCAGTTTCCTTCTCTGTAATTTTTTTTTTAATTCACATAAAAATTTTTATTTACCTTTTTAACCGTTTTTAACGATTCGGTTTTGGTATTTAGTACATTCACGCTGTTCGTAACCATTGCTACTATCTAGTTCCAGAACAATTTCACCGCCACAAAGAACACTTTGTACCAGTTAAGCTGTTTGTTTCCACTTCCTTCCTTACAGCCCCCTGGTAGCCACTAATGTCCCTTCTGTTTCTATGGACTTACCTATTCTGGATACTTTATGTATGTGGAATCAGACAGTCTGTGACTTTTTATGTCTGGCTCCTTTCATTTAGCATGTGTCAGTACTTCGTTCCCTTTTATGGCTGAACAACAACAACAACAACACGCGTTCTATCGTATGTGTTCACCATAGTTGGAGTAGCTGTTCATCTGCTGATGGGCCTTTGGGTTGTTTCTACCTTTTGGCTCTTTTGAATAGAGTTGCTATGAACATTTGCATACTAGGATTTGTTAGAACATCTGTTTTCATATCTTTGGGGCCTATACCTAGGACTAAAATTGCTGAGTCATGTGGTAAACTGGGCTGCTAACCTCAAGGTCAGCAGTTCGAAACTACCAGCTGTTCGTGGGAGAAAGATGAGGTTTCTGCTCCTGTAAACATTTACAGCCTCAGAAACCCTGTACAGGGTTGCTGTGAGTCGGAACCGACTCCACGGCACATAATCAGCACCAAGATAATTCTGTGTTTTAAGTTTTTGAGAAATCACCCCTGCCTACCATAGAGTAGTAATAAAAATAGTAACTGTTACTATATGACACTTATAAATACCAGGTGTTGTTCTAAATATTTTACTTACATTAGCACATGTAATTCATATAACCTTCTGAGGTAAATATCACTATTCCCATGTTATGAAAGGCGAGTGAGACCCAATGCGAGCTTGGATGACTCAGGTATGGTTAACATCACAGGGATGTCCGGGACTGGCCTCGAAATAGGGGTTCGGTTCACGAGGAGGAGATACCTGGTGGCGGTAAAGATAGCAAAAGAATACACAGACAGACAGAAGAAGGGGGACAATGAGGCACCCAAAGCCAGAGTGGATATATCACTGGTGGGCAGGCGTGGGACTACAGGCATCATGGCCTCTGCAGGCAGCAACTCACTGCCCTGCAATCTTTACTGCATGCCCTCCAACCCGTAATGCACTGCAATCTTTACTGCATGCCCTCTAATCTGTAATGCACACCTGGGGAGGCCCGGGTCTCTGTTTTATTTAAGAGAGGAGCTTCACACCAAGCTGGGAGGGACTTAGGCAAGGTACAGCTAATTTCAGTAATTTTCTAGACATTTAGGTAACTTTACATCGTACGTACTTCACTGGTTCGAATCCCAGGCCAGCAACTTGGTTTCTCAGGCTCAATTAACATATCTATAGCCCCTGAGCTAAGTTGGGGGAAGGTGAGAGGTAAGGACAAAAGCTTGGGGGGAGTTCTGCTGCTTTGGCCTCCTGAGCCAGGTTTTCAGGAGGACTGGAGACTCCCAGGTGAATGGGCTGCACCTGGAAAAGGGATTAGGGAGGATGGGTTCTTTGTCTATAGAACAAAGAACCGAGAAGTAGCTAAGATATTTTTAGTTAATCCTTTGGAGAAAGGCTTGACCTTTGAAACCTTTAGTCTCGGCTTTAGGAGGTTCTAATATTTCTCTGTGGATAATAAGGGCTCATATTTGCAATTAATAAAACATAACTAGATATTAAGATGAAAAACAATTTGCCACTAACTGCCAAGTGGCTAGATCTGTTACACTCGGGCCTATAGGGCCTCGAACCTCTGACCAGGCCTACACGGTCTGCAACACAGGGATGATGCTTTCGGCTCAATGGAAGGGTTTTCTCACTGTTACAAGTGTGCAGCTGTGGAAGGAACTGCTTTTATCAGAAGTGAGCTCTTTGTCCCTGGAGGTATGTAAATGGGGCTAGCATGGGAAACAGTTGGGCAGTGTGATCTCCTAGCCCTTTTAGTACACACATAAATTTAAGTAGTCCCTGGCCACCAACACTCCCAGGTCCGAAGGAGGTGATGTCTTGGAGGATTTGGGGAGGGTTCTTGTGTCTGTTGGGCTCGTGGCTTTGGATCAGGCAGCCTGCACTTGCACCTGGGTCTGCCACCTGGTCATTTCTGACTCTCTTGTTTCTCAATGTTGTAGCCTGAGGAGGTACAGACGACTCCAGAGGAGACCCTGGGGCTGTCTGAGACCCAGCCAGTGACTGTGGTCGAGCAAGTGCCCACAGGATACCCAGTCCCGCTGTTTGCATTCTCCATCAATGACCCCTCTTACAGAGAGGTAAGCTGCTGCCCGCCCACTTACCCTGCCAAGGGTTCCGTCCATGATCAACATTGGTTCTAGACATGGATTCAGCTGTGGAGTGTGGGTTGCCCAGTCCATGAAAAGCCACGCCAAGTTTTGACACAGCATCTAGGCGATCCTGTCAATCCTGAGCCTTGGCCGGGGAGTCCTTAAAAGATGGTTTACATTACACACTCATTGTAAAAACAGTATTCAGGCAACGCTAATGAAGCTTGAGGCCTCACAGTGACTTCATTCTCCCATCTGCTGTATGTACTTTTAGAACAGTCACTCATTTCACTAAGTTCAAGTTTACGAAAGTGGTTGATAGTGTTTTCATCTCCTATGTGGAGTTGGTGTCTGTTCCTCCTCACCCCACATGACCCAGTCCGTATAGTCCCTGGGCCTTATATCCCAGGGACAGAACTGCTGAATTTTCCTGTCCCTTCCATAGAGCTGCAGTGTCGCCATCAGGGTCAGGGGGACCCACTGCTTTCCTACTGGTCTCCCAGCTTCTAACAAGGCAGGACTGCTAGTCACAAAGTAAGCTGTTCAAACCCACCAGCTGTTCCATGGAAGAAAGATGAGATTTTCTGCTCCCTAAAGATTTACAGTCTCAGAAACCCGATACAGGGTTGCTATGAGTCAGAACCAACTCCACGGCACTTCACCACCACCACCACCATCAAGGCAGTCAGGGATGCAACTGGAATGAGAATCCAGGCGTCAATCTGCTCTCCAGGAGCTCTGGTGGCATATTGAGTTAAGTGCTGGGCTACTAACTGCAAGACTGGCTGTTCAAAACCCACCAGCCGCTACTTGAGAAAAAGATGAGGCTGTCTGCCCCCATAAAAATGTACCATCTCGAGCATCCTACAGAATAGTTCCATTCGGTCCTGTACCTGCTGTGAGTCGGAACAACTCAATGGCAGTGGCTTCTGGGTGGATTTCCTCTCTTGCTCCTGGCTACACTATTGTGACGCTCCTTCTAAGCATGGACCGGTAAACTGGGACCCCCTAGGACAGTCAGAGACCAGAAGAGGTTGGTGGGCAGCAGACAGGCTCAGTGCAGAGCAGCATGAGAAGACTTTCTATCTGAAGAAAGGTGCCATCTGTCCAGGTAGAGAGCAGTGGAGTAGGTATGGTGGGCAGGAGCACAAGAGTGATCCCAGTGCCCCTGGGGCCACCTAACCTGGCCCTGTGACTCCCCCACTACACAGGAGATCTCCAGCCCACTTACACCCCAGAAGAGGAAGTTCTGCCAGACCGAGAGTCCCAGGAAAATCATCAAAACAGAGTCTGAAGAGGAGAAAGAGACAACACTGTCCCAGAGCCCCAGCAATCAGCCCACACCCAGCACCTCCACGGCAGTCTCACCGCCTCACCATGATGGGCCCTCCAGCCCCAGGAGCCCTGCCACTGGAGATGAAGTCTCCCTGCCCAACAACAACCATGTGGCCAGCGAGCCTGGGGAGGCAGGTAGGGAGGGGGGGACAGCAGAAGAGGCAGAAGCCTGTGTGCTGTCCTCCAGGGGTTGGATGGGATCCCTCTTCTGCATTTTGACCCCTATCTGGGAAAATCCAACCCAAGCCTATTCCTTTGTGTGCCCTGCTCTGAGCTGCTACCTAGCAGAGCAGGGAGCGCCCACAGTTCACCTAGAAATGAGAATCCATGAGGTTTACCAGGATTTTGCTCTGATCCAAATGCATCCCCATGCAGGGCTAAAACACCAAGTTTTATAGCTCCTTTCCCCAGTACACTCTTACAGTGCCCGGTGCTATGCGTTGCACAAGGAATGTTTGCTGGTGAGTGCCCTGGGTAAAGGCTTGGATGAAGTTTACAACCTTCATTTTCTTAAATGTTTTCTGCATAGGCCATCCCCCTTATCCCCGCCCTCCCGGAGGGACCACATTTGTCTAAGATATCTTTCATGACCAACGTTAAGACGGGGTCCTTGAGCAGGAGTGAGGTCAGCCCATAGAATCCTGAATCAAGAGGGTCTGGCTTCCTGGATCTGCTTCACCCAGAGGCCAGCTTGGTTCTTTATTCCAAGCCCCAGACTGAGTCTAGACGCTGGTCACAGACTAAGCCCTGGACCCCGACCCTGGTCATACACTGAGCCCTGACTGTGCTCACAGACTGAGCCCCAACCCTGGTCACACACTGAGCCCTGACCGTGCTCACAGACTGAGTCCCAACCCTGGTCACACACTGAGCCCTGACCCTGGACACACACTGAGCCCTGGCCCTGGACACACACTGAGCCCTGGCCCTGGACACACACTGAGCCCTGGCCCTGATCACACACTGAGCCCTGACCCTGGACACACACTGAACCCTGACCCTGGTCCAGACTGAGCCCTGACCGTGGACACACACTGAGCCCTAACCCTGGTCCAGACTGAGCCCTGACCGTGGACACACACTGAGCCCTGGCCCTGGACACACACTGAGCCCTGACCCTGGTCCAGACTGAACCCTGACTGTGGACACACACTGAGCCCTGACCCTGGTCCAGACTGAACCCTGACCGTGGACACACACTGAGCCCTGACCCTGGTCCAGACTGATCCCTGACTGGTATTCCATACTCACAAATGCTATCGGTTATCAAAGGATTTCGATGAACTAGATGAACCATCTTTCAACTCTAATTATTAAGCTCATGGGGCTGAGAATTGCAACAAGCCAAAGTGTTTTGGGTAGAGTTGCCAAAGTTTCCAAATCAGGTGGTGTTTGTCAAGCCTTCTGCCAAAGGAACACATTCTAAAGTTCAGGCCACCAGCCTAATTCAACATTAACAGCGAAAACTAGTGGACACCCAGTTGTGAATAACTTCTCCGCACATACAAAACTAATGCAACCTGACATACATAATGAATATTCAGACTCCCAACCCTACCTTCCACAGGAAACTCATCCGCAAACACAATCCACTCGCCTGCCCAGGACACTCAGATGGGGCCTAATAGCATCATCATGCCTGTTTCCGAGGAGCGCGTGGTGGTGATCAGCAGCTCGGAAGACTCAGATGCCGAAAACTCGGTGAGTGGTCCAGCAGTTCACCCCAGGACTTCTGCCTCCCCCAATCCCAGGTCCCAGAAGGCACAGCCTCAGCAGGTGACTCTAAGACTCGCCCTGCACCTGGGGAGTTTTGCAGCGAGGCAGTGAGTCCTGAGCTGTGTTGGGAATGGCCTCTGCGTGCCAGCTGTGTGCCTGGCCTCCCCGGCCCTCCCACCACACCAGGGCAGGAGCCTTCAGTAACCATACATACTCCTTTGCCATGCTGATAGTGGGTTTCCTGCAGGAGCCTTATCTCTTCTCTAGAATATCACATGCCTTAGTCTGGAGCTTCCTTATTTATATTCTGCCCTCTTAAGTCCTCAGCAAGGGCAGGTCAAGAAGTTATTCCCATGGTTCGTGGTTAAACCCCAGTCAGTGAGGGTCTATAAAGGGGTGAGAGGTCACAGGGCCACACGAGCAAGTCTTGACTCTATATAAGAAAGAGCTTCTCTAAAGCCATCCTGCAGTGGACCAATGGCCTTATGGGTAGTAGCCCTTCTGTCCCTGGAATATATTAATGTAGGTTGGGATGTCACCTGTCCAAGGGAACAAGGGACCCGAACAGAGTGAAAGGTTGGACTGGGTGGCCCTAAGTTCCCTTCCAGCCCTCAGTCTGAGGTTCTTGTTGGAAAGTGCGTGGAACCCATGGAGACGACACCACCCTCCCTGACAGCCCAGCCACAGCTGAGAACACGAGGAACACCCTACACCCACTGGGCCTCCCATCTGCCCCAAGACATGAGCAGCCTCCCAGCCTGGCCTCCCCATCATCTTTCTGAGCAAGCCGGTGTCCCCGAGACCCAGCCTCCCATCAGTCACCAGGAACGCGCTGTCACCATCCACCGCGGGATTGGCCTCCCCAACCGCAGAGTGCGAAGAGGCAACTACGTTCGCCAGGCCTTCGGCTTCCCCTTCAGAGCATATCGTGCCCCTGTGTGGACTCATGCTAGCCTTGTTGCCCCAGCCACCACAGGGCCTGCCAACCAGTTAGCCCTGGTCCAAGAGGGTCCTGCCCTCCGAAGGACCACCTCCCGGGCTCGAGGAGCAGGGCGTCGACGAGGTCGCAGGGGTTCCCGAGTCACCCAGTGGATCAACCAGTTTTTTGCCCTCCCTCTTTCCTCAGTGTCTTTCCCGCATGGTACCTCTGCCAGGGGTGCTGAGATGGGAGAGAGGGCACTCCAAATTCTTGAGGCAAGAGCTCCCCCTGGTGATTCTGACAGAGCCCCTGTGGAGAATCCCCAAGTCTAATCGCCTCTGAGAGCCTCTCCAGTTGTATTTCCACCACCCACTCCTTCTGGAGTGCCCCTTACCAGGCCAGTTCCCATGCCCCCTCAGACGAGCCCCCCAAGGGCTTCTGCCTTTTTGTGTGTGTGGCTGCAACCATCCTCTTGTGACTATGGCCAAACACCCCTGACCTGGTCCTTCTCCTCCAGTCCTGGCCCTGCTCTAGAGGCCCTGCACATAGTGAATATTCAATAAATTTTGGTCAATGACTGAACAAAGCAATGAATGACTACAGGGACCTCTGGGTGGGGAGACATGGGTCCCTTCAGGCTGAGAGGGGAAGACTGAGATTCGGGCTCTCGTTCCTCACACCTCTGGGTCTCACTGCCCAAGAAGGAAACTTTGCCAGCTCTTTGCACCCCACAGTAGTGTAGCCCCAACCCTTCCTCACCCTAAGCTTTGCCACTGGACTTCTGCCAGGATCCAAGTCCATGAGGGCAATGACTCTGCCTGCCCCAGGACCTGGCCTATACGGCTGCTCAATAAATAGTTGTTGAAAGAAAACCCTTGTAAACCCTTACTCCTTGGCTATCCTGATTGTGGAGGGACTTACCGCTGCCCTAAAGGCTGTTTTTGTCTTCTCTTGCCCTGAGGCCTGGTTCTCCTCTGAGGCCCTATATCCTCTCTTCTTCCATACCTGTGAGCACATGAGGTGGAAAATGGGCTCAAGGCCCTCCTTGCTCCTTGGACTGATGTCTCTGCCATCAGATCAGATCCCTCAGGGATATGAGGTTCCAGTCACTGGGTGTACCCTACTCCCCCAGTCATCTGGGACATCCTTCGGCCTCATGTAGGAGAAACTCTGGCCCCTGCCTCTAGGTTTCTTCTCCCCATTCAAGTCCTTCCTGGGTGACTTCAACACCCATCACTCTCAGGGATCTTCATCCCATTCAACTGCAGCTGCCAACTCCATGGCCACAGGTTGGGCAGCACCATCTCCAAGAACTGTCCATTCCTACAACACTCTCAGACCTCACAGCCTCCTGCTTCTTGCAGAAGATCCTGGTTCTTCAGCCTTCTTGGGTGCTGCAGCTTTTCTCCTTCCCACTGGCTCCTCCCACCTCTCTGTTTCCGCCTTTCTCTGGCCAGCACACTGCCATCTCAGCCCATCTCTAATGAGATCATGTCCTCTTACTCCCCACCCCTCCCCCCCCACTTCCTTTAGCCTTGCCGCCTCTGTGCTGCCACCTGGAGGTTGGACTTTCCTGGAGAAAAGTCATTCCTCCAGGAACACTGCAAATGATCGCCTCTAACCTGCAGGAGAGCTCATGATAGATTTTTCAAGACCAATAAGTTCTTCATTGCAAATACCTTTTCTGAACAACATAAAAGACGACTCTACACATGGGCCTCACAGATGGAATACACATAAATCAAATTGACTACATCTGTGGAAAAAGATGGTGGAAAAGCTCTGTATCATCAGCCAAAACAAGACCAGGGGCAGACTGTACAACAGATCATCAGTTGCTCACATACAAATTCAGGCTGAAACTGAAGAAAATTAGAACAAGTCCACAAGAGCTGAAATATGACCTTGAGCATAACCCACCTGAATTTAGAGATCATCTGAAGATTAGATTTGATTCATTAGACACTAATGAGTGAAAAGAAGAAGAGTTGTGGGATGACATCAAGAACATCATACAGGAAGAAGCAAAAGGTCATTAAGAAGAAGGAAAAGACCAAAATAGTTGTCAGAAGAGACACTGAAACTTGCTTTCCAGTGTAGAGATGCTAAAGCAAATGGAAGAAATGAGGAGGTACAAGAGCTGACTAGAAGGTTTCAAAACGCAGCTCAAGAAGACAAAGTCAAATACTAGAATGAAATGTGCAAAGACCTGGAGTTATGAAACCAAAAGGAAAGAATATGATCAGTATTTCTCCAATTTTTCTCCAGGGAACTGAAGAAAAAAAATCAAGCCTTGACTTGCAATATTGAAAGATTCTATGGACAAAATATTGAATGTTGTTGTTGTTGAGTGCTATTGAGTCAGTTCCGACCCATAACGACCCTGAACAGGGTTTCCGAGGCTGTAAATCTTTACGGGAGCAGAAAGTCTCATCTTTCTCCCACAGAGCAGCTGGTAGTTTCAAACTGCTGACCTTGCAGTTCACAGCCCAATTTGTAACCACTATGCTACCAGAGCTCCTGAATGATGTAGAAACCACCAGAAGAAAATGTAAGGAATACACAGATTCACTATACCAAAAAGAAATGGTCATGTTCAGCCATTTCGAGAGATAGCTTATGATGACGAACCAATGATCCTGAAGGAAGAAGTCCAAGGTGCACTGAAGGCATTAGCAACAAACGAGGCTCTGGGGATTCATGGAATACAAATTGAAATCTTTCAACAAACTGATGAAGCACAGAAGGCGCTCACTCATCTTTGCCAAGAAATTTGGAAGACAGCTATCTGGGCCAACTGATTGGAAGAGATCCGTATTTGTGCCCATTCCAGAGAGGTGACCCAGCGAAATGTGGATCATTGGACAATATCATTAATATCGCATACAAGCAAAATTTTGCTAAAGATAATTCAAAAACAGCTGCAACAGCACATTGACAGGGATGCAATGGAACAGCTCTATCTGTAAAGGACACCAAATGGTGGTGAACTGCAGGCTTTGGTTCTGGGCCCCTCTTTTTGGTCTATACTTTCCAGGTGATCTCGGCCTCAGCACTCAGTCTTACCTGCCAGACCTGTGTAGCTGAGGATCTGATATCTCCTTGTGATGGCTCCACAGACATGCAAACTCAGCCTTTCTTTCTTCCTTCTCAGGAACAGCGCCCCCCATCTTCCCCAAATCCCCCAGTATGCCTTCCTTTTATCATTCCTCACACCCAATCACTTATCCAATCTTGTCTTTATTTCCAAGTGCGGAATCCCTCTGAAATCCTGGTACTTTTTCCCATCCCAGAGTCTTGATAGCTGAAAGCTACAGCTGGCCCTGGGTGTTGGTAGAAATCAGGAAGGGAGAGATGGAGAAAAAGATTGATATGCAATCTCCACCCCAGACAGATCATGTGGGGGACTGAGACTCTCGCAGTATTGGGGGGGGGGGCAGCCTAATCCTCAGCTATCCACAAGGTCCCTGTAGGTGACGACTGAAGTAAAGAGTTATAAGGACATTCTAGGTCATTAAGAGTTAAAACAATCAGAAGCAGTTGCTCGTTTTTGGAAAGCAGACTTGCTATGTGGAGGAAGCCAGGGACTGCTACCTTTGTGTATGCTGTTGTTGTTGTTGTTAAGTGCTATGGAGTCAGTTCCCACCCATGCAGAGTCTACATAGGGTTGTACTTACCCTATAGTGCCACACCAGGACTGCATGCTTTTAGATGCATGTTTTAAAATACAACCATTTGCAAGAGTCCCAAATAAAAAAAAAAAAAAAATGTAATTAAAAAAAAAAATGCTTTAAAGCAAACGAATTAGGTCACTAGGTGGTGTAAAGAGTCTGCTTTCAGCTAACAGAAAGGTGGGTGGTTTTAGCCCACCCAGCAGTGCCATGGAAGGAAACCCTAGCAATCTGCTTCTATAAAGACGACAGCCAAGAAAACGCGGTGGAGCTGTTTATTCTAACACGCAGGTTGTCATGAGTTGGAATTGACTCGAAGGCAGTGGGTATGATTGTTAATTGCGTTTATTTTCATATATTCCTTTCCCTCCTCCCATGTTCTCCTCTAGATCCCTGAGGCCCCTAGTGCACCTGCTACAAACTGCTTAGGGAGATGAACCAGGTCAGATTTGCCACTTCCCCACATCCTCTCCTAGTCAGTATCCTTGATCCAACCTCTCAGTGAGTGAAAGTTGTAAAACACTGGCCTGCTGAGATCCCATTTCCTGAGTGTGCCAGGCGGCTAGGGACTTCCCTGCTGGGCCTCAGCTATGTCTGTTGCTGGAGCTCTGGCACTGCCCATGGGGTCTGTGAGACTGCAAGAGTGAGAAGGAGCTTTCTGTGAAAGACCTGGCCATTGCCAGAAGAGGTGGTGGATGGACAAGTGAGCTGCAGAGGGAGCCAGGGTCAGGGGGTGGAGAGGTAAGCCCCCGGTGCAATTGTGGAGCAGCTGGGAGAAGATAGTGCTTATAAACTGTAAGGATGAGTCAGCATCGTCTCTGCCATGGAACTTCCATTTTAAGACCTCAAGCAGAAAAGATAGGTCTTCTCACACACTTTGTCACGAATGACTGCCAGAAAGGAAACAGCTGGCCCAGGGCAGGATGCTTTAGTACTGGTGAATGTCCATCACATGCTCCTTCCATAGCCCCTGCCCCAGGGAGGCTGGTGGAGGCTGTGCTTCCTGAGGAACAGGGACCCGAGCAGTAGCAGACAGGCAGTGGAGACCACAGGCTAGCTAATGGGATGGATATAAGTGAGCTATCTCCAGGGCCTTCCAGATTTTGGAAGAGTTGAAGTTTCACGTCTGTGACTAACAGCATCACAGGTGTTTTGCTAAACTGATCCCAGCCATAGCTGAAGCTTGGGTGAAGGAGAAAGTTCATTAGGAGCTTGTGGGCTCTTGCTGAGCCCTCCTTGATGCCAGAGACTAGCTATTTTGTATCAGAATCTGGCTCATGCCTGATTGACTAATGACCAAGCATGGAATGAATCTGTAATTATTAGGATGGTGGCATTTTGAACAACTTCGCCTTGCTGGTGCTATGCCTGGGCTTAGAGATTTGTTAAAGCTGCTAAGACCCAGCCAAAGTAGGAACTGTGGAACTGGGTCAGAGGAATGCTGCTCACATCTCTATGTAGGTGGAGTGATGTGTCCATATGCGGTATGACAAGAGAGACCCAGCTGCCTCCTCTGAGTGCTCTTTGTTAGGCTTGCTATGCTGAGTTAGAATGTGCTTGACCTGCCCAGGCTCTACTTTCTAGCTGTATTACTGGGGTTTAGAGAGGGTGTTGAGAACTTACAGCTCGCTGGAGTTAAATGGAAGACAACTCAGTGAGATCAGCCCCATCCTTTAGGGAAGCCCTCAAAGATTAGAGGAATCTTAGAGGAAGAAGAGGTAGGGGCTGAAAGATCCCTCGTTCCCTCCATTGACAAGGAACCAGCAGGGCTTTCTGATATAGGCAGCTTCAGTACATTCAGGAAAAAGGACAGTCCTGTGACTTTAAAAGGGAAAAAGTCCTCAGGACAGTGGGTGTCTCTGCCAGTGATCCTAAAAGATCCTGGTTTAGAGATGGAGCCCTTCACCTCACGGCTCTGAGCTGCCCATCAAAGACTGGACATCAGAGCTTGGCAGTTGTACAGATGATGAGTAACTAACTCTTATCACCAAAGGTTTGGCCTCGCCCATAGCCCCAGCTTTCCGGAAACTCTTAGAGATGGAGCCTGGGGATACAGCTGTGTAACTATGGGGAGCACTACTCTTGGAAGAGCAGATACAAAGGTGAAGAGTCATTGTGTGTGACTCTAGACTCGGCACCAAGAAGGAACATCCAAACATCTGAAGTTCAAATGGAAGGAGACCCGTGGAAGCACATCGGGGCAGTTTTGGAGTACAAAGAACAAAAGTGAAAGACCCAAAGCACCATGTCAGTGGGCGGCAGAGAAGATCCAACCCAGGGGACTCTTCCTTGACACTGGCGAGAGGGAGCTCGGAGCACAGAACAAGGGAGTCCAGTCCCTCTGTCAAAGTATAAGTACCACTGCCTTGTGACTGGACAAGTACTGGGAGGCTACAGACAGAAAACATCTTGATTCTCCCAGAGGGGAAGATGGCGGAGTCTATGGTCCACCAGCCAGTCAATAATTTTGAAGAAAACTTCTTGTAGAAAGCTCCTTTGGGGAGGAGGAACAGGTCCGGGAGACATTAGGACACGTACATTCTGCCTTTAATGGCATGGCTGAACCAAGGCAATGTAGAGACAAGGCAATTGACACAGTCTCTTGTTAGATCTGTGTGTATTGCTTACCACTGAGTTGGCTCCGACTAAAAAGGACCTTGTATATAACACAAGTCTTACACTGTCCTGTGCATCATCCACAAAGTTGTTGCTATGTTTGAGCCCAGAGTTGCAGCCACTGTGTTAATCCAGCTGTCTTGTTGAAGGTCTTCCTCTTTTTCACTGACCTCGAACAAAGCATGATGCCCTTCTGCAGGGATTGGTCACTCCTGATGACACATACAAAGTACATGAGCCAAAGTCTTGTTATCTTTGCTTCTAAGGAACATTCTGACTGTAAATGCATACATTTAAAAAGAGGAAAACCATCTCTAGATGGATTTATAGTGAATATCTGTTCTATCAATGACGGGAAGAAGATGGTGAGCCTGGGAAGAGTATGAAACACAATGTAAAAATCGAACATTGCTCAGAAAATTGGAAACATTGTAATTTCGTTGTGGGCAGTTAAGATTTTTCTCTGGCCTGAAGTGTTTTGAAAACCACAGCTTCACCTGAACAAAGGAAGGGCTATGGGAATATGCTAATATGGAGGTCTGCTCTGGACTCCTGTCCAGTAGTGTCCCCACCAGCCCCATGACTCTGGCAATGTCCCTTCTTTTTGGTCTCTGGCTAGTGTCCACAGGTGGAATTCACGACATGACTCTGTGCTGGCCACCAAAGACTGAACATCTGGGCTTGGCAGTTTACAGATGATGTGCAACTAACTCTTATTACCCGAGGTTCAGCCTTCTCCATAATCCCAGCTTCCTGGAGACTCTCAGAGATAGAGCCCTTCTCCCTTCCCACCCTTGCAGAGGACCAAGCCTCTAGTGCCTAGCCTGGGGCAGTGAGTCCAGGACTCAGAGGCAGCCCATGACATCAACATTAACTGAAAGGAGGGCCTGGGTAGCTCTCCAAGCTCTGAAGCTTGGGGGCTCCTCCTTTCACTGCTCTCTGTTGCCAGGGATCTGTCTGTCTGCCAGATGTGAAGTTCAGGGGACCAAACAGTCCTCCCTGTCCCCTGGGGCCTTGTTGGCTCAGGGGACAATAAAAACCAAGCTCCTGGACCTTCCAGAGAAGCATCTGGGGTTCAAGACAATCTTCTTTATTCCTGCCCCAAGTTCACGGAAGTTCTTCTGAGTCTCCTCAAGAGCAGATCCCTCAGGCCCTGCCCACCATAGAAGCTGGCCCTGCCCCTGACTCCTGACTTCCAGCACTGCTCACCCACATATTCTTTCACACTTTCACACACTTGTGTCAGCACCGTTTTCCACACTCACACCCTCATGCACACACACATAAACACTTGGCCATTCATGTTCATTCCCACTCTCACGCTTACACACCACTCATGCGTCACATCTTCTCACACCCCATCACTCGCTAGTGCATAAATGTTGGCTCACTCACCTGACCCTCACATGCGCACTTCACCCCCATTCACGCACGTGTGCATATATGTAGGCACACGTCCTCAGCTGCACACACACTCACCTCTACACATATGCTCCCATCTCCAATAATGCACACAGATGTCTGCCTGCATCCACACTCACGCATACCCTTGCGTCCCCTGCGAGCCCCTGACCTGTTGGTTTTCTCTGTTACAGCCCTCCCAAGAGATGTTTGACAGCAGCAGCGAATCCAGTGACTTCCAGCTGGAGGGTGCCAACCCCCTCAGGGTCCTGGATGATAGCATCTCCAACTTCCCAGCCGAAGACAGTCCTCTGGTTTTCTTTGATCTTAAGATTGATGACGAAAGTGGGTGCTCCCGCGGCCTTCCCTACCTCTCTCTAGTGTAGTCTCTCAGTTTCCAAGATCCTAGCCACCACCAGTTGCCATTGAGTTGGTTCTAACTCGTAACAACACCTGTGAGAGTAGAACTGCTTCATAGAGTTTTCAATGGCTGGTTTTTCTTTGTTTTAACTTTTTATTGTGTGCTGAGTGAAGATCATAAGCTTTACATTGAGCAAATCATACATTTTGTTTCAGCTCAATGATTGCATTCTCCTTCCTGCAGCAAGTTATCCCGCTTCCTCCCTGTGACTCCCCATTTGCATCGTATATTTCACAAATCAACAAAGCAAAAAATATTTGGTGTACACCTACAAAACAAAAGACAGATATTTATTTAAATGTCCAAAGGGCACATTCTGTAAGCCAGCCTTCTGCTCATAGGCACACAGTCTTTCTCAGTCCACGGGCGTAGAGCCCGCATCTGCTCTGTCTCTCCACGCCATCTCCTCTGCTACCATCTCTGCCATAGTCACTTTTCTAGATAGGTTCTCATGCTCCACTCATCCTTCATGATGGTCCTGGGATCATCTGTTCCTGAAATGAAAGACTGACTCCTCCCCACTTTTAGTTGCACATCTTCTAAGATTTCAATTTTGACAATCCCAATTAATCCTGATAACAATTACAATTGAAGCATAAAATCCTATCAGTATCATCCCCATCCCCTTTCACCAGCCCCATCTGGAGAAGAGGAAGCCTGTTCAGTGGGGATTCTACCTTATTCCCCTCATTCTCAAACTAAGCACACCCATGAAAACTTGTAAGCCAGTCACTCCATGCCTTTATATTGTTGTTAAGTGCTGTTGTTAAGGGATTCCGAGCAGCTAAGTGCAGACAAAGTTGTGTGTGAGACCTCAGAGAGCCCTGAACCCTGGCAGGGTCTACAGCCAGCATGTGCAAAGCACTCTATATCACCTGAGGCCAGGTGTGCCCTGGGCTGGCTCAGTAAGGACCAATGCCTAGACCACTACCTGGAAGTGTGAGGTAGCACTTCTATAACCCCGAGAGAGAGCCTGGGGGACACACTTCTAAACAGAAACAAGTGTGGAAACTCATTGTGATGGGACCAGTAGTCTATCTCCAGAGAGTCCACAGCCAAAGCCAGACAGTTCGCCACTTCTCCTAGGGGCCTCTCTGCTCCCTATTGTCCTTGCCCTGGCCCTGCCCTTGGCTATGGACTCACCATTGGGGTCCACCCAGACCACAGAAGCAGCTGTTTTCTGAGTATAAGGAAGTCTTTTAGTGACCTCAGGTGCAAGCTCTGGGCCTCACTGAATGGAGTGGGACTGGGTGGGTCTGCTGTCTGCGTCCCAGGGCTCTGCCAGAGGGAGGGAGGGGGCTTTAGTGAAATGATTTATGGAATTGGAGGCCAGCGGGCAGGGAGTGGAAGGCCAGCGTCTCCCCTGAAGGTGGGTGGAGGCTAATCACATGAAAGATCTGGATCCAAAAGGATTTGCTGAACTCTGAGGCAGGTGATGGGCAGGGGGTGGGGGCTGGACCCCAGCAGGTGAGCCAGGGGTCTCTAGATGATGGGTCAGCTGCCCTAGGGGTCAGCTGTGCCTGGTGCTTTACCTTGCCCTTTTCTCCTGCCCAGCCCAGAAGATTAGCCAGTTGGCGGCCGTGAACCAGGAAAGTAAGTTCCGCGTGCTTATCCAGCCTGAGGCCTTCAGCATCTACTCCAAGGCTGTGTCGCTGGAGGTGGGTCTGCGGCATTTCCTCCGTTTCCTGAACTCCATGCGTCATCCCATCCTGGCCTGCTCTAAGCTGTGGGGGCCCGGCCTCCCCAACTTCTTCCAGGCCCTAGAGGACATGAACAGTCTTTGGGAGTTCCAAGAGGCTGTATCCGGCTTCCTGGCCACCTTACCCCTGATCCAGGAGTGTGTGCCCGGGGCTAGCAGCTTCAAACTCAAAAGCCTGGCCAAGACCTACCTGGCGAGAAACATGAACGAGCGAAGTGCCCTGGCCACCGTGCTCACCATGCGTGACCTGTGCCGCCTCTTTGAGATCATCCCGGGCCCCCAGCTGGCCCAGCATGTCTACTCCTTCTGCAGCCTGAAGTGCTTCGCATCCCTGCAGCCCTTGGTGCATGCGGCTGTCCTGCCCCGGGCAGAGGCCCGTCTGCTGGCCCTCCACAATGTGAGCTTCCTGGAACTGTTGGCCTCCCACCGCCTAGACCCACAGGGAGGCCTGAGGAAGTACTGTCGCTACCTGAGCCTGCAGGTTGCTGCCTCACCACCCACCCAGCCTGCTTTCGACCTGCAGGCTCTGTGTGCCTACTTCACAGGCCTGTTAGCACAGGAAGAAGGCATCTCTGCTCCACTCTCCAGCCACAGCTTGGCAAAAAGTGCCTCCCAGCAGAGCTGAGAGGAGGGGGCCTCAGGTCTCTGGGGGTGGAGAAGGCTAATCAGTCTTAACAGTCCCAGAGCTTCCATCCTCAGTCAGCATTTGGCCCAGGACCAATTTCCCTTTTCTGGAACCAAATTCTCTACAATTACCACAGAGAAGGTTACAAGGGGGGCTCAGGAGAGTCAATGGATTGTCAGCAGGTCCTCACTGTGTCCGGCACTCAGCCATAGCCAGAACCAGGGATGCCTGAGTGAAGGGATGGGGGCCCTGCCCCACCTTGCCCACCTGCCATTTCCATGGGTGTCTTTACAGTTTCTCCCTGACCCCCAGTCACCACCAGGGAACCTGCTGACAGCTACCATGGACACCAGACCTCCCCATCAGGTACCCAAGTGCCTTTCACACCACACTGACTCTCCGTGAGCCTCCCCTTGAGAGCACTTTCATCCCAAAGGGATCTCATATCTGCAGAGATGGAAGCTGCTATATCTGCACCCCTCTCCCAGCTACATCCAACTCTAGGATGCATGCCCCTCTCTCAAAGTCTGACCGTGCCTCACAGCCACACAGACCCCTCTCAGCATTGCCCTGCCCTTCTGGTACTGCCCTTTCCCCCAAACCCCTTCAAGGAACATCTTTTAACACAGCACTCCTCAAAATGTAGCTGGGGACCATCATCAGCATTGGAATCACTGGAGAGGTTGTTAGACGTGCAGATTCCTGGGCTCTACCTCAGACCTACTGGATCAGAATCTTTGGGGTGGGGCCCAGCAATCTGTGTTTTCACGGGCTCTCCGGATGATTCTGTGGCACACTGAAGTGTGAGCACCTTTGATTCAATAGGCCACCCCTCCAAGGAGAAACAGTGTGGAGTCACCAAGAATGAGCACCCTGGCCTAGCCAACTGGGTGCATTGAGAAGGCCCCTCATTGAGCCCAAGTGTGGGCTGATTGACATAGAGGGTGTCAGAGGTTTCGTCCAGCTCTGCCGCTCTGGTATGGTAGGAATGGACAGCTGACCTCTGAAGTGGAGGAGCGGAAGTTTTCTCTCTGCCTCCCACCCCTAGGCCACTGATCCCCAAAGGTCATCAGCAACACCCTCCCCTCTGACTAGAAACTATCTCTTCCTCACCCTCTCTCCTCTGACTCTGCCTCTGTGAGGCTTCACAGACTCAGCCAAGGCCTCCAGCCCCTAGGACCTCAGTTTCCATATTTGTGAAATTAGGGTAATGACAGTATTGTCCTCATTCGATGGGTGCCCTCAATCTCCACTAAGGAAACCTGTGACCGAGATGAGAGCTCCTAGTTACCAGTTGTCATCTAGTTCATCCAGTTCCTGGCAATCCCATGTGTCTCTTGGTTGGTGTCCACAGTTAACTTGCTTGGCCACCAATGGGAAGATGAAACAGGTTTGAGACATCTCAGAAGAAAGGCCTGGCCATCTATGTCTGAAAATCAGCCTTTGAAAACTACGGAGCTGAGTTCTATTCTGACACACAGGGGCATCATGAGATCAGTCTGCTAGAGCAAGTGCTGACTCTAAAGCTCCCATGGGAAGCAGGCTGATGGCAGGAGGGTGTCTGGGACCACTGTCTGACTCTTAACAACCATCTCAGCCAGTGACAAGGCGGCTCCTGTGCCACTCTCCATGGTCCTCCACACTGCTCAGTCTAGTCCTGGACGGAGTAACACCTACCAACTTCTCAGCTCTAACTACACCCCCAATAGTTGCTCTTCTCAGACACAACTAAGCACAGTTTTTCTAGCCGGGTGGTCTCGCCCTGCCTCCAGTGTCACAGCCTTTAATAAAGATGACAATCTTAAAAGGCTGGGGAGGAGGGGCAGTGTCCCCAGTCCCGAACATAGGGGAAGGTCACTGGCCTAGCACAGAAGTTCCTTGTGCTCGTCTTTTGAGACAATGAAGCCGAGAGCCCTCAGTGCTGAGGGCCTCAAGGATGTGGATGCCTCATGGCCTGCCTCAGGATCCTCTCCCAAAGGGAGGGAGCGTCAACTTCCAGAATCATCTCCTTAGAGGGAGTAAGGAGCCTCCCCACTGCCCTGCTGGGTACTTGTGTATCCCTCTATCTCAGAGTGACCGGAAGTAACCCCTTTATAAGGAAAGGAAGAGGCTGGAGACATTAGCAATGTGTAACTAATGTGGATGCCACACACCGGTGGTGTGTCTGTCACAGATTGGTGGTCCTGGGACACCCTCAACTTGGGATTTAGTCAGTGTTCCCAGTCTTCAGCCAATCTATCTGTGTCAGATGTCCAAATTCCAGTAACAGAATTTTATTTATTTTTAATGTGTTTTTAAACTTTTTACTGCGAATTGAGTGAAGGTTTACAGCGCAAATTAGTTTCCCATTCAATAATTCATACACATTTCGTTTCATGTCATTGATGACAATCCCCACAAATGGAACGTCACTAATCCTACTTCCTTCCTGTTTTCATCCCTTTTTTTTTTTTTCTAACCCTTCCTGCCGTCTGAACTTCGTTTTTGATCTTGAATGGTTGATGAATCTAAGGAGTGCATACCTCCCAACTGTTACTCTTCACCTTGTATAGCCATCTACCGTTTAGCAGACATTTCAGCCATAGGAGTGGAGTTGGTTCCAGGTTTGAAGTGTAACTCAAAGGCTGTAGTCTCGGGGGTTCTGGATCTGACTACTAAGCCTGGAAATTTTTTATGATTTTGAGTTTTATTTCACATTTTTTCCCACTTTATCCAAGACCTGCTAATGTGACCCCTTTCTGAGCGGTTGGTAGTGATCGCCAGGCACCATCTAGTTCTGCGCTTTCATCTCAGCTTGTTCCTTTGGCCAAAAAGATTAATCCTGAGTATGTATTCTGTGCTTCATTTTTAAATTACATCTCAGATTTACATGTGTCAACTACTTAGGAGTTTCCTGGGAGAAGTCAGGACGCTGCGTTTCAATCCCCTCTTAGTACCATAACCCTACTCTGATGCATCTGTTCCTCAGCTTATCCTCTGTAAAATGGGTGGGTGGTTTTTACCTTGTGAGATCTTTGTTTGAACCACTGAGAAAATGTATGTAAAAAAATGATTTTAGTGTATGAAAAAGCACGTACATATAAGAGATTATTTCATAGACAACCAAGAGGACCATGTTACTGCTTATAAAATATAAAAAAATAAATATATTTAATCATAGGGGAAAGTGCATGGACTTGTGTTTAGGGAAATAAAGAACAAGATGTGGGAGAAAACGTCTTGCAGATCATGGGGGTCCTGGCACAGGGGAATCTACCAGCTGAGCAGTAGGTGGCTCTCATCACACCCAGATAGGGAATTTTAACCACATAGCCTTCCTGTGGCAGCTCTGCCCTGCCCTGTTCCAGTGCCTTCCTCTGAGGCCCAAGAGCTTATTTGCATCCCCAGGAAAGCCACTAAAAAAAATTGGACCTAACCCCAACCTTAACCTTGCTCTTAGATCCACCTGCACACCTCCCGGCTACCTGGCTCTGCTCTTCTCCTGCCCTGAACTCACCCCTTTCCTGCAATCACCCAGCCCTGGACTATCCCCTTCCACCCTTATTCCCTCTCCAGACTCATTCTGACTCCTTCGTATCCCCAACCCTAACCTTCACCTCCCAGCAGGCCCAGACCCTCTCTTGGTCCAATCTCCTCCTCTGACCCCAGGCTTGTCTCCACCCACACTTCAGGTGTAAGGATGCCCTTCTTCCACCCCTCACAATCAGGACATTCTACCTAAAAGTGTGGGCCAAAGTGCACACTAAACCTCAAGTCCCAGAAGGACTCTGCCCAGAAGGAAGAGGAGCTGCTAGGGCGGCTCTCAGTTTAGCCAGCAGAGGGCGCTGCAGTTCCACCGGACCTAGCGTTGATGCAGCTGTGGCGCTTCAAAGTGATAGTTACGGCTTAGGCATCAGTCCTTTCAAAGTCCGGCGCAAACTTTCCAAGGTATGAGGGGTAAAGGTATGTATATGGTACATGGAGAAACATTTTAAGAATCTTAATCGCTTTGTATTTAACACCCCAGTGTTTTCTGGGATATAGTTTCTCCCACTGACACTAAAGTTAGATTCTTTAAGGGCTAATTTAAAGATAAAAATTAAGTAACTAAAAGCGCCATTTGTTGTTGTTGTTAAGTGCCGTCGAGTCGGTTCCCACCCATAGCGACCCTGTATAGGGTTTCCAAAGACCGAATGGTGAGCTTGAACCGCCGACCTTGCAGTTCAAACAGCTTTGCAGTCCGGCGCATTAACCCACAGCGCCACACCAGGACACCTTAGGTATAACAAAAGTTGTGAGTGCAAAAGGAATGATTCAATGTGGAGAAATGCTGGTTTATCTGTAGAAGGGGTAAGGGTGGTGTAAGGAGTCAAGGTTAGGGTTTGTTTAGGTGATGTCTAAGGTTAAGTTCTATTATATTTAGGGTTATGTTTGGTGATTCCGGTTGGGAATGAAATTACAGAGTCCCTATTCAGTCTTCTTTTCCTGTTGTTGTTGTTGTTAAGTGCCGTCGAGTGGGTTGCGACCCTGTACAGGGTTTCCAAGGCTGTAAATCTTTACGGGAGCAGAAAGCCTCATCTTTCTCCCGTGAAGCGGCTGGTAGTTTCGAACTGCTGACCTTAAGGTTCGCAGCCCGATTTGTAACCACTTCGGTTGTGTGCAGTCAAGTCAGTGCCAACTCAGAGCAACTCTGTCTAGGATTTCTGAGGAGTAGCTGGTGAGTTTGAACCACAGACTTTGTGGTTAACAGACCAGTGCTTATCCTACAGCACCACACCAGGACTCCTCTTGTCCCTTTGTTGTTGTTAGGTGACCTTGTGCACAACAGAATGAAACACTATCCCAGTCCCGCAGCATCCTCACAGTCGTTAGGTTTGAGCCCATTGCTGCTGCCACTGTACCAATCCATCTCCTTGGAGGTTTTCCTCTCCTTCGCTGACCTTCCATTTTGCCGAGCATGATGTCCTTCTCCAGGGATTGGTCACTCTTCATAACATATCTAAAGTATAAAAGACGAAGTCTTAAAATCCTGGCTTCCAAGGAACATTCTGGCTACACATCCTCCAAGACAGACCTGTTTTTTCTTCTGGTAGCCCATGGTACTTATAACATTCTTCCCCAATACCATAATTCATTGATACTTCTACAGTCTTCCTTATTCCTTGTTTAACTCTCTTGTTCCTTTAGTAACTGAAAAGTCGGTGAAACTATGGACAGATGGAAGAGAGACTTCTGAGAAGACTCTCACCCAAGGCTCCCTACTCTAGCACCCCAACTTCCCTTTCCCCAGCATCCTATTTGATTAGCACCGGCAGGGGCGTGGCCTCGTTTCACTGAACCCTAGTGGGGCCAATGAACAGCGATGGAATTGACAAGCGATTGGGAAATGGACATGCCTCAACAGGAGTGACAGCCTCTGAAACAGGTGACACCCCTAAAAGATGACTATGTGTCCTACAATGTCCTGCCATTTAGTGCTGGTAACCTCATGTCATCTTCCCAGCAGCCTTATGCAGCTACCTCATCATCCCCATTCTACAGATGAAAACATTGAGGATGGGAGGGCTAACTGGCTCAAGATCATTAAATGTGCCTTGGTAGAGTTGAGATTTGCTACCCCCACCCCCACCCCAGAAGCCTGTGTCTACACATGGGTGGGACTGCTGTCTCCTTTCTGTGCCCTCCCCAGTCTGTCAGTTTCACATGATGGGAAAGGCAGACCTTGGAAAACTCATGCCCCAACGTTTTGGTTCCAGTACTTGATCTTAACCTAATTCTAATTTGTTCATGTGTATGTGTTTTATTTGATTTAAGGCAATGTTTCTCAACGTCTTTTCCTTTTCATGATAGCTCCTGATGGAAGTCTTGATTTCCTTCTGTGTGAGCCACCCAGGTTCCATTCCCAGCCAGTGCATTTCAAGCTCACCCATGGGTCTGTAGACACTTGCTCGGGACTGTAATGCTGAACAGAATAAAACTGGAGCTCTCCTTTCAAAAATCAACGAATGATGCAGATAGGTCTCTTGTGATACAATAGTGAATAATTGTTATCAGGTCTGATTGTGAGGGTTGGAAATTTAAAGGTATAAGTTTTATAGTAAGGAAGGGAGTGATTAACTTTCCAGTCTAGGAGCAGAGGTCCCTAGGAACATCAATGGAGAAGAGCCGAGAGCGGGAACCTACCCAGAGAAGCAGCGATGCCTGAGATGGAGGCAGAGACAGTGACATGGAGCGATGAGATGGAGCAGCTGGAGACTTTAGATCCAGAGAGGGAGAGTGACTGTGTGCTGAAGACTGGGGGGAGGGGGGTTAGTGCAGGGGGCAGGCTTGCAGGGTTGATGATGCATGGAGGGGATTGTAACCATGGCAATGAGAGGGTATATGATAGAATGAATGTAAAACTAATGTTCTCCCATGTAAACTATCACATAAGTCACAATAAAACATTAAAAAAAAAAATCAACAAATGAAAACACAGGGATCACAGCAGTTCCATCGGCAACTGATCCTAGGGATGAACAAAGCCAGGCAGTGTTTCATCCTGTTATACATGGGGTCACCATGAAACAGAGCTGACTGTGAGGCAACACCAACAGAAGGAATCATTTTACACCTTTTTTCTCGTCATTCCCTCAATGATAATTTAATATGTAGATATTCTATAGATTCTTTCTAATTTTCTATATACAAAATTGTATCACCTGCAAATCAGTATCATTTTGCTTCTTCCTTACACAGATATACTGTATATCTATTTAGGTACTGTGGTATTTTGGAGAGTCAGAAACCAAGGTAATATCTAAAAGGCTGTCTACTCTCCCTCCCTCAACCCACAAGAACCAATTTTCATTCCCTATGTTTATCTTTTTGAAATTGTCTGAGTTAGGCTAAAGTCCCCATCTGCAGTTACTATGCAAGTTGTTGTTGTTGTTGTTGTTGTTAAGTGCCGTTGAGTTGATTCTGACCCATAGCAACCCTGTATAGGGTTTCCGAGGAGCAGCTGGTGAGCTTGAACCGCCAACCTTGCTGTTCAAATACGTTTGCAGTCTGGCGCATTAACCCACAGCGCCACACCAGGACTCCACTAAGTGGTTATTATTGTCGTTAAATGCTGTCACGTCAGTTCTGATTCATAGTGACTCTGTATAAGTTTCCAAGGCACAGCTAATGGGTTTGAACAGCCAACCTTCTGGTTAACAGTGCTGCTCCTACAGCTCCACACCAGGACTTATGGGATACAAATGGTTAATGTGCTCAGCTGCTAATTGAAAAATTTGTAGCTTGAGTCTACCCAGAAGAAAAGCCTGGCAATCTGCTCCCCTCAAGAATCAGCCATTACAAGAAGTGACTGGCTTACAAGATTTCAAGAAGGAACCTAGATCCAGAGGGCCTGGAGGAAGATAGAATCTCCACTGAGTGGTATCCAGTCTGTCTGGGCGGGGCTGATGAAATGAAATGCGGATAGGTCTCTTGTGATACAATAGTGAATAATTGTTATCAGGACTGATTGTGAGGGTTGGAAATGTAAAGGTAGATGTTTTGTAGCAAGGAGGAAAGTGATTAACTTTTCAGTCTAGGAGCAGAGGTCCCTGGGTCCATCAAGGGAAAAGAGTGGAGAGCAGGACCCTACCCAGAGAAGCCGCGATGCCAGAGATGGAGGCAGAGACGATGATGTGGAGAGATGGAGCGGCTGGGGACTTTAGATCCAGAGAGGGAGAGGGGCTGTGTGCTGGCTACCGGGGGCAGGCTTGCAAGGTATACCCTTTGGTTGGTTGATGACGCATGGAAGGGCAATGAAACGATATACGATAGGATGAATATAAACCCAATGTTCTCCCATGTAAACTATCACATAATTCACAATAAAACATTTTTTTTAAAAAAATCAGCCATTAAAAACCCTATGGCGCATACTTCTATTCTGACACATGTGAGGTCATGATGAATGAAGAATCCACTTGAAGGCAAGTGGGTATTGGTTAACCTTTCTGTGTGGCTCAGTTGGAAATGAGGTTGGACCAGGTTGGAAGGAGATGGGAGGGAATGTGAACAGTCCCTGAGGACATGCCTCCCGGAGTAAGTAGCACAGGAGGAACCGGGGTTGGGAGAGCGAGGAATCAGTACCGTCTTTTGTATTTGGACCTTTTGGACCTGAATGAAACAGACACCTAAAGAGACTCAGTTGAGAAGAGAGCTTAGAATTTCCACTGATGCTCCCTACCCCCAATGCCGACAAAAAGTCTGGAAGTCTCCACCATTTGCAAACAAGTGAGGGGAAAATTCCTTCATTCTTGGCTTATGGAACTTCCCCAAATGCAGCCCAGAGGCATTTTCTAAAAGACAAACTGCCTGGACCATGCTAAAGTCTGTTTACAAATGTTATAAATATCCTAAACCCAACAACCAAGCACATTATTGGCTAACCACAGAAATTTTCCAAAAGGCATGCCAGCCAAGCAAGTGATAGGAGGAGCTCTGATCATGAAAGCTAATGAGAGCTGACTCTCCTGTAGTTCAGCAGCCATCAGATGTGAGCTGACTCCAGAGTTTGATATTGATCAATTCCAATTACAAGGAATCAGATTAACCAAGAAGGAGGCAGAGACAGCCCTTGTAGAATGTGGGCTTTGGAGAGACCTGGGTTCAAATCCCAGCTGTATCATGTGTGACCTTGGATAAGTTACTTAGTCTCTGTGATCTCATATGTAAATTGGGAATGATAATACATATGTATACTTCACAAATTGTTGTTAAGTGCAGTCCAGTTGGTTCTGACTCAAGGATTTCTGAGGAGCAACTGGTGAATTTGAACCACCAACCTTGTGGTGGAGTGCTTTATCCCACAGCGCCACACCAGGACTCCATACTTCACACAGATAGTGAAAATTAAATGAGGTAACATACATACAGCACTCAGCTTTGTTGTTGTTAGGTGTCATCCAGTCAGTTCTGACCCTATGTACAACAGAAGGAAATACTGACTGGTCCTAAACCACCCTCAAGATCATCCCTCTCTTTGAGCCCATTGCTGTAGTCAGTGCCCATTCATCTTATTAAAGGTCTTCCTGCTTTGGGCTGACCCTCGACTTTACCAAGCATGATGTCTTCTCTGCTTTAAGCTTGTGGTCAGTAAAAAAAATAACTCTATATACCTAACACTTTAGAAGAGAATGTGCTTTACTGATTACCAAAAAACACTCTTTGTCCCTTCTCTTTCCTCCCTTCCCCTTCTCCCCACTGGTGTATCCTTCACCTCCCTTTTTATTCTCTTTCTCCTCCATCCAGTCCACTTAGGGTGGCTCTGGGTGACTCTGTCCCTAACCATCTCTCCGGGTACCACCATCCCCCATCTCTCAAAGTCTCCTTGATTGTCTGTTTTTCCCTGCAGGCTCCAGGCCGGACAGATTTATAGTAGCCCTCCCCACCCCCCACCCTACTCTGGCCCCCACCGGCAACCAGATACATCTATCTGCAGGAAGGTCACTTTCTTGCAATGCAGGCAGAGATGTGGGTTGGACAGAGAGGGCCCTGGAAGAAGCAAATAAATACATCAAGTTTCCAGCTGGGTCTGGAGATAAGGGCTCACGTGATGAGACGGAGGTGTCCACAGATGTCTCTGGGCCCTCTGGCTGGCCTCATTGGGGAAGTCTGTTTGGGGTGCTTCAAAGAGGACATGCCAGAGTACAACACTCAGAAGTGCTCTTTTCCTGGGAGAGCACTGTTCTGAGGGCTCCTTCCTCAGCTTGGATTTGGCACGGGCAGCCCTGAGGATGGAGAATGTGACAGACAGGAACCACTGAGTCACACAGAAAGTCAGTGGAAAAGCAGATGTACCTCCCCTCACCCCGACCGCCCACTCTGGACCCCCTTACACCAGACTGGGTCTGAGGGTCTCAAGATGTTTTGTCATTCCAGTTAGCCTCACCTGGGTGCAAACTTGGAGGCACAGCTACAACACAGCAGGCCCCACCTCAGTCCTTGAAATCTCTGCCCCAGTCAGCCACCTGGTCAAGATGTTCCTCTCTGAGGCTGGTTAGAGTCAGCAAAGGCGCTCTGGTGGCACAACAGTTAAGCACTCAGCTGCTAATGGAAAGACTGGTGGTTCAAATTTATCCAGTGGCTTTTGGAGACAAAGACCCAATGGTCTGCTTCCATAAAGATTATAGCCAAGAAAACCCTTTAGGGCAGTTCTGCTCTGTCACATGGCTCATTAAGAGTGAGAATGGATTCAATGGCACCTAACAGCAACATCTTGTTGTTATCCAGATGACACTTTGAAGGCAGAAGCGCAGTCTCTCTCCGACTAGGGCAGGGCACTGGTTCTGGTGCACATGAGCCTTTGGGGGCAAGGGCTGGGAGATGATGTACACAGGGCTAATGCGGGAGGGTGACATGTGGGGCAGCTGTTTGAGCACAGAAACAGCTGCCTCTGCCATCAGAGAGGCCATGGATGCCTGGGAGTCTCTAGGGCCTGTTAACTAGCAAGCTCATCACCTTGATACTTTCTTTACGTCAACTGCCTTAAGGGTGTCTTCGCGGTGGCCACCTAGCCTGGGTGTCCACCCCAATACCAACCCCACCAGCTCTGACCTTTCTTTTGGCCTCTGCTTCCCCTACCAGGAAGTGAAATAATGGGACTGGGAGACACTAAGCCCCAAACTCTAATGCCCTGGCAGCTGCCCATCCATGTCTCCTCAGGAAAATGGAATTCAGTGTGGGGAAGGGAACTCAGGCCTCACACACCTGATTGAGCCCACACTTGATTGAGCCCAAGGCCACACAAAGGGGGTCTGAACAAGCTAGAAGAGGGGAAGCCTGTGAGTGGGTCCTCTTAGCAGAGATAGCATCTGCCTGGTACACATGCCACCTGTGCCAAGCACAGCACCAGGTGTGTGTGTGTACAGGGCTCACTGTTTATTGAATGAATGATATAACACAACCCATCCTCCTCCCCCGTTTCTGTGTGATTTGTTTCTGTCAGCTCATACCTGCAGCTTTCTTCAAAGGCCTGCCCTTGAGCTACTGGAGAAGCTATGCCCACAGGCACAGAGGGAGGGAAGCTTCTAGAAGCTTACATTCTCCCTGGGGCAGCCCCTCCCGGAGGCAGTAGAAAGATGCAAAAGTCTGCTTCCATGAAAATTCACATCCTTGGAAACCCTATGAGGCAGTTCTACTCTGTGGATGAGGTTGCTAGGAGTCAGAATCAACTTGATGGCAGTGGGTTTGGTTGGGTTTTTAGCAGGAAAGCCATAGGAGACCCTGGGTGGTGCAAATGATTAAGCACGTGGCTGATAACTGAAAGGTTGACCGTTCAAATCCACCTTGGAAGAAAGACCTGGGTATCTACTTCAGAAAGACAACAACCATTGAAAACAGTATAAAGCACAGTTATATTCGGACACATGCAGAGTCACCATTGGTGAGAATCAACTCAGCAGCAAGTGATTTGGTTTGGGTTTAAGCAGTGTCTAGCTGTTGCGCAGCTAGGTGAGCCCAGCTATGCGGCTCAAGTCAAGACAAAGTCTAGGGTGTTATTTATGCTCTAGAGCTCCCCGAGGGATCCAGCTGAGGCTGAGATTATGCTTGAGACAACACCTTCCTTTAGCTTCTTCCCTTCAGAACCTGAGTCCCCTTCTCTCTAACCAGTTTCTCTGGGAATTTTTTCTTAACCATCACTGCCTGCAAATTCTTGTCTCCGAGTTTGCTTCTAGAAACCCTTCCAAAAATAAATGGAGAGAGACTGCTCACAGCAAGAGACTGAAGATTGTGGAGAGGAAATTCTGGTTTTCCATCTGGTCTGTGCCTAACCCTGAGCTCTTCTAGGCTCAGAAAAAGAGATGGATGAGAAGACCCCAGGCTGCCTTCTGGAAGTTTTGACTCTGACGGCTGAAGTTTCTAGTGGGTTGTTTTTGTTTGTTTGTTTGTCAAACACTAGACTAGTTATCGTTCCATAATGTAATCTAATACAATACAATGTAACCACTTTCCATAATGTAATCTAATGAATCTGTTGGAAGGAAAGCTTCCTTAAGCTGTGTTCTGCCTTCAGACTACATATAAAGAGATACTTTAGAAGATTACTCTCTCTCCCTCTTCTATTTCTGTCAGTCTCTCTCCCTCCCTCTCTACTGTGCTCTCTTTGCACTGCCTAGCCTATAGATCCTGAGAGAGATGTAAGCCTTCAGAAGCTTTCAACTGCTGCCTGACTTTCTAGCCCCCATAATCCTCCACCGGTCTGTCAGTTTATTGTATTGTGGTGGCTTGTGTGTTGCTGTGATGCTGGATGCTATGCCACTGGTATTTTAAAGGACTGCCCATGAAGGATAGGTTTCAACTGAGCTTCCAGACTGAGACAGACTAGCAGAAGAAGCAGACTACGTCTTAATGTTTAGCCACTAAAAACATTATGAACAGCAGTGGAACACTCAGCTATCTCTAGATTATTGAATATTGAAACTGTATGAATAACACCAGAATATTGTTAGAGATAATGCCATAAGATGAACCCCTCAGATTGGAAGGCACTCAAAATATAACTGGGGAAGAGCAGCCTCCTCAAAGTAGAACTGACCATGATGACAGAGGGTGTGGGGGAGAGTAGAAGCTCCACTGAGTGGTTTCCAACCTGTCTGGACAGGGCTGGTGAAAGGAGATGGGGATAAGACTCTTGTGGCTCAACAGTGAATAATTGCTATCAGGACTGATTGTGAGTGTTGCAAATATAAAGGTAGATGTTTTGTAACAAAAGGAGGGGAGTGGTTGATCTTGCAGTCCAGGAGCGGAGATGAGAGAGAGAAGAGGAAGGGCTGGTTGGTCCAAAGTGTGGTGAGACCTAAGGACACTTGAGCCCATGGACAAGGATCTAGCCACAGAGGGCTAGAACTGAGAGTGAAGCATCCAGCTGATATGAAGTGAGGGGAGATGCACAAAAACACCCAAACTTGCAGACAGTACCCATTTGATCTAGCCTCAATAGCTTGATAATCAGAACTCGACTACAGGAAGTTAACAACAACAACATTTAAAAAAATAAATAAATAAAGGAAACAAGGGTAAATTGCTACAATTTGATGAACCTGACCTATACTCATGAAGGTAGTGAATAATTGTTATCAGGACTGATTATGAGGGTTTCTTTTCCTGTTTTTTTTTTTAATGATCTATTGCTTTCTTCCTGGATGCTATTCTTGATGCCATCCCACAGCTCTTCTGGTCTTCTGTCATTAGTGCCTAATGCATCAAATCTGTCCTTCAGATGGTCTCTAAATTCAAGTGAGATATGTTCAAGGTCGTATTTTGACTCTTGTGAATATGTTTGAATTTTCTTTAGCTTCAGGCTGAATTTGCATATGAGCAATTGATGACCTGCTCTTCAGTTGGCCCCTGGCCTTGTTTAGGCTACATATATAGTTAATTCAATTCCTGTGTATTCCATCTGGTGAGGTCCATGTGTGTAGTTGCCATCTGGTGTTGCAAAATTCCATCTTGTGATCTCCAGTATCATTTCTATCACCAAGCCCATGTTTTACAACTACCAACCCTTCCTCTTCGTTTCCAGCTTTCTCATTCCATTCCAATCACCAGTACTGATTAATGCATCTTGATTGCATGTTTAATCAATTTCAGTCTGAAGATGTTGATGTGGATGTTGTTGTTGTTAGGTATCATCTAGTCAGTTCTGACTCAGAACAACCCTATGAGGATTTCCTAGGAACAGTTAGTGGGTTTGAATTGCAGACCTTGTAGTTTACAGTCTGGTGGTGATCCTACAGCGCTACATGAGGACTCACAAGAATTTTTCAATTTCATCATCATTGGTTTTAGTGGTTAGTGTGTAAATTTGGACAGTGGTATTAACCAGTCTTCCTTGTAAGTGAATGGATATCATCCTATCATAGATAGCACTGTACTTTAAGATAGATCTTGAAATGCTCTTTGTTTGACAATGAATGTGATGCCATTCCTCCTCAATTTATCATTCCAGGCATAGTAAACCATAGATTGTTTGATTATTTATTAATGGATGCTTACAGCTGTTGCTTCTCATTTTAAGTTGTACCCCATGAGCAAATGAAGTTCTCAAAAGCTTTGCTCCATCCACATTGTTATGGTCAACTCTACTTTAAGAAGGCATTTTTTTCTTCAGTTGTATTTTGAGCACCTTCCAATCTGATGGGCTCATCTTCTGGCACTATTTAAGACAAAATTGCATTGCTATTCATAAGGTTTTCAATAGCTAACCATTCAGGAGAGGTCCACCTCTTCTTCTTCCCAGTCTGTCTTAGTGTGGACTCTTCCACTGACACCTGTCCACCATGGGTGACCCTGCTGGTATTTAAAATACTGGTGGCATAACTTCCAACATCACAGCAACACACAAGCCACCACAGTAAGACACACTGACAGGTGAGTGGCTTGTGTCTCCTGAAACAGTGATCAGATTTTAATCCCTAATATCACCCTCACTGCTTCTTGAATCCTACTATGTAGGATTTCTTCCTAAAGGACCTTTGGGAAGTGTGCTGAAGCAGTACTCCCCCTATCCACAAAGCAGTGCCCAGGAGTTTGGGGGAGGGTGATTTCCTGGGGTCCACATGTGCTGATTGTCTCAGTAGAGAGTAGGTTGCAGTGTGGTGGGAGGGAAAACAAAGAAACTGCCTAGGAGGAGGAGGAATACCACAAGACTTTTCCAGCTCATCCTCCTGCAGACTGAGCTTCATCAGAAGGCAGCCTGCCTCCCAGAGGCTCCATCTCAACCTGTAAACTGGTTTCTCCAGATCAGTGCTCCAAGAACCAGGGTCTCAGAAAACATCTAGTCTGTTCTACTTCTGCAGTATTGAAACTTAGAGAGAGAGAGAAGGCAAGGAGGAGTTTAAGACCGCACTGAGTCAATGAAGCTGGAGTGAGGCTTCTAAGTACACTGTTTTGTACTACTTCCACATTTTTTTGTAAGACAGGGGCAGAATTTCCCCACCTGTTGCCACCTCTATAGAAAAGTGCCTCTCTTCTCTGCCACTAGGTCAGGTAACAGGTTAAGGATGTGAAGTCATGTAGGAACAGCTTTGAGTTCATAAACATCTCCTGTTCATCTGTATCTAGCGACAGAAACTGTACTGCTCCCAAAATAGCTTTGGATCCCAGAACAGGCCTTCCAAGAATAGTTTGTATCCTTTCAAGAATTCTATGAAAGTAGAAGAGCCTCTAGTTTGCATACAGCTACCCAAGAGAGCTCTATATTCCTGGTCCCAGGCTGAGTCTGACATTGATCATACATTGAGTCCTGAATCTCACCATGCACTGAACCTTGACCCTAACGCCAGACTGAGTCCTGACCCTAGGCACAAACTGGATATCTCCAGATACGGAGGGATCAAATATGGTTCATTCTAATTAATGGCTGTTCTCATTTCAATGTATTTTGAGACAATATTAAATTGCTATTGTTATTGTTAGGTACTATCAAGTCAGCTCCAATTAATAGCAAGCCTATGCATAACAGAGCAAAACAGTGTCTGATCCTCTGCCATCCTTACAACTGTTATATTTGAGCCCACTGCTGCAGTCACTGGGTCAATTCATTTCACTGTGGTCTTCCCTTTTGTCATTAACTTTTTTCACTTTACCAAGTACAATGTCTTTCTCCAGGGACTGGTCTATCAGACAACATATTCAAAGTACCAGAGAGGAAGTCTCACCATCCTCGCTTCTAAGAAGTATTCTGGCTGTACTTCTTCCAAGACAGATTGGTTTGTTCTTCTGGCAGCTTATGGTATTTCAATATTCTTCACCAACACCTTATTCAAATGTATTGATTCTCCTGTCTTCTTTATTCATTGTCCAGGTATTCAATTATTCCAAGCACGCAATTCTCCAACCTTTCGGTTTAAGGGGAGTTTCTGACTCTACCCCATCTATTTCAGGACGGGATGATTTCTCTAAGACAATCAATCCCATCTCTTTTACCAGTGATTGATTCAGAGATGGAGAATTCTTGGGTACCATGTATTGATAAGACCCATGGAGATGCTTGTGGCTTCTGGAAAAAGAATCTAGTTTACCAGTTTGTTATTGATCAAAATGTTACCTCAGTGCTATCAAAATCCATCCAGTGGCATCCAAGGACAGAAGCCTTAGGCTGAAACCCGGTTAAAGGTGACAGAGGAGAAAGACAGAAAGATCCTAGACCTATTGAAGACATTGAGCTACTAAATCAACCAGCCCTGAAGCCAGCCTCCTTCTTACTTTCTGGGATGATACACTTAATCGCTTATGATCATTTGAGGTGGAATTTTTGTTGGTTGCAGATGGAAGCATTATAAATAATTCCCCTTAGAGCTGTTGGTGCACAGGCGGGATTGCAGTTATTAAGAGGAAATCTGTTCATCATCAAAGTGTAAAACTGGTGATCTTGTCTGTAAACTTTCACTCAATTAACAATAAAAAGGTTGAAAAAAGAAAAGAACCCCTCGAGACTATGCCCGTTAGTCACACTTCAGGGCTAGAACTGAACTCAACCTTGAGCCAAACAATGGTTTAGTTGTTATTAAGTGCCATTGAGTCAGTTCCAACTCATAGTGACCTTGTGTAGGGCTTCCAAGGAGTGGCTGGTGGGTGGGTTTGACCACTGACCTTGCAATTGGCAGTCCAGTGCTTATCCTACAGAGCCACACCATAGATCATGAACAATTTACCCAAGGAACATAAGCATGCCTTCTTGTTGTTAGGCACCACTGAGTGGGTTGCTATGAGTAAGAACCCTGTATAGGGTTTCTAATCCTGTAACTCTTTACAGAAACAGAAATCCTCATCTTTCTCCTGTGGAACAGCTGGTGGGTTTGAACTGTTGCCCTTGTGGTCAGCAGGCCTGAACACTTCTTAGAATCACCAATTGTTGTTGTTTATTGTTAAATGCCATCAAATTGATTCAGACTCATAACCACCCCATATAGGGTTTCTGAGGAGCAGCTGGTAGGTTTGAACCACTGGCCTTGCAGTTCAAACTGACCCTGCAGTCCAGTGCTTACCCTACAGCACCATTATAAGAAATCAAAAGGGCAAGTCCTACCAGAGATGGAGGCAGAGATGAGGACATGGAGATTTAGAGCAGCTGAGGACTCTAGACTCATGAGGAAAGGGAAAGACAGTGTGCTGGTGGCCAGGAGGCAGGTTTGCAGAACCTTTGGTTACTTAAATGATTCCTGAATGTTTTTGTGTACCTCCAAAAAAACACAAAAAACAGAGGGGATAGAAGCAAATACTGTTGAATGATAATGCACGGAAGGGATGAAATCATTGCAATGAAATGAAATATGATAGGATGAATGTAAAACCGATGTTCTCCCATGTAAACTATTCAGAATAAAAACTTAAAAAAAAAAAAAAAAAGGCAAGTCCTGGTGTGGCACTGTAGGATAAGCACTCCACTACAAGGTTGATTTGAACCCCAAGGTGTCTGTTCAAGCCCACCATACAGAGTGGGGACTATACAGAGTGGGAACTGTCTGTAAGACACTTAACAAGGAAGCTTAGAAGGCAGGGAGGATGAATGGAAATGGTAAACACAGTAGGAAGTGAGAAAAGTGTTGTTACATTGTCTTCAATTAAATGTGATGTGTATGAATTATTAAATGGAATTCCAATTTGCTCTGTAAACTTTTACCCAAATCACAATAAAAAGTTTAAAAAATGTTTTTAATTGAATAAATATATAATTCCCCACCCTCTCCGTCTCTACTGCCTCCCCCCAGTTCACTCAACTCTTTACCACCTTAAGTCTGCCTGGGCTGGAGTGGGGCAGCTGAGCACGCAGCCTCTCCCAAGACTGAGTCTTTCGGCTTCCATCCCAATCAGGACGCCTCACCCTCAATGAGACAAGCGAAGACTCAGATAATTACATGAGCTGCCACTGGAAGAGCTGTCCTTAATTCAGATGGCAATAAACAGCTTTTGCCAGAACGTTAAACTAATTTCATGAAAGCACTGGGAGGAAGGTCAGGAGCCGGACCCTGGATTATTAATAATGTCAAGTTTCATTTGAACCATCAGGAAATTCCTCTGAGTTGCCTCCAGCAAACTGCCACAGGTGGCGACTTTCTTCTGAAATCAACAGTCTTTCCATATGCAAATGATTTTGTTTTTTGTTTTTCCCTAGAAAATAATTAAAGTCACAGAGCCCAATAAATACTTAAACAGATTGTGATTTTAATTAAAAACCATCCACCAACGCTGCAGCTGCAGGTCTTTTTCCAAATGTGCTCTGGTGACATCAGCACCGGGTTTAAGTACAGAAGGGTACTAGGAACCTTTACAAATCACAATAACAATCATTCTGAGCACTGCAAATGCCCAATTCCCTAATGGGGAGGCAGAACACATACATGTAAGGGCATATGCTATGGGACTCTTCTCTTTACAATTGTCTCTAGTTTATCAAAGTGAAAGAAAAAGACTAATTTTAGCTATTGTGAGTAAAAGAATAGCTCATTTACTGAGCACTTCCTATGTGCCAAAAGTGCCTTGTATATATTGAAAGGAGTCCTGGTGATGCACTGGCTAAAGCACTAGGCTGTTACCCTAAAGGTGGGAGATTCCAGCCCCTCTCTGAGAGAAAACTGTGGTCATTTGCTTCTGCAAAGATTTACAACTTTGGAAATCCAATGGAGCAGTTTTACCCTGTCCTATAAAGTCTCTGGAGTCCTGGTGTGGCGCTGTGGGTTAATGCACCAGACTGCAAAGCCGTTTGAACTGCAAGGTTGGCAGTTCAAGCTTACCAGCTGCTCCTTGGAAACCCTATACAGGGTCGCTATGGGTCAGAACCAACTCGATGGCACTTAACAACAACAAATAAAGTCTCTATGAGTTGGAAGCCATACCGTGGCAACAGGTTTTGTTTTGGATGTGTTGACTCATTTAATTCTCACAGCAAACTAAGGAAAAAGGCACTTTTATTTATACTTCTTTTCTGAGGCTCAGAGTGGTTAAGAACCTTGCCCAAGGTCATACATGGTGAAATCTAATGCTGGAATCTATTCTCCTAATCAGACATGGTGTGGCGCTGTGGATTAATGCGCCAGACTGTAAAGCCGTTTGAATTGCAAGGGTGGCAGTTCAAGCTCACCAGCTGCTCCTCGGAAACCCTCTACAGGGTCCCTATGGGTCAGAATCGACTTGATGACATTTAACAACAACAATAATCAGATGTAGTGTGTGTGAAGGGAAGGATAGGGGGAAGTGGGAAAATGATTTTCTGGGGGAATGAGCGTGCTCTGGAAATGAAAAGAAGACAGTAGTTTTTGAGGTGGCTGGTTGGAGGTCTGTGTGAGTGTGTGTGTTAGGGACACAGGACTGTAGCAGCAGAAAGATGGGAAGCTGTGTATTCTGTGGCAGCTGGAAGGTGGGAAACCAAGGAGGATTTTCCAAGCAGGCTGCTATGTTGGGGAGGTTTGGTTGGGGAGGTTTGAAGCCTACCAGGCCCAACTCTCAGACTCTCAAATGCCTTTCCCACATCCCCCATGCAAGATATCACCCAGAGTCACATGAAATACAAAAGCATATGCAAATCGGAACCATTTGCTCTACGTTATTGTGAATTGCCCTTGATTCGGTTCCAACTCATAGTGACCCTGTATAGGGTTTCCAAAGAGTGGCTGGTGAGCTTGAACTGCCAATCTTGCAGTTCAAACTGACCTTATGGTCAAGTGCTTTAAATCCTACAGCTTCACACCATGCCCTAAACATTTCACAATTTAAATTACTGTTTTCTTTTCCTCTCTATCAGCTGTTCTCTTTCAGATCTCAGACATCTTATAGGTCCTTACCAAAGTGTAGGATAAGCACTGGATTGGAACCACAAAGTCGGTGGTTGGAGCTCACCATTTGCTCCTTGGGAGAAACATGAAATATAAAGATTTATATAACCTTGGAAACTCTATTCAGGGTCGCTATGAGTCGGAATCGACTCTATAGGTTTGGTTTTCAGGTGGGTTTTTTTGTTTTTTTTTTTTTAAATAGGGTCACTATGAGTTGAAATCAGGTCTACCGCAATGGGTACCTCGCTTGGAAATTTCGCACAACTGGATTGCAAAAGCGGGGAACAAGCGCCTTGGTCTCACGCCGCGATCCCTTTTGCAGAGTCGCTGGTAATCACTCTCGGCCTCTGCGCCCGGACGCGGTGTCCAGAAGAGGGCGCGCGCGGACCAGGTCTGCGCCAGAGATCTGAGCCTGCGGAGTCCGGTAGCAAGAACCCCGACCTCTAGGTTTCAACTACCCCACTCTCCCGAAGCTCCCGACCTGTGAAACCGAAGTTGGAAGTCAATCCACCAAAAAGCGACCTGGAGCTCCAGCTCTGCGCGCCTAGGCCTGTCAGAGGTTGGGACCCCAGTTTTGTCTCCATGTCTTAACCCGGATTTCGTCAGATTCTGAATCCGTGCCCTCTGCGCTGGCTGCTTGGAGCCTAGTATTCCTTCTTTCCCCAACTCTCACGTCTACACACCTGATAAAGGTGTATGTTTCTTTAACGATCAAAGACGGGGACAGCGGCGAGGGTAGTATCTTCCCTCTGGTTCCCCAGTCTTCCAGTATCTATACCTTTATTGCCATTATAAACATCAGACCCTCTTCCGTGCGGTGCGCAGTCTCCTAGCAGAGACCGCGGCAGACTCGGCCCGCGTCGGCTCGGGCTCAGGCCCTGCTGGGGCGGGCGCTGGGCTCTCCGACTGGGATAAGGGGCGTGTTTCCCCCCAGAACTGGCTCGGGGAACAATAGCGCTGCGGTGAAGTGCGAGGGAGTCAGTACCCGAGCCCGGGTGCCTTCCGGGACTTTTGTCGCCCCTCCAGGCGTCAGGTGCTAATCTCCGCACTGAATCCATCGGTTTTTGCCTTGAAAAAAAAAAAAAAAGAGAGAGAAAGAAAAGAGGTCACCTGCCCCCCGCACCCCCGAAGGTTCCCGGGACGTTGGAGAGGTGGGCCTTTGAGGCTCTGGGAATCTCCTCGCGGAGAGCGCGCCGCTTTACACTTCCCTTCTCCCGCCTCAGTGTCACTAATTGTGGCCCACCCGACTCCATTCCAGAAGCAAAATAGAAAGAAAGAGGAGAAAACTGGGGGATGGGTCTCGAAGCGGGAGACTCCACCCGGATCCTCTGCGTCCAGAACTTCCTCACTCCCGCCTTGGAAAGCCCCTCAGGCCCGCTATCCCGGACCGGACTCCGTCTTCGTAACAGGGCCCGCGCCTCCCCGCCCGCTCTTCGCCGCCAAGGCTCCCGGAGCCACCCACTCAGGGTTCCTGGGACGCAGACCCTAACGCCCCGGACGCCCCCTCGCTCTGCAGACAAAGAAGCCGGTGCCAGGACCCATTGCCTGTTCCTCTTCCTGGTCCAGTCAGGCCCGAACCGCAGAGATTCCCTCCTGGGTTAAAGACCCACACTCAGCTGTCCTACCGCAGGCCTCGGGTCGAGGGTGGGGCGCCCAGCTCTGGACCCTTGGTTCTTTGAGGGCCCCTTCCCCTCTTTCCCTGCGTCGGCTGTAGGAATCCCTGGTTTGGCAAACGGAGTCAAGTTCTGGGTTCTGAGCTCAGGGCTCTGGGCTGCTTAGGTGGACGCGCCGGCCTACTAGGCCGCCTGTGGCTACCGCTGGAGTGGGAGCGATGGAGGGACGCGGAGAATTTGCGTGCGCCAGTCTGTTCATATTTAATTTACAAAGGAGCCTTGGAACCCCGGCCGGGTGGTCTCCTTAGATGTTGCGTTCCTCGATCGTTTGTTTCTCTCATAACCCTCCCCAGCTCATTAAAATGCTCAACACTAAAATCAAGGTATTGATCTCAGAAGAGGCCCCAGCCCTGCGCCATCGACCCACCGAGTGAGACCCTACAGCCCGGCTTGAGGGCTGGGGTGCCATGTGCGCCCTGAGAGTCCTGTGTCGGTGGCAAGAAAGACTGGAGTGGGGGGCGCGTCTCTTGGAGTCTGTCCCCCTTCTTGTTCTGTGTGTGTGTGTGTGTGTGTAAGTGAGTTACTGGAGTGGGGGGCGCGTCTCTTGGAGTCTGTCCCCCTTCTTGTTCTGGCCAGCATCTCTGACCCCAGTGCTACTGTAAGGTTTTAGCCAAATGCTTCGGCCTCCTCCCGCCTCCACCTCCTTATCGCAAAAATAAATGCCGGGGTTTCGCCAAGATACAGAGAGAGTCTTCAAGTCTTCTGAGGCTGACTGTTGTGTGAGAGTGTGAGACTGAGGGCTGTTGCCGGCCCCCGCGGCTTTGGCGCAGGGTGTGTGGGGGTGACGGTGTGATTGTTTGTAAGGCGGTGAAGTTAGAACTGGTGTGAGGAGACAGATGCTCGACCTTTGAGTCCCCAGTCCGCAGTGTTCCAAGAAGCTCACACATTTTGTAGTGTTCCTGTCTTTGCAACTGTCCGTTGTAGCCCCTGTTCCAGGCTGGAGCACAGCAGGCCCGCAGGAAAGGTGTTTGGGTGTGTTCAGGCCGGCAAGGTTGATCCGGCGCACGCCATCCTACCCATAAGAGCGCACAGGTCTGGACCCTGGGTTTCAAGCTCTGGTTTAGCCACTAGAGGCAAGATGAAAAAGAGTGTAGCTTTCAGAGGCAGGACATGGGCGGAGGTGGGTAGAGGAGGGGGAGATTGCCTCACCGCGCACTTTGCGGTGCCGCGCGTTCTCGTCACGGGATCGGACTGGCAGGGGGCGGGGGAGATGTGGCTTGGATCTGCACAGATCCAGGCAAAAAAATACGGCAGGGAGGGTGAGGCACTCTGCTAACACTATCAATTATGCATCGTGTTGAACGTGCCTTCGGGAAGGCTAGGGGAGTGTGGGAGGCCAGAGTCGGTGCGCGCTGGGCTGCGCTCTTCTCAGTCGGTACCGTTGGAGGTTTGTCTGCGCCACAGCCCACATTTGCAAAAAGAGTTTAAAGGGAAAGACACGCCTTCCCCCCAACACCAGCCGCACTCCTTTCCTTCCCCCAAACTGCTCAAAGATGGTTTGTCTCACGTGTTGCGGGGCGTAAAAGCTGCTCGCATTCAATTAGCAGCAAAGCTCTTGGGCGCTGGCGGGACGGGCGCCGAGGGTGAGTGCGCGTGAATGTGCGTGCGGGAAAGGGAGAATGGGGAGTGTCCCGGGTGAGGAGTGTGTGTGCAAATGAGAGTGAACGTAGCGAAAGCTCGACACCTGGACGCGATTATTACATTAGGATGGAAACATCCAACATGTGAAGGGCAGTCGAGGCGCGGGTGAGGGTGTGTGTGTGAATGCGAATATATCTGAACCTTGGGAGGTCGATGTGGAAAGGGATAGTGACAATGGCAGCAAGTGTATAAATGTGGGGGACGTAGGTTATGGGGGTGCGTTCAACTGGAAAGTGCCGAGCCTTGAGCGCGGGGGAGCCTCGGGTGACCAACGAGTCTTGCCTTGAGCAGAGTCTTTAACAAACGTGGAGGATTCGGGAGGTGGGAGAGGCTGTCCGCGTACCCGCTGAGTTCGGGAGCGCGCTCAGACTCTCTCCAACCTGCAGCCTGAGAGGCGTAGGGTGGGAGGGGGAAAACGAGAAAGGAGTCCCCCCCAACTCACCCATTCCTTTTCTTGCCCCTCCCTCGTTTCTCCTGGACAGCAGCAGCAACAGATGCCTGGGAGCATCAGTAGTCCCCGCGTGGCGAAACAGCTTGGAGAGTAGGGCTTCTTGCCGGAGGGCAGAGCGCAGTCTTCCAGCAGCAGGTAAGCTTTGGAGATGGCTCCACAACCTTGACCCAGGTGGGGTGGGTCCCTCCTAGAGCGCTGGACCTCGCCGGTGGGGGCTGGGAGAGGACAGAGGGAGGGGGCCTCCCGGGGATCGAAAGCGGAGCGGGGGACCCGGGTTCCCAAGGTGGGAGGGACTCTGCCAAGTCTGACAGCCTCCCCCCGCCCCCCAGGGGTGCGGGTGTGTGTGTGTGTGTGTGTGTAAGTGAGTTTGTGTGGCTAGGGATGAGAAGGTTTTCTGGGGGAGAAAGCTGTGAAATCGTGAAGCTTCCAGGGTTTCATCAACTTGAAGCAGTCCTCCTATGGCCCTTGGGAGGGACCCCTCTGTCTCGCAGGGCCCTAGAGAGATCCAAAGGGATGCTGGGCTGGGACTATTCCCCAACAATCCTGTACTGAACCTCCGAGGGGGACCGCCCTTTCAGGATGGAAGGTTGACCGTGCAGCCCTAGCTCTCCCCGATTAGGAGCAGGAGACTTTGGCTGAAGCCTTAAGTCCTCCTCCGGGTCTGCTTTCCGGACCCCACCACTCCGGGCGCCTGCCCCAAGTTCAAGTCTTAGGCGTTGCTGATCAGCTGGGCTGGGAAAGCCAAGGATTTCAGACGCGCAATCCAGTGCGTCCCTGTGTCCTTATGTGTGGGGTCAATTCAAGTGAGGGCGTGTGTCCTTGTTTGTCAGTTCTCACAATAGACAGGAAAACGCTTTGCACCGTGGTAGAAAACTATACAAATGCCGGTTCCCGTTGGGAGAACAATGAGGTGTCTAGGGTCTATTGCACCCTTGCCTGGGTGTCCGTCTGTGTTTGTGTGTATGTGAAATGTGTTGTGAACCTCCTGATGGCGCAGAGGAGCCCTAGGCCCCTGCAGAAGTTGGCGGATTGATGGCGATACTGTGTCTGTATGGGCGTGTGCGAGTGCTGTGCGTGGGACAAAGGGAAGACAGCTGGTCACGGACAAAGATACCCTTTCTATGGATCCTTCTCACGGCCTGAGAGGAGTCTCCATAACAGAGAAAGGTCAGTTCTGCGAGTCGCCGATCCGGCGGAGAGGTCAGTGCTGGGCTGTGCGGGGTGAGGGGACAGATCAGAAAATACGAGAAGTATGAGGTTACTGGTTATCGGGTCCAAGGCCTCGAGAGTGAGTACCTACAGAATCCAGGGATTTCTGTGAGAATTCTCCACATAGAAAAGGTTGAGGGAACTTATAGGGGAGACAAGCTGGGGCTCAACGAGTCCCCCCCCCGCCCCGCCTCCCCCCCCCCCCCCCCCCCCTTCCATCTGCAGAATCCGCGATGTCGTTCCTGAGAACCCTGTGGCTGGCCTGGGCGCTGCTCCGAGTGGTCAGAGCATGCCCTGAGCCCTGCGCCTGCGTGGACAAGTATGCGCATCAATTTGCAGACTGTGCCTACAAGGAGTTACGCGAAGTACCCGAGGGGCTACCAGCCAACGTGACTACGCTTAGTCTATCGGCCAACAAGATCACCGTGCTGCGGCGCGGGGCCTTCGCCAACGTCACCCAGGTCACATCTCTGTGGCTGGCACACAACGAAGTGCGCACCGTGGAACCCGGATCGCTGGCAGTGCTGAGCCAGCTCAAGAACCTCGACCTGAGTCACAACCTCATATCCAGTTTCCCATGGAGCGATCTCCGTAACCTGAGCGCTCTGCAGTTGCTCAAAATGAATCACAACCGCTTAGGCTCACTGCCGGGCGACGCGCTCGGCGCGTTGCCTGACCTGCGCTCCCTGCGTATTAACAACAACCGCCTCCGTACGCTAGCTCCGGGCACTTTCGACGAATTGAGCGCATTGTCTCACCTGCAGCTCTATCACAACCCTTTCCACTGCGGCTGCGGCCTTGTGTGGCTGCAGGCATGGGCAGCGAGCACCAGAGTCTCGCTGCCGGAACCCGACTCCATTGCTTGCGCCTCGCCTCCCGCGCTTCAGGGGGTGCCGGTGCACCGTCTGCCCACTTTGCCCTGTGCACCTCCCAGTGTGCGTCTGAGCGCCGAGCCGGCGCCTGAGGCACCTGGCAGCCCATTGCGCGCCGGGCTGGCGCTAGTGCTGCATTGCACAGCCGAAGGCCACCCGACGCCCCGCCTGCAATGGCACCTTCAGATCCCCGGTGGCACTGTAGTTTTAGAACCGCTGGTCTTGAGAGAGGAGGACGACGGGGATGGGGCTGAGGAGGGGGAGGGGGAAGGGGATGGAGACGGGCCGACGCAGACCGAGGCCCCGACCCCGACTCCAGCACCCGCTTGGCCCGCACCCCCAGCTACCCCACGTTTCCTGGCCCTTGCAAACGGTTCCCTGTTGGTGCCCCTCCTGAGCGCCAAGGAGGCTGGCGTCTACACCTGCCGTGCACACAACGAGCTGGGCACCAACTCGACGTCTATACGGGTAGCAGTGGCAGCATCAGGGCCCCCGAAGCACGCGGCCGGCGCGGGGGGAGAACCTATTGGGCAGATTCCAATCTCTGAGCGCAAGTTCACAGCCAAAGGTCGGGGCAACAGCGTCCTGTCTTCTAAGCCCGAGAGCAAAACCAAAGACCAAGGCCTGGCCCGCGTCAGCGTCTTCGGAGAAACAGAGGCGGGGCCCCAGGAGGAAACAGGTGAGGAGGGAGAGGAGGCCGAAGACCTGGTCCCCGCGGACCCCGGAGAGGAGCAGCGCTGCGGCCACGGGGATCCCTCACGGTATGTGTCCAACCACGCATTCAACCAGAGCACGGACCTCAAACCCCACGTCTTCGAGCTAGGCGTCATCGCTCTGGACGTGGCGGAGCGTGAGGCTCGCGTGCAGCTAACGCCGCTGGCGGCGCGCTGGAGCCCAGGGCCCCGCGGGGCCGAGGGAGCAGGGAGGCCTGGGCGGCGGCCCATGCGCCTACTCTATCTATGCCCAGCCGGGGGCGGGGCGGCCGTGCAGTGGTCGCGCGTGGAGGAGGGCGTCAACGCCTATTGGTTCCGCGGCCTGCGTCCTGGTACCAACTATTCCGTATGCCTGGCGCTGGCTGGAGAAGCGTGTCACGTGCAGGTGGTGTTCGCCACCAAAAAGGAGCTGCCCTCACTACTGGTCATCGTGGCGGTGAGCGTTTTCCTCCTGGTGCTGGCCACCGTACCCCTGATGGGCGCTGCTTGCTGCCATCTGCTGGCCAAACACCCCGGCAAGCCCTACCGCCTTATCTTGAGGCCCCAGGCCCCAGACCCCATGGAGAAGCGCATTGCTGCCGACTTTGACCCGCGTGCCTCCTACCTCGAATCGGAGAAAAGCTACCCGGCAGGTGGCGAAGCGGGCGGTGAGGAGCCAGGGGAGGCCCCTGGAGAGGGCCTGGATGAAGATGCAGAGCAAGGGGACCCTAGTGGGGACCTGCAGAGGGAGGAGAGTCTGGCGGCCTGCTCGCTGGTGGAGTCCCATTCCAAAGCCAACCAAGAGGAGTTCGAGGCGGGCTCCGAGTACAGCGACCGGCTGCCCCTGGGCGCCGAGGCAGTCAATATTGCCCAGGAGATTAACGGCAACTACAGGCAGACTGCGGGCTGAGCCTTGGGCCCACCCTGCCTGCCCATTCCCACCCGCCTTGGGACACTGGGTCCCAAGAAGCAGAAACCTTGGGCTGGCAGGACGTATCACCCCATCCCACCCTGGGTTCACTTACTCGGCCCTTTTGACACTTCCCAACCTTGAATACTGAGGACACCTAGTAGAGAGGGGAGCGATTTCACCTGTCCCAAGAACCCACCGCCTGCGCGGACACTCCCTCCTCTCAAGCACAGTTTCCCGCTCCATCCTTCTACAAATAAGCCACGACTCACAACTTCTGTATAGGGTGTGTGTGACGAAATCCACGACCTTCCATTCCCGTCGCATGTTACCTGCGGGGGGCAACCAGTGGCTGGGTGGCTGTCTTTAAATTTGGCAGTTTCTAAGCCAATCCCCACCAGCGGGTGGGCTGTTTCTACGCCCCACCACCCACCCAACCGTGGACTCCAGATCCAAAGGAAATAGAAGACCTTGAAAACATCTGTTGGACCCCTGACAGATGTCCCTAGTGCGGAGCGCAGAGGGGGTACCCTCTCGACCCCTCTCCCCCTCCCTTTTCCGGGGCGTCAGGATCCGGTGGCATCAGGGGAGATAATTTTCCCTTTGACCCTTAGTTTTTGTTTGAAAGAATCCCTCCCAACTGGGAACCAAACCCCCTGTCCTCTTACGCACACTTTCCTCCACCCCCAGCTGGCCCTAGCCAGCTTCTGACCAGCTGGAGCAGAGCCGAGTGCCTGGGGCGCCTTTCGGCTCAGTGGTCTGATTTTCACATTTTCGTTCTTTTCAAAGACAAGCGACACTCCCGGGCCTGGTGCTAATAGCCCTTTCCCAGCCTCTGGGAAAAGTAGATGTGTGTAAAGAAGGGGAATGAGAATCCTTTTTCTCTGGAGCTCTCTCCAACTTAAAGCGCCGCGGGACTGCGTGACCCTTTTCCGCTGAGGAGGCGGATTTGGCCCCAATCAAATTTGTTGTCAATGTGTTGGTGTGTTGTCGCAGGTTGATGCAGCTTCCGCGGTTCCTGGGTGTCCAGACCCCAGCCAGAGAAAGCTGTGGACATAGGAAGCCAACTGTGACCCCTGGTTCGTTCCCCTCGTGGGTACTTGCGCCCAGCGGGACTGCCGCTAGATCGGCCCCGCCCCTGCCCTCTGTCCCCGAAAATCGCTTTTGCCCGGCGTGTAGTCCTAGACGACGTGCTCTGTAGGGAAGTCTGTGTCCGTTGTTAAGTGACTGTAGTGTAGACGGGGCGGGCGGGGAGGGAGGGAGGTGGAGGGCGGGCGTGGCAACTTGGGCCCGGGGTCCCTGTTCGTTGAAGGAAAGCCTCGGGGTGGGGTGGGGGGGGGGTTCGAGCCTGTGGGCAGACCCTCTTTCGAAGCGCAGCACAAGTGCGGCCCGGGACAAAATAACCCCCGGAGCCCGCGCCCTTTTCTATTCGCGTCTGTATGTAAACCGTCAATAAACAATAGGTTTGAACTGGGCTCAGTGACTCTTTGTCGGGGAACAAAGGAAGGAGGCTTGGGGCACACGACAGAGAAAACTGAAGGGGAAAGGAGACTCTAGAACCCTTGGGTCTGAGTCTTTTGTGTGATTTTGTATTTGTCTGACAGTTCTGTGATTTTGCCAAGTGTTTGTAAAGGAAAGCCTGCTTTAGCGTCTCCGACTCCTGGGTAGAAGGCGAAGTCACATGGATGATAGTGGGGGTGGGGAGGCTGGAAGGGAGTGGAGTAGAGGGCGGGCAAAAAGGAAGGGGTGGATCTCTGCACACTCTGAGCTGCAGAAATACGTGAATGGTGCGTGTGCTTGTGTGTGGGGGTGTGTGGACTACCTAGTTTCTGTGTGTCAACACCAGCCTGAGTTTTCGGAGAACCCAGTGTGGGGATTCCTAGACTTCAGCTGTGACTTACACCAGAGAAGTTATATTAAATATGTCATTGTTGTTAGTGCAAGTGCTGTTGAGTCAGTTCCCAACTCATAGGAACCTGTATAGTGTTTCCAAGGAGCAGCTGGTGGGTTTGAACCACCCACCTTGTGGTTGGTAGTCCACTGTTTATCCTACAGGACTCCTTTTCATTGAATATAAACAACAGAGAAAGCTGGCAGCTTTAGCCCCTGGAGCCAAGTGTGTGGGGGTGAGGGTGGGGCTGCTGGTGGGAGGTGTTCAGTGAACTCTACACGGACATGTGGCAGGGAGAATCTCAGTATGTGCTAAGGTTTGTGCACATATAAATCAGTGCTGAGTGGAGACTGACTTAATACTCCTAGAAATGGGGGGCCTTGGGTGGGGAACAGGAGAGACCAGACCGGGCATCTGAAGTGGATATGGTTTCAGGAGGCTGGGTTCATACACACACACACACACACACACACACACACACACACACACACACACACACTCCAAGATCTCCAAGGTAAGGAGGGAGTAGCCAAGAATGGGAGGAGAAAGGACCAGAAATTAGAGTCTGGAGCAGATGAGGATTGCAACCCTCCCTTCTTTCTACCTGCTTCCCATCTCTTGTCCTCCCCCACCCTCTCTGGGGTACCAGGCCCTTCTACTTGGACAGGTGTCAGGATCCAAACACCCAGCATCCTCTCCTAGCCCTAGGCCTGCCGATGGGCACAATGATTGCTTTGCAAATTGACCCACAGATGGATGACTGTATTTTGGCACAGGCCAAGATAGGCCAGTGAGTGCTCATCAATTTGGATTCAGCCCAATCCTCTAGCCATGGGTGTCTGTGGGAAAAAGGGTTCCTTCATGTCTCTCATTGTGACAATCACCTAGGGTCATGAATTTCTGCAGAGGAATGTTCAGGAAAACTGAGTATCCTGCCCTTGCTTTGTCGGCCAAGCTGTGTACTGAAGGAGCACACACCCTGTTCAGCGAGGACTTGTACTCTCTGGACAAGCCCAAGCCCAAAGGCTGCACCCAGAGGACAGGAACAGCACATGCTGGAGGTGAAGAACCAACGCCCCAACACTTTGCTGACTGCCCTCAGAGATTCCAGCCTCTCAGAAACTCTGGAGTTTCTCTCTAAATGTTTGATACTTGCACAGAATGGCCCCTACCCTCTGGCTTCCCTTCACATTTCATTTCTCTGCCTCCTTTCCTCTATTCTTTCTGTTTTGTTCTTCTTACTCCCTCCCCCTTTTCTTCTTCAAGGAACCTCATAACATTTCAGGGTGGAAGAGACCCTGAAGGCTTGCTAGTTCAACAACCCATTTGAGGTTAAATTCATTTCTATAATACCCCTGTCTGGTGGCTGCACAACATCAGTTTGTATTTATCCAGAAAAGGTGAGTTCATGATTTAGTTCCTCTCCCAAGGGACCACTTGGTGAGCAGTTCAAAATATGTCTCCCCTTGCTTCCACTCCACAGGCCTGTCTGCCTGGCTGTGGGAATGTTAAGGAGCCTGGGGGCAGAATCCTCAGCTCCATCCCTCATTCCAGGATACAAAGCTTTTTATCCAGCGCATCTTCTCTGAGTGCCTGCTATGTGTTTCAGGTGCTGTGCTGTGTTAGCTTAGCTTTCTCCACTTCCTTCTGTCATGAAACATATTTGGATGCTACACAGGAATGGAGTCTAATAAGCTGAAAAAGCGTGTATTTGCAAGCATATACTAGGGGACCTGGAAAATGGTCAGAGAATGTAATCTGACAGGTGTAACCTTGGATCTCAGTGCAATTGATCAAGAGCAGTAATTTTTTGAGCTACAGAAACCAGATGCCCAGGATGTGGCCTTGGATCAGATCAGAAACCTGTCTGCAGAAAGGTGATTTGAAAGGCGTGCCCTCCCCACATGTGTTTCTAAAAGACCAGTCAGAATGAGAACCATCTTGAAGATCATTATTAGAGAAAGTCCATCAATAAAAGAGTAGAGAGGGAGGGGGGCATTCTTTGAGGAAAAAGGAACTGATGTTGGGTCCTCTGCTTCCCCATCTTGCATCTAGAACCGTCCTCCATCCATGACATCTAAGTCATAACAAGGGATGCTAACATCTATGAAGACTGAGTCAGTAAGTGTACTATTACTCGCAGATGGGGATGTTAACCTCAGTTTTCCCTCTTGGATCTCAGGAGGATGCATTGATGGTTGGTAAGGAATTTACTATGAGTACTTCAGTCCAGATTTATTAGCATCAGAGCCCCAGTTATGAGACACTCTGCAGGAAGAGGGGCCTTCTCTCTGCATAAAGGGCATTGTATGTAGAGATAGAAGGATGCCTGCGAGAGCACCGGGCAGGAGAAGTTAGATGGACGTGCCCATTAAGGCACAAGGTTCTTACACTGAGGAAAGAGTCATGCCCAGGTACCAGGACAGAAGAAAGTTCCACACAGAGGCAATACCTATACCTTATTAATGTACAATAAAATGATATTGACAGGACCCAGAAAATTGGGGAAGGAGCAATCAGAGCCATTTCAGTTGTAATCTATCAATTAATTGATTGCATTTGAAACACACCCACCACACATATGTGTTCAATGACAAGATTTTGCCTTAAGACTTAATAAAGAATAACATAATATTGAAAATGAAAGATCTGCTTGTGAGTAGAATATAAAAGAGATTGTATTATAAAATTGTCTTGTAACATAGTGTTAGGTTCCAAATATGGTCACTGTTCCTAATGAAGCTTGTTACGGATTAAAAATGAAAAAAAGTAGCCATTCAGAGACTCCATGATGGGTTGGAAATAAAATTAACCTTTTGGGTTTAAATTACTTGGAAGGACTTTGTATTGTTCTTTCATTGACTAAGGAATTGAAGTAATTTGAAGATGTTATGTTTTTTTTAAAGTGTGAAAATTGTGTGTGATTTGTCTGGACATGCTAATAATTAAGTTGAAGTCTACATGGAATAAGGAGAATAAAAGTGTTTATATTTTTACTAACTGTTTACTGTTTGAGCATGGCCCCATGTGTATTTGGAGTTAATTTGGTTTGGACAAATTAGATGCATTTTCTCTGAGCAACACTCCAGCAAACTAGCCATTAAATTGAGTCTAAAAGCCATTCAAGACATCTGACCATTTGAGGAAAAACTGCCACAACCATAGTTATCAGAAAGTAACTCCATAAGAATTGATCAGTGTTAAAATGGGGGAAATGGGAAAGGGAAATTAATTATCAAGTGGTTTTTAGTAAAAGTGGCTTACCGTGCATTTAGACTGGTCACTTACGATTAATATGAATATTAATAAATCCAATAATAGCTAATATTTATTAAACTCTTACCATATAGTATAGATACATGCTGTGGATTTTGAAAGCATTATCTTATGAATCCTTATAAAATCCTGTAAGATAATAATATTATTCCAATTTGCAGGCAAAGAAACTGAAGAACAGAAAGAGTTAGGAATTTGCCCAAGGTCATACAGCTGGGGATGTGAAAATCAGAAGTTTAGCTTTCAGTTGTCTGATTCCAAAGTCAGAGCGTTTAGCCATCAAGCCAACCCTCCTCTTAATACCTTTATAAACCAGATTGAGTAAAGGATAATATAGTTTAAATATTATTAAATTTGCTGCTAGTTATGAAGTTGGTTGAGAAACAGGCTTCCTCTTGCTGTTCAAAATATCAAAAATAATCATTATTTCCCCTGATTATAAAAGTAGAATGATCTTTTGTTGCTGTAAGAGATATAAATGAATCACTTTGGAAAAATGTTTGGCACTATTTACTCAAGTTAAAAGCAATGTACAACTCAGTCATTTCATTCCTGGATATCCGTGTATATATGGCCTGTATTCCTAATGATACTTTGGCTAGATATATATTGCATACATATCTCCAATAAATATGAGTGTTTAGTACAAGAATGTTCATAGTGGCTATTTATGAAGTTATACCAAGCTGGAAATAACCCAAAAGTCCAACAGCACCGTTGAATGGATCAATAAAACTGTGTGGCACTGTAGGATCAGCACTGGATTGCAAACCAAAAGGTTGACAGTTCAAACCTACCAGCTGCTTCTTGGAAACCTTATACAGGGTTGCTATGAGTCGGAACCTACTCGATGGCACTTAACAACAACAACAACAACCTATCCATATAATGTAAGGCTACACAACAATGAAAAATAATGAGCTACAATTATACACAGCTATGTGGATGCCATAATGTTCAGTGAAAGAAGCCATGTTAGTTCATTCATTGAACTATCACAAGTTAGTGACTTTAAAGGAGAAAAAACTTGTTTTCTCAGAGTTCAGGAAGCTGCAAGTCTGAATTCAGGGCCCCAGCTGAAGAGGAAGGCTCTCTCTATTGGCTCTGGGGAAAGAGCCTGGTTTCTTTCAGAGTTTCTATTGCTCGGTTCCTTAGTAATCCTCACATGATGTCTGTCTTCTCCTATTTGTACTTGTGTCTAATCTGCTCTTTTTATAATTTAGCGTGATTAGGTTGATTACATCTCCTACCAAGATGGCATCATTCGCCTAACAAAGAAATCAATTTGATACAAATGGGATTAAATTCACAGGTATAGATGGGGGTTAAGATTCCAACATATATTATGCATACATACATATATATACATACATATTGAGAGAACACACTTCAATCCACCACAGGAGCCAAACACAAAAGAATATGTATGGGATGACTCATTTATATGAAGCTCAAGCAGACAAAAGGATTTGATGGTATAAGAAGTCAGAAAACTTTTGGGGCAGTGTGACTGAGGAGGGGGGCTCAGGGGAAATGTTCTCAGTCTTGATCTGGGAGGTAGTTACACAACTGTATGCATACGTAAAACGTCATCAAGCTGTGCACCTAATTTGTGCACTTTATTGTGTTTGTTTTGTTTCAAATTTTTAATGGAAAAATAACCCTTGGAAATAAGATAAAATGTGTTCATTGTCCAATATGGTAGCCATTAGCATTGCCAGAAGAATGAACAAATCTATCTTAGAAGAAGTACAGCCAGAATGCTTCTTAGAAGCCAGGATGGGGGATAGCTCTCATACTTTGGACTTGTTATTTGGAGGGACCAGTCCCTGAAGAAGGACATCATGCCTGGTGAAGTGGAGGGTCAGCGAAAAAGAGCGAGACCCTCAACACCAGAGACTGACACAATGGTAGGAACAAAGGACTCAAAGATAGTAATTGTGTGGATACTGAAAGAGGAAGGACCAGGCAGTGAGTTTTTCTGCTGTGCATAGTGCCCATAGAGTGGGAGCTGACGCAAAGGCACTCAACAATATAACAAGAAGCCACATGTGATTATTTACATTTAAATTGTCATTAATTGAAATCAAATTAAAATAAGAAATTTAGTTTCGAAGTCACCCTACCATATTTCAAGTGCTCGATTGCACACAGATTGTTTGTTGTTGTTAAGTGCCGCCGAGTGGGTTCCAACTCATTAGCAAGCCCATATAGGATTTCTGAGGAGCAGCTGGTGAGTTTGAACTGCCAACCTTGTAGTTTGCAGTCCAGTGCTTATCCTACAGCACTAGACCAGGCGTCCACAGATTGCTAGTGGCGACTATAGAGTGGACAGCAGTGATAGAAAACATCCCCATCATTATAAAAATCACTGGAGGTTGCAGACCCTGTGAATATCACAGCCAAATCCCCGAAATTTTACCATATAATGTTTTTGCTGTTCTTTTAAAAAGTTCATAATTCCAGTTTGAATTTTCTCTTTTACCTAAAAGATGTTATAAGTGTATTTTTTTCCCCAGGTATTTGGTTTTGTGGTGATTGTTGCTGTTGTTTTATTTGGCTGTGTTTTAAACAAATAATCCTAATTTTATTTATATATGGTTTGTGAGAGTGTCACGTATACTTTCTGTTTCTTGAGTTTTACTGATTTCCTTTGTGTCCAAATAAAGGTTTGACCTTTTTTAAACTTCCTATATGTTTAAGGAGCTCTGGTAGCATAGTGGTTACAAATCGGGCTGTGAACCGGACGGTCAGCAGTTTGAAACTACCAGCTGCTCCGCGGGAGAAAGATGAGGAGATCTGCTCCCGTAAAGATTTACAGCCTCAGAAACCCTATTCAGGGTCGCTATGGGTCGAAACCGACTTGACGGCACTTAACAACAACAACATATGTTTAAAGAAAATCTTTATCCTCTAATTGTTAGATAAATGTTTTATATCATCTTTTAGATTAGCACTGGACCACAAGGTCAGTTTGAACTGCAAGGCTGGCAATTTAAACTCACTAGCCGCTCCTCAGAAACCCCTTACAGGGTTGCTATGAGTCAGAACTGACTCAACGGCACTAAACAAAAATTTAATTATTATCAAACCATCATGTTCTTATTTTCTGTCTATCTGATCTGTCGACTGATGAGAGAGATATGTTAAATTTCCCATTTTGATTGTAGATTTATTTTATCCCTAATTTTTGTCAAAGCTCTGTTGTTTTTATTGTTGTTAAGAGCTGTCAAATTGGTTCTGTCACATAGTGACTCTGTATAGGGTTTCTGAGGAGCAGCTGGTGGGTTTGAACCACCAGCTTTGTAGTTAGCAGTCTAGTGTTTATCCTACAGCACCATACCAGGACTCCAAAGCTCTATTAGTAGATAGACAAGTGCTTATACCTTTTATTACTTCTCGGTGGGCTATGCCATCTATTACTATGAAATTGCTTCTTGCTCCCTTTTTATACTTTTCACCTTGAATTGTATTTTTCTTATATTAATTTTGTGATTTTCTCTTTCTTAGTATTTGCCTACTGTATCTTTTTTTTCTATTATTAAATTTTTATTTTAAATCAAGAAACCATCCCTGTTTTTCCCTAATCAACTACTTTCTGCTTTCTCAGCTGGTTTGTCTGATATTTACGACCATATTAAAAAAGAATCTGCTGATATTTATTACCATATTCAAAAAGAACCTGCTTTTCTGTTTTGTTTTGTTTTGTTCCTGTTCAGCTTCAGATATTTCCTATTGGCTCTCTATGGAAGTTGAAAATTCAGTTCTTTCTTCCGTTGTTTCTCTCTTTTTCTCACACACACATGCACATGCACACATACCTCCTCCCTCTATCCTTACAATATGATTAAATTGTAATTTCTTTCTTCAATCAATATTCAGTGTTTACATTATGATAACTACCTAACAGCTATTCATAGCTGGCCCATGTACTGTAGCATTTTTGTATTTCTTTTCTCATACAATCTTTTGCTCTCCCTGGAGCTAATAATTAGCTAGTTGTTGTTTTTTTTAAAAAAAATTGCTTATTTTCTGTGTTTCTAATATTCTATCTGAAAACTTACTGCGAAAGTATACATTTCCTCTCAATGTATTTTTAAATTGTGATTATTTTGTGTGTTTATTTTCTCTTCCTAGAAACACCTGCCTTTTAGCCTCTTATCCCACTACCCCACAGCTGTGAGTTGGTGGCTTCCTTGCTCACTAATGCCAGAATCACCTTCGCTCTGTGCTATGTGGGGCCTCCTGTTTCCTGAATCCCGGGTCATGCTCATTCTCAGTTTATTTCCCTTTTTGATGAAGGACTTTTTTTCTAGTGAAACAGGAGAAGATCTGAGTGAGGCCTAAAATGTTTACAATTATGCAAAATGACAAATTCAAAATTATGCAGGACAGAACATATTTATTTTGAGTGAGGCAAGAAAACACAACAAATTCTGCTTTCAAAAAAGCTAACAAATCATTTAACTAGAGGGCCATTGTTGTGAAGTGACGTTGAGTCAGTTTTGACTCATAGCGACCTTGTAAAGGGCGTCCAAGGATCAGCTGATGGATCTGAACTGCAGACCTTGTGATTAGCAGTCTAGTGCTGATCCTAAGCGCCACACTAGGACTCCAGAAGATATCGGTCCATTGAGTAAAAATCCTATTTTATTGTGTTTTCAGTGAAGGTTTACACAGCAGTTTAATTTTGCATTCAACTATTTCTACACAAATTGTTCGGACATATTATCAGGACATATCATCATGTTTGGTAAAGTGGTGGGCCAGTGACAAACAGGAAGGCCCACAACAGAATGGAGTGGCACAGTGGCAGCAGCAATGAATTCAAGTGTAACATCAATTGTGAGGATGGTGAAGAACTGAGCAGTGCTTCATTCTGCTGTGCACAGGGTCACTATGAGTCAGACAGACCATGCTCAACAGATTTCATTTTTCACAATGCATGAACATTCTCAAAATACCCATTCTGGCTGGTCCATTTTCATAAATCTAGCTCCTTTGCATCTTTGTTTTATTTTTAAAGCAGCACAGTACTCACAGGTGATACTCTTTATTTTGTAAGCTAATCTATTATTTAGATAAAAGGCAACCTCAGGGGCTACAGCACCATGCCAAGACTAAAATAAGGTTCAAGGTTTAAAGAGTCACTCAGGGCAATAGTCATGGGAAGTCCTTTAGTCTCAACTGGTCCAATAAGTCTTCATTTTTAAAGAATATGGGGTCCTGTTCCACATCCCTCTCCCATTCTATTAGGAGCCATCCATTGTGGCCCTGATAGGAATGGCTGGTAGTGATGGCTGGGCACCATCTAGTTCTTCTGGTCTCAGGGTAGATGAAGCCATCTTTGATGTAGACTATTAATTAGTCCTGTAGATCAGATGAGTAAAGACCAATCATTGTATCTTAGATAGTCACTTGCATGTTTTTAAGACCCCAGATATTACTCACCAAACTAGGACGTAGAACATAAATTTTATTAACTCTATTATTCCACTATTCTATTATTGAAGAGCAGAGATGTCAGCTTGAGGACTAAGGTGCGCCTGACCCAGGCCATTGTGTTTTCAATAGCCTCATATGGATGTGAAAGCTGGACAGTGAATAAGGAAGATCGTAGAAGAATTGATGCCTTTGAGTTGTGGTGTTGGAGGAGAATACTGAAAGTGCCATGGACTGCCAAAAGAACCAATAGATCTGTTTTGGAAGAAGTACAGCCAGAGTGCTCCTTGGAGGCCAGGATGGCTAAGCTTCGTCTCTCCTACTTTGGACATATTGTCCGGAGGAAACAATCGTTGGAGAAGGATGTCATGCTGGGTAGGGTGGAGGGTCAGAGAAAAAGAGGAAGACCCCCAACGAGATGGATTGGCCAGGTGGCATCATTGATGGACTCAAGTGTGGCAGCGGTAGTGAGGTTGGCCCAGGATCGGACATTGTTTCGTTCTGCTGCGCATGGGGTCGCTATGAGTCAGTTCCGACTCGATGGTACCTGACAACAACAACAACAATTATTCCAAGTGACCAATTTGTCCACTAAATTATAGTCCTAATTGTTTATTCTTTCATCAAACTGGTGAAGTACTGGAAGCATTCACTCATCTATGCCAATAAACTTGGAACACAGCTACTTGGCAACTGATTGAAGGAGATCCATATTTGTGCCCATTTCAAAGAGAGGTGATCCAACAGAATATGGACATTATTGGACAATATCACTAATATCACATGCAAGAAAATTTTTTTCTAAAAATAATTCAAAAGTGGCTGCAACAGCACATTGACAGGAAACTGTCAGAAGTTCACACCAGATTCAGTCAAGGACATGGAATGAGGAATATCATTGCTGATGTCAGATGGATCTTGACTGAAAGCAGAGAATACCAGAAAGATGTTTACTGTGTTTTATTGACTATGCAAAGACTGTCGACTGTGTGGATTATGGCAAACTATGGATAACATTGTGAAGAATGGGTATTCCGGAACACTTAACTGTGCCCATAAGGAACCTGTACATAGACCATAGAGGCAGTCATTGGAACAGAACAATGGGACACTGAATGGTTTCAAAATGGTTTAAAAGCTGTGTGCTAGGGTTGTACTCTTTCACCATACTTATTCAATCTATATGCTCAGCAAATAATCAGAGTTGGATTATATGAAGAAAAATGTGGCATCAGGATTGGAAGAAGATTCATTAAAAACCTGTGATATATAGATGATGCAACCTGGCTTGCTGAAAGTGAAGAGGACTTAAAACGCTGATGAAAATGAAAGATCACAGCCTTCAGTATGTGTTGCATCTCATTGTAAAGAAAACAAAAAATCCTTACCACTGGACCAATAAACAACATCCATATAAATGGAAAACAGATTGAAGTTATAAAAGACTTTATTTAGCTTGGGTCCATTATCAACACTTATGGACGCAGCAGCTGTGAAATCAAACTAGATATTAACTTAGGCAAATCCATTGCACAAGACCTCTTTAAAATGTTAAAAAGCAAAGATGTTCATCTGAGGATTAAAATGCTCCTGACCCAAGCCATGGTATTTTCAATAACCACATATACATGTAAAAATTGGACAATGAATAAGGAAGCCCATAGAGGAGTTGATGCATTTGAGTTATGGCATTGGAGAAGAATACTGTAAGTACCATGAACTGCCATAAGAACAAACAAATCAGTGTTGGAAGAAGTGCTTCCAGAATGTTCCTTAGAAGCCAGGATGGCGAGACTTCGTCCCTCATACTTTGGACATGTTATCAGTAGGGAACAGTTCCTGGAGAAGGACATCATGTTTGGTAAAGTGGCGGGTCAGTGAAAAAGAGGAAGACCCCCAACAGAAGGGATTGACACAGTGGCAGCAGCAATGAACACAAGTGTAACATCAATTGTGAGGATGGCAAAGGACCAGACAGTGTTTTGTTCTGTTGTGCACAGGGTCACTATGAGTTGGAACAGACTCAATGGCACATAACAACAACAACAAGCCTTTAAACCCAGCAAACCAGTCCTACAAAGTGTTTGGTTATGTTTGGGAAGTATCTGTAACTTCCCCCCTTATGCTTTATTATACATATAAATATATAAGCATATATATATATACATGCATATACCTATGTATGCACATATATATATATATTCACACATATATACTGATATATACATTATTGGTGCTGTTAAGTGCTGCCGAGTCAATTCCGACACATAACAACCCTGTATAGGATTTCTGAGGTGGTAATGCTTTATGGCAGCAGAAAGCCTCATCTTTTTCCTGCAGAACAGCAGGTAGGCTTGAACCACTGACCTTGTGGTTTGAAATCCAGTGCTTATCCTACAGAGACACCATGCTCCCCAATACATACATACATACATACATATATACATACCTGTACATGGAGTCCTGGTGTGGTTCTGTAGCATAAGCTATGGATTGATAATCACAAACTTGACTATGTAAGCCTACCAGCTGTTCCTCAGAAACCCTATACAAGGTCACTGTGAGTCAGAACCAACTCGACGGCACTTAACTACACAACAACATATATCCACAAATATGGTTGTTACAATATCAGGTCCGCCATTTTAGGCTGTACCTTCCGGGTTCTTCCCTTTCCCCTCCATTCAACCCCATTTTGTAATCTTAGGTTTCTGTTTCCCCACCCGAAGCTACAAGGCATGTAATTTAAAAGGCAACATGGCTTTTGATAGGCCACAGTTGAATCACCTTAGCAATGACCACTCCCTTCCTGTTGAACCTATATAAGACCACTCCCTTCCCGTTGACCTTCTCTTTTTTCTGCCCTCTCTTCTTTTTGCCATCTCCTCTTCCTCTTCTCTCTTCTCTTCTGCCTCCTGCCTCCTGCCTTCTCTCTCCAACAGAGGTCACCTTCCTCTTCCTAACCCTGAATAAAAGTCTCTAGACGGGCCGTCTGGTGTGTGGTATGGTTGATGAGCGACGCCGGCATTTGTTTTCCCTTTCAATTGTTGTTGTTCTGTTGTTGCAAAATTATACACCATTGCAATGAGCAAAAGGTCCTTATTCTTGTATAATATTAATCATATAATTCACTTATATCAAGCTTTGCAAACTTCATTATAATTTGGTGTCAACTTTCCCACGGCCAGAAATACTCCTATCTAGTGAGTGACTGGCCCTCTCCCTCTACTCCCTGTTAACCATTAATGAACATTTGTTTCTGTATATTTACCTATTCATGTCATTTCATGAAAGCGAGAACATACAATATTTGTTTTGCGGGGCATTGATTTATTTCACTCAACATAATGTCCTCCAGGTTCATCCATGTTTTAAGATGCTTTGGAAACTCATTTTTCTTTAATGTTGAGCAGTATTCCGTTGTATATATGGACCATATTTAACTTTTCATCTATTGATGGGCACTTAGCAATCTAAGTGCCCATCAATAGATGAAGAAATAAGTTCATCTTTTTACAGTTGTGAATAGTACTGGGATGAACATGTATTTATTCCTGTCACCTCTATTAGATTCTTTGAGAGACAGATGAGGCTTTCTGCTTCTGTAAAGATTTACAGCCTCAGAAACCCTATACAGGGTGACTATGAGTCAGAATTGACTCAGTGGCAATGGATTTTGTGAATTTGAATACCTAGGAGTGAAATTGTTGAGTCATGGGCACCTCCATGGAGCCATGAGGGCATAGTGATTAAACATTTGCCTGCTAACTGAAAAGTTGGCATTTGGAACCCACCAGCTATTCCAGGAGAGAAAGATGTGGGAGTCTACTTCTGTAAGTATAGCCTTGGGAACCCTTGAGGCGGTTCTACTCTCTCCCATAGGGTCTCCCATAGGGTCACCATAAGTCTAAATTGACAACAGTGGGTGGTGATAGCTCTATGTCTTAGGCTGGGCTCTCTAGAGAAGCAGAACCAGTGAAATATATAAACATACACACGTGTGTGTGCTGTTGTTGTTGTTATTGTTGTTGTCAAGTGCCATTGAGTCTATTCCAACCCATAGTAACCCTGTATAGGGTTTCCAAGGAGCAGCTGGTGAGCTTGAACCGCCGACCTTGCAGTTCAAATGGCTTTGTAGTCTGGCGCATTAACCCACAGTTGTAGGGGAAGCCCTGAACTGATAACCACAGGTTGATGATTCAAAACCACCAACTGTTCCTCAGAAACCCTATACAGGGTCACTATGAGTCAGAACCAACTAGAGGGCAATTAACAACAACATATAGATATACATACACATACACACACACACACACACATATATATATATGTATATATATGTATAAGGAAGGAGTTCTGGTAGCGTAGTGGTTACGAATCGGCCTGCGATCCTTAAGGTCAGCGGTTCGAAACTACCAGCCGCTCCGCGGGAGAGAGATGCGGCTTTCTACTCCCGTAAGGATTTACACCCTCGGAAACCCTGTACAGGGTGGCTATGGGTCGGAACCGACTCGAAGGCACTTAACAACAACAACAACATATATACAAGGAGCTCTGGTAGCATAATGGTTACGAATTGGGCTGTGAATCGCAAGGTCAGCAGTTCGAAACTACCAGCTGTTCCGCGGGAGAAAGATGAGGCTTTCTGCTCCCGTAAAGATTTACAGGCTCGGAAAACCTGTACAGGGTCGCTATGAGTCGGAACCGGCTCCACAGTACATAACAACAACATATATATATACATATATATGTACACACACACACATATATATATATACATAATATATACGTAAATCCTACTGCCACTGAGATGATTCTGACCCATAGGATGTAGAATAATGCCTTTGTGGATTACGTTATGCCCGTTGATCATGGTGATCCTATGGTCCTGAGCTCCAGGAGCAGCAACTCAAAGGTGTTTGGTGATGTCTAAGAAGTTTTCATATTTTGTCACTTGTATGCTCCACCACATTCATGGATATGTTTGCAGCAAAGGTAAATAAATAGCCTTGTACAAATATCCTTTGTCAAACCTGAGAATGTTTGTGGGTCTATTCCCACTCTTCCTCTCATACCCGTTCAGCCTTTGTATGTGTCCATGTGTCTACCCATAGATCACCGTGATCTCAGGATTGTAAATACAGCAGTATTTAACTCTGTTCCCTTTAACTCTTATGAACTTCATGGTTTTAGATATATATTTTGGTTCTTTATCCATTTTTAATTCATATTTTGTGTATGTGTATGGTGGGAGGTATGGATCGTATTTCATTTTTCTGCATGTGGGTCCATTTTGCATTATCAAATACATTCCTGGCAGGAGGGACTTGGTTTTGACTAAGTTTCAATGAGAACAGAACTTTTCTCTTATAATTGTAAATGTTTGATGATAGAAAGAATTTTCTGTAGATTAATTTTTGGTTCCATTCATTTCAAGCCTTGTTTTTTTTTCTGCTATCCACATTCATTGACAAATGCATGGAACACAATCATACAATGATACAACATTTAGACTTTTAAGTCACAATAGCAGGTAAGTAGACCCAGCAAATAATAGGAATATTCCCAGCCTTTTTCACATTTACACAACTAGCAATAGCTTAACTATACATGGAAGTGACTGTAAACTATATAAATATCCCCACTAAACCCAAACCAAATCGATTCCCAGCTTAATATATCCTTAATCTGATCCCAAATATGCCTACAACCACTCTGACACCACCAGCATGGGCTAGACTTGTATTGCATTGACCAATACCAATGTAATATGGCAAAAATGACACAGACTTCTGAGGTTAGGTCTTAAGAGGACTTGCAGCTCTCTTTTTGCCCTCTTGGAACTCTCTGACCACCACAGTGTATCAAAGTCCAGTCTAATCTCCCGTAGGATGTGAGACCACATCGAAGACAACACAGAAATCCTAGTCAACAGCCATTACCAACAGCCATGTGGGCCTCTCCTGAGCTGGTTGAAGTGTCTGCTGAAAGCAGTGATGTGAATGATTCCAAGTAAGACCAGCAGAACTACCTAGATTATCAAGCTACAGAATCTTGAGAAATAAGAAATCTTTTTGTCCTAAACCACTACTGTTTTGGAGTAAATTGTTATGTAACAATAGACAACTTGAACATTTGTAAATCCTATTAACTGGGTTTTCAAAAACCCATTCTGAGTCCTTTCCTTTTAGCAGATCAGAACTTCCTCATAATAAATTGTGCGTAATATGTCTAAATCTATTCCTGACATATTATTTTAAACTTTCTGTCTACCTTTTTTCTTTTCTTTTCTTTTTTTACTCTATCCCCATTTCTTATCTTTGGCTAAATTGTTCATATTTTATTTATTGTATTTTTTCTTTTCATGGTTTGGAAGTTATAAATCCTGGCTTCTGGGTTTTCTACTTAGGAAACAAAGGAATATATCTGAACTTGTTTCCTCATTTTTCTTTGACCATAGGGTGTAATTTGGGTTTATTAGGTTGAACTTTAGCCATCACAAGGGAAGCTACTGTTTGCAGCCCAGAAAATGATGAAATATAGAGTAAAGCAATCAAAATCACCCCAGGAGAGGAGTCCTATGGGCCAGTCTGCAGGTGGGTGTGTGAGTGGATGGTTATTGGCAAATGGTCAAGGAATCCAAGTCATCAGCGGTGGTCTTCTACTTGTTAACCACCCACCTGACACTTAACAGAAGCATCAGAGCTTGGAGCCGGAACCATCATTTTCTGGGAATAAAACATTGGGTATCATCAGCAACCTGGGAGGTGCTCTCCTTGGGATCAGGAATACAGGCATATCTTGGAGAGATTGCAGGTCTGACTCCAGACCACCACAATAAAAGGAATATCACAATAAAGTGAGTCACAAACATTTATCCCAGTGCATACAAAAGTGATGTTTACAATGTACTGTAGTCTAATAAGTCTATTATGAAAAAGTTTTAAATATTGTGAGAATTATCAAAATGTAACAAAGAGACAAAAAGTGAGTACGTGTTGTTGGAAAAATAGCTCCAACAGACTTGTTTAGTGCAGGGTTGTCACAAACGTCTGTTTAAAAAAAACAACAACACCTTTTTATGAAGATGGCACCGAAGGTGAAGAAGGAAGCCCCTGCCCCTCCCAAGCCAAACTCAAAGCAAAGGTGTTGAAGGCCAAGAAGGCAGTGCTGAAAGGCGTCCACAGCCACACAAAAAAGAAAATCCACATGTCACCCACCTTCCAGAGGCCCAAGACTCTGAGACTCTGGAGGTAGCCCAAATATCCTTGGAAGAGCACCCCGGGAGAAACCAGCTTGACCACTATGCCATCATCAAGTTCCCTCTGACTACTGAGTCAGCCATGAAGAAGATTGAAGATAATAACACGCTTGTGTTCATTGTGGATGTCAAGGCCAACAAGCACCAGACAGGCTGTGAAGAAGCTCTATGACATTGATGTAGCCAAGGTCAACACCTTAATCAGGCCCAATGGAGAAAGGAAGGCATATGTTTGACTGCCTCCTGACTATGATGCTTTGGATGTTGCCAACAAAATTGGGATTATCTAAATGGCGTCCAGCTGGCTAATTCTAAATATAAATTTTTTCAATAAAAAAAACAACAACTCAATATCTGGGAATCACAATGAAGTGAGGTATGTCTGTAGTACTTGGTCGTTGCTCTTGTTAGATGCTTTCGAGTCAGTTCTGACTCATAATGACCCGCTCTACAACAGAAAAGGAGCTCTGGTAGTGTAGCGGTTACGAATTGGGCTGTGAATTGCAAGGTCAGCAGTTCAAAACTACCAGCTGTTCTGAGGGAGAAAGATGAGGCATTTTGTTCCTGTAAAGATTTACAGTCTCAGAAACCCTGTACAGGGTCACTATGAGTCAGAACCACCTCCACGGCATACAGTCACTGCTACAAAGTAGGAGTCACTGCCCACTCCTGTCCCATCCTCACAATTGTTGCTATGTTTGTACTCATTGTTGCAATCACTGTGACAATCCGTCTCACTGTGGGGTCTCCCTCTTCTTCATCAGCCCTCTATTTTACCAAGCATGTTCTCCTTCTCCAAGAACTTAGACTTGGACTTGTAGCATAGTAGCTACTTAATTCTGCTTTTAAAATGAATTCACGAACCAATGAGCAGTTGCTTAGTTCAGGAGATGGACACGTAGGCTGGGAATTCTGAAGTTGGTCTCTCCCTACCCCAGGAGCTAGATGCTCCCTGTACTCCCAGCTCTGAGAACAGTCACTGACTGGGGAAAACATCCATTGCCTTCTGAATCCATTTCCTAGTGCTATCTTAACAAACCCACGGATTTATAAGTTTATAAGAAGAGTCATTACTTGCCTCATAATTCTGGAGGTTGTGATTCTTGCTCACTGCTATCAAATCAGCTCCAGCTCCTGGGAACCTTGCGTATAACGGATGAAAATGGTACGGTGGCCCTGCACTAGCTTCAGTCCTTTGTTGTAGCCAATGTGTCAATCCTCCTCACGAGAGCTTCCCTCCTTTTCGTTGACACCTTCAGAGCTCAAATTCAGGGCTTAGTTAAGCTGATTCCTTCTGAGGACTCTGAGAGAGAATCCGAGCTTCTTCTGACAGCCAGCAACAATCCTTAGTTCAACTCCTATTACTGCTCCAGTCATCATCTGGCCGTCTTCCCTCTGGGTGTCTCTTGGATTGGGATGAACAGATAACATCTTTAAAGACCCTATTTTCAAACAAGGGTTTCAATTACAGGAACCAGCTTCGACTTATCTTTTCTGGAACAATTCAATCTGTAATATCTTCTTAAGAGAGCTATATACCATTTTGAAGCAGATAGCGAAAAGCTCTTGTTGCTCCAAGAATCAGTAATGGTTGGTGTTAAGTGCTGTCGAGTTGGTTCCAACTCATAGGGTTTCTGAGGAGTGACTGGTGGGTTTGAACCACAGTCCAGTGCTAGACAAAGCATCAGTGACTTGTTGTTGTTGTTGTCAAGTGCCGTCGAGTTGATTCCGACCCATAGCGACACTGTACAAGGTTTCCAAGGAGCAGCTGGTGAGCTTGAACCACCGACCTTGCAGTTCAAACGGCTTTGCAGTCTGGCACATTAACCCACAGTGCCACACCAGATGACAGTAATTAAGTTGACATCGTTACGTACTACAGTGTCACACGAAACTCAAAGACTGGGTTGGAAAATGCAAAAACTACTACCAGTTACTTGAGACTTTTCTCCATGTTTACTTTCTCCAGCTTCTTGCAACTGGATTTACGGATGTGTCTCTACAGCAAACCTGGCCCACCCTAGCGACGGAGCCAGGAAATGGAGCTGTTAGACTCCACAGGACAGGGCAAGCTGAGCCACAAAAATCTGTTCACCTTTCTCCTGAAGCTGCTGTTAAGGCCACCCCCACCCCTGTTGGCTTTGGTGGGATTGTTTATCTTTGCATCACTTGTGACTGGTTCTGGACTATTTCTGGATTCCTTAACAATCCCCTGGCAAGTCCCATGTCCCTACCAGCTTCCTGGACTCTGAATCTCTGAGCAGCCCCGAAAAACAACATTGCCCAATAGAACCAGCATCCCACTGGAGCAAAAACCCAAAAACTTGGTCAAAAACAATTTGGTTCAGCATAAATGTCCCCAATCACGAGTTCCTCAATTCTTGGTTTTCTGCATTAAAAAAAAATGTTTTTATGTTTATTTCCCACAGGGAGGTCTTCAGACATCTTTAAGCTTTTTCGTGGTTGATCTGATTTTTTTTAGTTTCGATGTGTGGTTCTTTCTCTCTCTCTCTTTTTTGCCCCCTTTACTTAAAATAACAATAATTGAAATCCATTCTCTGAGCTGTTTGTAATAGCAGAAAACTAGGAACAGTGTTATACGCCAACAAATGAAGACATTGCCCCTCCCCTGCGTGTTCTTCTATGTCAGGTGCTAGACTGGGGTACCTATTTCCTCCCACTGTCCTCAAGCATGGCAAACCTGGCTCTCTGCCACCTGACTCCTTCCATAGCAGTTAGAGTGCCTTCCTGGTCCCTGGAGCTGATGGGTGCCCATGGGTAGGCGGAGTCAATGGTGCATGTAACCTGTGCAACCTATGAGCCTCTCCTCTGTAGCCGCAGCCTCCTCCCAGGGACTGCATCTGCTTACTCAATTGCTTCCTCTCCAATGTAGAAAATTGAAGATGCTTTATTAGTGAAACCTCCCCCCACACACACTCCCCTCAGTCACGTATAAGGCCTGTGACGATGACAGCAACACCTCCTACTTCCCTTCTACACAGGCAAATAGCAGTGCATCAGTCTGAAAAAGTCACCTTGAAAATTGGCTGTAATTTAGGGAGGTGATGAGCTTTTGCTTTGTCCCAAGATGCAATCTTCTGCTGTCCTTGCAGCAGAGAAGGACTTCTGAGACTGTGTGCCGCAGCCCTGGCCAGGAAGGTATAGAGCAGGCATCCCTGATAGAGAAATCTGTTCACCATTCACCAGTCTTGCCCCCCTTTCCATGCCCCCACTCCTCACCTTGAGTGTTCAGGCTGGGCTCATCTGTTTTAGGGCAAGGGAATGGGACAGTGTTGGGGGAGGGGTGTTCTCTAGCCCTGTCTCATGGGGAGCTTTTGGTATAGAGTGAGTGTATGTGTTGGGGGAATGGGAGGAGGCAAAGGAGCAGGTGACCCACCAGACGAGGGAAAGGATGGCATTGGAAGCCTGGAGGAAGGGTACAGAGATAAAGATGCAAAGTCAAGGAACAGCCTCAGGGCAGGAAAACTATGGTTGGCCCACTAACGTCCCCACCCTACCCACAAGATGTTCACCTCCTAATCCTTGGAACCTGTGAATCTGTGGCTTTACAGGGCAAAAGGGATTTTGTAGATGTAATTAAACTAAGAGTGTCAACAGATGGAGATTATTTTGGATTATTTGGGTGGGTCCAATTTAATCACAATGGTCCTTGTGAATGAAAGAGACAGGGATGTTAAAGAGTTTTGAGGAGGCTGCACTGCTAGCTTTAAACATGGAGTAAATGTCAAGAGCCAGGGAGTGTGGGCCACCGCTAGAAGCTGGAGAAGACAAGGAAGGGTCCAGAAAGGAATACATGCTTGCTTTCAGCCCCGTGAGACCCATTTTAGACTTCGGACCTCTAGAACTATGTACCAGAGAATATATGTGTATTGTTTCCATCACCGAGTTTACATTAGTTTGCTACAGCAGCCATACAAAAGTAATACAGAAGCCCCTCCAGACCCACCTACCTTGGTCAAAGTCAGTACATGTGGCTGGACATACTCTGGGGCCAACAGCATGAGGCCAGGGGGATGCTGGGCAAAACCTCTGCTCTGGCCAACCCTGAAAACCACAGTTCACTCTGTTAACTTATCAAGAAGCATTTCCTATCTCTGGATTTGGGAAATTTCCTGAAGATGTCAGGAGAAGAGGGCTGAACAAAACTTTGTCAGACCCACCAGAAGGTCACCAAAGAGTGAGCAGCTTTATCAAGTCACCCTGCTCCCAGGACTCTCCTGCCTTCCAGATCTGTCCACATTTCCGTTTCTTTTGATCAGATGTTTGGGCTCTCTGCTGACCTATTTTCCTGTTAGGTAGTTCCAGTTGATGAATACTTTAGTTCGGTTTAACCCAATCTTCTAATCTGGCCTCATTTCTCTCTAAATGCCATGTTCTACACCAGTCTGCTGTTGTGTGTGCTGGTCACTCTGAGTGCACAGTGCAGCTGGGCTTTCATCGCTGGGGTCCAAGACGGAGTGACAGAACCCTGGCCCAGTGCCTTTTTTCTTGGAGCCCTGCTCCACAGCAGCCATTTTTTCCTACTTTTTTTTGAAAATAAGATTACTTCAGAACTTACAAAAAAAAAAAAGATTAACAGAAAACAGTTGTCAAATTAAGCAGGACTTGCTCAATTTCTTTCTCCCTTCATTTCTTAACTCTTTATTGTGAATCGAGTAAAGGTTTACAGAAAAGATCGTCAGTTTTACATTTGACAAATCATCTCAATGACTACAATCCCCTCCATGCAACAACAGTTATCCTGCTTCCTCCCTGTGGTTCCTATCTCCATTCCACCCACCTTCCCATCCCTTCTCAACATTGTCCTTAGATAAATGTTGCCCTTTTGATTTTGAATGATTGACCATTCCATCATTCATAGTGAGCACAGTTTACTAGTGCTGTTGCCCCTCAAAGATCCCCATCTACTGCTTGGCTGAAAGCCAGGCCATGAAGGTGAGTCCCTATCCATGCCTGAAGGGTGATAGAATTAAGCAGGACTTGCTCAGTTTCTTTAATGAAACTGCAACTTATTTGGAATCCAACTTCAGTTTTCCAAGTTCAAATTGCCTCTGTCTTCCCTGATAAAAGAGGTTTAACTTACAATGATTTCCAATAGATTTCAAAATGCTTTAAAATGATGGACAAACAGCTCATCTGCCAAAACAAGCCTTTAGATACAAAATGAATGGACATTTTTGAAGCAGTGGAGACTAATTCCTGTTGTTGCTAAATGCCATCAAGTTATTTCTGACTCATAGCACCCCTATGTATAACAGAACAAAACACTGCCAGGTCAGCCAAACTAGAAGCCATGGAGTTGCGTGTCTGGAGGGAGAGGTGAGACCGATTTTTCATCTGTCACAATTCATTTTTCATGTATCTCTCCTCTTCACCCCTATTATGCCCTCACTGCACAGCCCAGACACCTTCAGGCGGGTGGGAGCATGCCCTCAAAAGGGTCCAGCATTGAACCTACAGTTTTCCAATGGTACCGAGAGGAAACCTGCAGGCTGCTTCTTATGACATTTTTACCCTGGGAACCAGCCCGAAAGTTTACCTAGGTGGGACCCTTTGCACAGCAAAGACCAGTGGACAATGTCAATCACAATTTTCTTTTTGTTTTTGATTGGTGGTTTCTGCTCTGCTTTTATATTATTTCTGTCTTTGGTCCTTTTGGCCTCACTCTTCTCCCAGGGATTGGAGCTTTCTCCCCAACCTTTCCCAAGAAGAGACAGCAACTGTGCCCATACAGCCAAGCTACAAGCATACCCTGTAATACCCCACCATCTGGACAAGAGCCAAAACCAGCTGCTAGGCATTACACGTGAAAAAGGAAGCCTATTTCCAGATCACATCCACCAGAAGATGCTCAGCAAGTTTAAAAACAAAACAACATACATTTATTTAAGCATTAAAAACTCACATAACTGTTGAAAATGTCCAAGAAAATACAATTAAAGATCTCAACACATGTCCAAAAATAGAAAAAAGTAACTGAGACAAATGAGCTGGAAGCAGACACAGACTTTCCAGTAGAAGAGCAGGTTCTGTATCTGCCTGAGAAGGAATTTAGAAGAATAATATGGAAACAAATTCAAAAGCTCTGAAAAGAGGTGGAGGAAAATAAGGAACAAGTCAGGAAAGTGCTACAGGAGCAATCAAACAAGATAGATATGCCACTGGAAACAATCCAAAACTGCAAAAAGAAGTCCAGATGATTAATAACAGAATATCAGAAGTGGACAATATACTGAAAGGGCAAAGGAGTAGAATGGAAGAGATGGAAGTCATAACTAGTGAGCTGGAAGACAAATCTCTCAATACTGCTAAGATAGTAGAGCAAGCAGGAAAAAGGATTAAAATACCTGAAGAGAGTCTAAGATTCATGCTGGATAACATAAAGAGGAATAACTTAAGAATTATTGGCATTCCAGAACAGAAAGAATCATAGAAGTCCACAGAAGAGATAGTTGAAGAGCTTCTGGAAGAAAAAATTCCTAACTTCTTGAAGGACGAGAAGATAAACATTCAAGAAGCTGAAAGAACTCCAGGAAGGATAGACCC
>NW_006408610.1:4163539-4223249 GCF_000296735.1 Chrysochloris asiatica | reverse complement strand
ATACCTTATGATCCAGCAATTCCTCCACTTGGTATTTATCCACTAGAAATATGAGCCATAATGCAAGTAGATGTATGCATACCAACGTTCATAGCAGCACTATTTACAATAGTAAAGAGATGGAGACAGACTAAATGCCCATCTATGGAAGAATGGATAAACAAACTGTGGTACATACACACAATGCAATACTATGCTACCCTGAAGAATAACAAGGAAGCTGCCAGCTACCGCATAACATGGATGAACCTTGAGGGCATTATGCTAAGTGAAATCAGTTAGTCACAAAAGGAGAAATACAGCATAGATCCATTATTGTAAAAGATTAAGGAAAAGCACCCACAATAAAAGGGGAAAACATTTTTTATCTTTTAATTTTAATTTTTTTATTATATTTATTTTTTATGTTGATTACTGGGGTATGTGGGGTGGCCTGAGGGGGAGGGATGGGAAGGTGGAGTACAGGGGAGGGAATAGGCACAGGATAGTGGAACACAGGGTATGGAATAGACACAGGATAGTTTATTGCTGGGGGGCGGGGCAATACACTGGAAGGGGAAAGGAAAAATAAGGCAGATGGGAGACTAGCTAGACAGGTTTACATGGGCTAAATGGGACAGCTGTAAATAAGGATCTGAGCACAAATGTGGAACAACAGGGCTCGTGGATACAAAGATTGAGGCATGGTTTGAATGGGTAAAAGTGGAGAAATTATGTTAAGATGCTTGCCTGTTTGTTGAATCTTGGTTTCCCTTGCCTATTATTGTAAAATAGACACTTGAAGGGGAGAGAGAGGAATAGCCAGAAACATCACCAGAGAAAGCTTGTAAGTCCATCTTCAGCCTATAACTGTTTGGAATAATTAAAATGGGGCTAAAACTTGCTCAGTGAGTCCCTGTAGAGCCTTTGCATTGCGCAAGACCATAGGTGGAATCCTGATCCTCATCCAGAATCTTCTAAGGTGGGACATTCCTAAGTGAAAGGACATGCAGACCAGTCTGGAGTAGCTAGAAGAACAGAAGATACTTCTTGAAAGAAAGACCAGCAGGGGGAAAAAAAATAATAATAATAATAAATAACAGCAGTCCAATTGACTACTATAAGAACAAGCAAGTTGTTCCCCAGGGAGCCATCAAGGCAAGTGGTCAGGTCCCCTCAAGGCAAACCCCCTTCCAAGACTGAAACTCAAATGGAATACACTAGGAGGCATATGGTCCAGCAGCTAACCACCTTGGTCACCGATAAGGGGAAGAGGGGGAAAACAGCAATGAAGTGCGCTAAATCCGACCACATTCAATAGCCTCCTGTTAATCTGGATTGAGACCTGGTTAACCAGCAGTATGACGAGACCTGGGGACTCCTGGGCCCAAGGGCCAGGACATGGCCCCAGAGGACTAGAACGGAGTATGAAACATCAAGCTGATATAAACTGAGGGGGATGCACAAGAACACCCCACTTGCAAATAGTGCCCATTTGACCTGGCATCAATGGCTGGATGATCAGAATACAACTAGCGGAAGGAAGAAGAGGGGGAAAAAAAGAGGAGTAACCCACTATAAGTGGATGAACTTGACCTATGCTTGTGGATGCAGTATGACAAAGGAGTGGACAAATCTCTACAGTGAGGATCATTCCCACCCCCTTGGTACACAGGGCCAGCAAGGAAGGAGATCTTAGACATTGGCTACCCAAATTGAGGGGGGACTCGGGACTGTGTGCCAGCAGCCATGGGGGAAAGTGTAGGGTGTACCGTTTGGGTGTTTGATGATGCATGCAGGGGATTGTGATCATTGCAATGAAACAAAGTACAATAGGCTGAATGTAAAGATAATGTTCACCCATGTAAACTAACACACAATTCACAATAAAAACCTTAAAAAAAAAAAAAAAAACCAGGCTTAAAGACACCCACTACTATCAAGCCAACTAAAAAACAAAAGCAAAAAATCTTGCCAGGTTATAATCTTTGTTATAGCTGAGCTTTTCATTGTATCCACTGTGTCAATCCACCTTGTTGAAGATCTTTTTCACTGACCCTCTACTTTACCAAGCATAATGTCCTTCTCCAGGAACGGGTCCCTCCAGACAACATGACCAAAGTACATGAGACAAATATCACCATCCTCACTCCTGAGGAACACTCTGGCTGTACTTCCTCCAAAACAGATTTGTTTGTTCTTCTGGAAGTCCATGACGCTTTCAATATTCTTCTCCAGCACCATAATTCAAACGAATCAATTCCTGTCCAGTCTTCCATTGTTCAGTTTTCCCTTCCACATGGTGGCTGGTGGCTATGTGCCGTGGTGTCGGTTCCGACTCATAGTGAACCTGTACAGGGTTTCCAAGGCTATAAATCTTTACGGGAGCAGAAAGCCTTTTCTTTCTCCTGTGGAACAGCTGGTACTTTCAAACTGTTGACCTTAAGGTTTGCAGGCCGGTTCGTAACCACTACGCTACCAGAGCTCCACATGAGGTGACTGAAAATACCCTGGCTTATGTCCGGTATACCGTAGTAACATCTTTGCTCTTGAACACTTTAGAGAGGTTTTTTTGACTGCTGCTTCACTGATTGTGGGTTCTAGTAAAATAAAATAAAATGAAATTCTTGATCCAATTGCGAAGATTTTTGTTTTGTGTTGAGATGTAATCTATATTGAAAGCTGTAGTCTTAGATCTTTATCCGTCAGTGTTTCAAGTCCTCTTCTTTTTCAGCAAGAAAGATTGTATCATCTACAGGTTGGTAAGGAGTCTTCCTCCAATCATTTTTCTTCATATAATCCAGTTTCTCAGATTATTTGCTTAGCATACAGATTGAATAAGTATGGCAAAAGGATATAACCCTGATATACATCATAACTGATTTTAAACCATGTAGTATCCCTTTGTTCCATTTGAAAGACTGCCTCTTAGTCTCTGTAGAGGTTCCACATGAGTAAAGTCTTCTGGAATTTCCAATCTTTGCAGTGTTATCCATAATTTGGTATGATCCACACAGTCTTTGCATAGCTGATATTCTTTGTTTTCAGCTAAGCTCCATCTGAAGTCAGCAAATATCTCTCATTCCATATCGTTTTCTGAATCCGACTTGAATTTCTGGTAACTCCTGTTGACAATGAAAAATGCAACCACTTTTAAATTATCTTCAGCAAAATTTTACTTATATGTGATATTAATGATATTGTTTAGTGATTTCCATATTCCATGGGGTTATCTTTCTTTCGAATGGGTACAAATAAGGATCTCTTTCTATTAGTGGGCCAGTAGATGTCTTCCAAATTCCCTGGTGGAGATAGCGAAGACTTATAGCATTACATCCACTTGTGAAACATCTTCATCAAATCATGGGGTCTTGCTTTCATCAGTATCTTTAGCACAGCTTGAATTTATGTCTCCCGAATTATCAGTTCTTTAGCATGTGTTACCTCCTGAGGTGGTTGATTGTCCACCAATTTTTTGTTTTTAATGTATGCTTGTTTTATTCATAATTTGTAAACATTCTGGGGTACCAAAAATATTTCTAATGATATCAAATTAAAAAAAAAAAATTAACCTCTTTCTTAAAACATCCACTGAACCATCTCATTAATGTCAATAAAAGATGCTAAAAGAACATAAAAACAAATATGCACACAATTACACAGTTTTAATGAAGGTCTATTTCATTGTTGGTTGTTGTTGTTAAGTGCTGTTGAGTTGGTTCTGACCCATAGCAACCCTGTATAGGGTTTCTGAGGAGAGGCCGGTGAGCTTGAACTGCCGATCTTACGGTTCACATGACTAACAGTTAAATTAATTACCTACAGCCCTGGTAACTAGATAGGTAGTCAGTTCAACTAGAAACCAGCTAACTGTCTCAATATTTTAAATACAGCTCTTATTTAGATCATTGTTTGTTTTGATCAATTTCTTGGGCAGGGGGTAATCCTACTGGTTACAGTGGAAATATACGAAGGCCAAATCTTCTGATATGCATTCCCAAAGGTTTCTTCTGGTGAATTAAAGCTCTTAACTCCGAACAAGTCCAGATTTGTGACTTGGAGCATTAATGCTTTTTGAGTCTACCAGAGCAGACGGTGTAAATTTCATACCAGACAAGAGTCTGGGCATTGCTCATTTTGACTAAGCTAAATTTGTTGACTTTTGCAGAAATGTCAGTAGTTTAGCAGCAATGCCAAGCGAGTGCAATTGGTACCTGATGTCCAAGCAAAGTTCACTGAAGTGTCATGATCTTCACATAGTTTATGATAAACTGATCCTCCACATTCTGTCCCATCGTTGACATTAGCATGCAACTGGAAGTCTCTAATCCTGTAGCCCACTACAAAGTTAACCCTTTGATTTGGCACTGGCAACTAGCAAGTTAGCCCTTACAATCAAAGACAGCTGAATCATGAATTGGAAGTCTAGCAAAACCAAAGTCAACTTAACAACAAGTTTTATATACTTCCTCTTGTAGGAAGGCTTGGTTTTACTACCATTTTTCCCCTTGTTTGGTGAGAAGGTGATATCAAATGCTGATTCCAGACCTTGACAAATCTGGTCTTCGATTGTGATTTCTGTTCCCACTATTCCACTTTTCTGTGAAAGTCAGACCATACTCACACCATTTGTATTTGTTCTCCAAGTTCACAATAAATTAGATGAACCAGATGTTGAAAATTCTACTCTACTTTATGATTTTCTTTTCACATCCAGTTTCACCAAACACCAAACCAAATAGTTTGTTACAAATATCTCTGACAGCTTCGCTAAGGTCAGCACATGATGCAGGAGTGCACATTGGTTGTGTACAGTTTTGCCTGTAGGTCAACATGGCAGAACAGAGGAAGGGGTGACCTGGTGGTCTCTTGAAGACAAAGTAGAGGAGGTATCCTTCTACCCACTGCAACTATGCCTACCAGTCCTATGCCTACCAGAACCCCACCGCTGCTCTCTAATGTCCACCAATTCTTTTAGTTTACAGTGACTTTGTGTATTCTTCCCATCTTCTTTCATAGCTTTGTAAGATAAACACTGGATGTGCAACAATAAGAAATGTAGTCAGTGAAGGAGAATTCCTTTGTTCTCAACTATGGCCAACTGTGATCACTTTGTGTATGAGCTTCCTGGCAGAGGACCAAGAGAAAGGCAAGGAATGTGTCCTCCTACCTCTTCCCCTCTCTGCAGAGTGGGGGCTGCAGACTCACTGAGCTTGGACCAGATACAAAGGAGTGTTCAGAAAAGACTTAATGATGGTTTGAGTTGTTCCAAGAAGAGGACGCTCCCACTTTTTCAAAGCAGATAGACCTCCTTGGAATAGAAACTTCCTCAATATGGATCGGATTCTAGAAGGAACATTACCATCAGGGAGAAGAGTAAAGCTTTAAATGTGTTCTTTGATTGTTAAGTTGTTAAGTGCAACTCATAATGACCCTGTATAAAGTTTCTAAGGAGAGACTGGTGGGTTTGAACCATGACCTTGCAGTTCAAACTGACTTTATGGTCCAGGGCTTACCCTACAGCACGACACCAGAACTTGTTGTTGATGTTAGGTACCATCAAGTCAGTATCGACTCATAGTGACCCTATGCACAACAGAATGAAACACTGCCTGGTCCTGTGCCAACCTCACAATCGTTGTTATGCCTGAACCCATTGCTGATGTCACTGTGCCAATCCATTTCATTGGGGGTCTTCCTGTTTTTCTCCGACCCGCCACCTTACCAAACATGATATCCTTCTCCAGTGACTGGCCCCTCCTGATAATATGTCTGAAGTATGAGAGACCAAGTCTGGCCATCCTGGCCTCCAACGAGCACTCTAGTTGCACTTCTTCCAACACAGGTCTGTTGGTTCTTTTGGCAGCCCATGACACTTTCAATATTCTCCTCTGACATCGTGACTCAAATGCATCAGTTCTTCCGTGGTCTTCCTTATTCACTGCCCAACTGCCACATGTATATGAGGTTATTGAAAATACCATGGCTTGGATCAACCGTACTTTAGTCCTCAAACTGGTATCTTTGCTCATCAACACTTTAAAGAGGTCTTGTGCAGCAATATGTCGTTTGATTTCTTGACTGCTGCTTCCATGAGTGTTGATGGTTGATCTGAACAAAACGAAGCCTTTGACAATTTCAATCTTTTCTTTATTGATAGCATAGTGGTTATGAATCGGGCTGCGAACCTCAAGGTGAGTAGTTCGAAACTACCAGCTGTTCTGCAGGAAAAAGATGAGGCTTCCTGCTCCCTTAAAGATTTACAGCCTCGGGAACCCTGTACAGGGTGGCTGTGAGTCAGAACTGACTCCACGGCACATAACCACCACCACCACCACCATAGATGTTTATTGGTCCAGTGGATTTTGTTTTCTCTACATTGAGGTGCAACCCATACTAAGATGACAAAGATGCGGTCTTTGATCTTCATCAGTAAGTATTTTAAGTTCTCTTTCCTTTCAGCAAACAAGGTTGTTTCATGTGCATATCTCAGGTTGTTAACAAGTTTCCCTCCAATCCTGATGCCACGTTTTTCTTAATATAATCCAGCTTCTTGGATTATTTGCTCAGCATACAGACTGAATATTTATAGTGAAAGAATACAACCCTGGTGCCCATCATTCTTAATTTTAAACCATTCGATGTTCTCTTTTTCTGCTTAAACAACTGCCTGTTGGTCTATATACAGTTTCCTCATGAGCACAATTAAGTGTTCTGGAACCAGCACTCATCTATCAGTTTGTCGTACTGTGGTGGCTTGTGTGTTGCTATGATACTGGAAACTATACCGTGGGTATTTTAAATACCAGCAGTGTCAACCACAGTGGACAGGTTTCAACTGAGCTTCCAGATGAAGACAGACTAAGAAGGAGACACGGACTACTTGCGAATATTTAGTCACTGAAAACTATGAATAGCAGTGAAACACGCTCAGCACCAGAATATTGATTATTGAGACATGATGAAGAGCACCAGAATATTGTCAGATTCCTTAGATGCCCTCTAACATCTGGCCTTGTTCTGGAGTCTACAACTGAAAAGGCTTTGAGGTTTCAGAAGGTTTGAAAAGCAAACAAATAGAAAAATCTCATGTGTCAATAGGTCAAGTAATTAAGGAAAGTAGAGGCTTTTAATATCAGCAGCAGGGAAGGTACACAAAGCTGAGTAATTTGTAGTGTTTGGTGAAGGCGCTTTATTCTTTCAACTGTGTGAATAATGAAAGCAATTAGACACCCCAGGAAATTCCAAAGTTAAACAAAAAAAAAATCCATAGCACAAATATAAAGCCAGTGAAAGGTGGCACACTTTTGAACAATTGCTATAGCATAAAAAAATTTGAATCATTTGACCTTGAGGTTAAGAACGCTTTAGAGTCACCTGGGCATTGTGACATTGGAGCACAAGGGAAGGAAATGTAATCTCTGAATATCTCTTTCTCAGCAGTGAACAATACTCACACCATCATGAGAATGCACCATTAGGGTATTGATTTTTTTTTTTTTTTTTTAACTTTTAGAACAATCTCTAGGCAAATATGCGACTGTCTTGATTATAGTCTTGCTGCTGCTGCCCCTGCATGCCATAGAGTGAGTTCCAACTTACTGCCACCCTGTATAGAATTTCCAAGCCTATCAATCTTTAAAGAAGCAGGAAGTCCCATTGTTCTTCCATGGAGTGGCTGGCGGATTTGAACTGCTGTCCTTGCTATTAGCAGCCTAACGTGTAGCCCACTGTGCTACCAGAGCTCTTTAATTAAGACCTTAGGATGTATCTAAATATGATCATCATTTAAAATGTGAAAAATAGGATTACTACAGGCTTAAGTTGAGAGGCAGAGTGGGAAGTGGAGGAGGAAACCTGGGAGAGATACATTTCTGGTTTTCCATTGTGGGATGTCATTAGATTGCATTGCTACTTTGTGGAATAGGAAGTAAGGTGCATTGTTCAAAATGCAAATGTAACCAATAAAAGATCCAAGAATATCTTAACATAGCAAAATTTAGGAATGCAAGGGAGAGATGAGTGGGAATGGTGTAAGTGAGCAAAAACCTTATTTTTTTTTTTTTATACCCAAAACGTCATTAAGGCTTCTATGGGTCGGAATCGACTCGACAGCACTTCACAACAACAACAACAAGGCATGGCAGTCTATGCATCTCATTTAGATTTATGTTGTTTAAGGTAGCCCTTAAATCCAGGCCAGGGGTCCCCTGCCCAAACCCCTGTGCTATATAAGGCTCTTCCTCTGGTCTAGAGTTGTCAAATTTTGCAAACTTTAAGATAAACAAGCAGATTTTGTTGTTGTTTAATATAAGTCTGTTCCATGCAGTATATGGGACATACTTAGACCCAAAAATCCACTCGTTGCTTATCTGAAATTCAAATGTAACTGGGTGTTGTTGTTGTTGTGTTGTGAAGTGCTATATCAACCTATAGTGACCCTGTATAGGGTTTCCGAGCAGCAGCTGGTGAGCTTGAACTGCTGACCTTGAAGTTCAAACAGCTTTGCAGTCTGGTGCATTAACCCACAGTGCCACACCAGGACTCCCTAACTGGGTGTACTGTATTTTATATGGCAACCTACCCTTCCAAGGGGATGTTCCCACCTGTAGCCTGGACTCCCACTTTTGGACCAAGCTTTGGGGCCCTACCCAGAAAACCTAAGCCTTCTTGTGGAACCTCTGTAGGTCTTTTAGCGTGTGAACTGGTACACACCACCAATGTGTACACTGTGGGGTCAAGGCAATTTGAGGGAGGTGCTGGATGTGGAAGGGGGCCTGGTGACACAGTGGGCTGAATGTTAGGCTGCTTACCTCAAGGTTGGCAGTTCAGACCCATCTGTCACTCCTCAGGAAGCTGTCTGTTCCCGTAAAGATTTACAGTCTTGGAAACCACAAGGAACAGATCTATTGGGTCCTATAAGGTCCCTATGAGTTGGAATCGACTCACAGATATGGGTTTGGTCTGTTTTTGGGGTAGATGTGGACAGAGCTTTAATGTGAGGACTGGGGAATCCCCCTGTCCTCTGGGGCAGGACAGGGCCTGGGGTGGGAAGTGAAATCAGGTCTGTCCAAGTTGTCTAATTTTGGCATGAAACTCTAAGGAACCGAAGAATACTAAATCTGAACTTGGCCTTGCAGGTCTTTATGAAGGAATATTGGTCAGGTTGTTATTGCATACTGTCAAGTCTATTCAGGCTCAGAGCGACCCTATGTGACAAAGTAGAACAGTTCCCATAGAGTGTTCTAGACGTATTCTTTATGGAAAGAGATTACCACATCTTTCTCTCACAGAGTGGTTAGTGGATTAGAACCCCCAACCTTCCAGTTAGCAGCCAAACACATAACCACTGTGCCACCAGGGTTCCTAGTAGGAGAGTAACTAAACCAAGCCCACTGCCACCAAGTCCGTTCTGATTCACAGCGACTCTGTAGAATAGAGTAGGGTTTCCAAGATTATAAATCTTGATGGAAGCAGACTGCCCCGTTTTATTCTCCTATGGAGAACATGTTAAAATCGTTTGTAGGGTTTGTTACTTTGGTATTTAGACACATCGTACATGAACCTCCAACTGTACCCCTGCCCCAGGCCCTGCAAATGTTTTGGGCAGGTCTGATGTGTGTAACCACAGCACAACTGAAAACAGAAAGCATCAGAAGTTATTCTTCTGGGAAGCAGAAACAGGAAAGTGAGGGTGAGACGAAGGACAGTTGCATGGTGTTATAAGCTTATCTGTCCATTCGAGTTTCTGTTTTATCATTTGCATGGCTTCCTTCGACACTTTTGAAAAACTTTCCCAAATTCCTGTCTCCTCCACCAAGTCTGCTGGATCCCCCACTCACATTGACTTTTTCTCCCAGGCTGCTCTCCCAGAGGCCTCTGCAGCAGGCTGTTTTCTCCTTTGGCCCCTGTTGTCCTTCTCTCCCAGTGGTCAGCCTCTCTCCTTCAGCCTGATGCAGCCTGGGGATGGCCGTGTCTCCACCCACATCTTCTGGTAGCCCTTGTAGGTGGAGGGAGCCCCAGGTCCTTGTCTGCAGCTTCTTTCTGGTGGTGGTTGTGGAGAAGTCGTGTCCCTGGTCTGATTTGCTAATAAGCATCAGGTGCCCAGCACCAGTGGCTTTCTGCTGTCATCGAGATGGGCAACTTTCCTCCCACTGTCCCCCTGTTCTCCTCCTGCCTCATCTCTCCCTGTTCTCTCTCTTTCTCTCTGTCTCCCCACCTCTTTTTAATACACTTTATATTTTTAGAGCAGCTTTAGGCTTACAGAAAACTTGTCAGAAAGTACAGTGAGTTCCCAGGACTCTCCCCCCTGTGCACACTGTTTCTCTTAGTATGAACGTCTCTCATGCCTGTGGTACAACTGCTACATTGGTGGACCAATATCGATACATGATGATCAATTTAAGTGTGCAGTTTACAGCAGCATTCACTCTTGGCATTGTACAGTCTTTAGGGCTTTGAGAAATACATGCTGTCATGTGTTTGCTATTCCAGTATCATGCAGAACGGTTCACTGCCTTGTAAATGCCCTGTGCTCAGTTTATTCATCCTCCCCTCTCCCCATCAGTCTCTGACAACCATGGATCATTTTTAGAATGCCATACAGTTGGACTCACCCAGTGCAAAAGCAGCCTGGAGGCCATGACTGACTTCCTCTGGTTTTACAAGGGAGAAGGAGGCTCAAACTCAGTCCCCAGCCAATTTCTATGCTGTGGATGTCAGACATGTCTCCACCCTACAGTCTTCTTTTCCCAATTCTGACACTGACAATCCCTCCCATAGCACTCTGCTTCACATCTGGATTCGATGATTCATTGCAATGACCCCACAGAACTCATGGCCAATATTCATGATTATGGGGTTTATTAGGAAAGGGAACAGAAATACAATTTAGAATCAGAAATCACTCAGGATATAGCAGCCTTCCAGTCAAGAATGCCTCAGCACTACTGTACTACAGATACACCTAGGTCTTGTCTTTGGCATCTCAGTCCTGTGGCTGCTTAGCCTCTGCCCTACTTGGGCAAGTATGACAAAGCTTCTTTAGATTGTCTGTAAATGCTCAAAGGGCACATTCTTCAAGCCAGCCTCCTGCCCAGAGGCACTCAGCTTTACTAGGTGCATGGGCCTAGAAGACCACAGTGGCTCTGTCTCTCCCATGCCACCATCTCTGCTGCTGCTGCTTTTCTGGGTAGGGATCTCACATTCCACTCATGCTCTTCGTTGTTGGTGCTCCTGGAGTCGTCTGTTCCTGTTTCTGGGATGGTAAAACTAACCAATCGCAGAGTTAGAGTCCTGTACACCCTATTTTCATGGTCCCACCCCATTAGTTTGTGGAAATTAAGGAGTCCTGGTGTGGCACTGTAGAATAAGCACTGAATTGCTAATCCCAAGGTTCGTGCTTCAAACCCACCAACTGTGTCTCTGAAACCCTAAACAGGGCTGCTATGAGTCAGAATCAACTCAACAGCACTTAACAACAACAATGAGGAAGACGTTGGATAGAAAAGGCCTATCAACCAAATTCAAGGTACCACATCCCGTATGTAGCTCTGTGAGACTGGCTCCTTAAATTTAGCAATACGCATCTCTCTAGTTCTCTTTTTCTGTTGCCTTCTGTCCACTCTCTTGCCCTCTGTCCACTACCTCAATTTTGCTGTCCCTAGACACTGAATGGTTAAAAATTAAGAAAGGTATACAACAGGGTTGTATTCTTTCACCATATTTATTCAACCTGTATGCTGAGCAAATAATTTGAGAAGCTGGGTTCTATGAAGAAAAACATGGCATCAGGATTGGAGGAAGACTCATTAACAACCTGTGATATGCAGATGATACAACCTTGCTTGCTGAAAGTAAAGAGGACTTAAAATATATACTGTTGAAGCTCAAAGAGCACAGCCTTTGGTATGGATTGCATCTCAATGTCAAGAAAACAAAAGTCCTCAGCACTGGACCAATAAACAACATTCTTATCAATGGAGAAAAATGGACGTTGTCAAGGACTTCATTCTTCTTGGATCAACTATCAACACTCACAGAAGCAGCAGTCAACAGATCAGACGATGTATTCTATTAGTTTTAAAGTATTGAAGAGCAAAGATGTCAGCTTGAGGACTAAGGTGCGCCTGACTCAAGCCATGGTATTTTTAATAACCTCATATGCATGCGAAAGCTGGACAGTGAATAAGGAAGACCATAGAAGAATTGATGCTTTTGAGTTATGGTGTAGGAGGAAAATATTGTAAGTGCCATGGGCTGCCAAAAGAACCAACAGATCTGCGTTGGAAGAAGTGCAGCCAGAGTGCTCCTTGAAGACCAGGGTGGCCAAATTTGTTTCTCATACTTCAGACATATTGTCAGCAGGGACCAGTCACTGAAGAAGGATATCATGTTTGGTAGGGTGGAGGGTCAGAGAAAAAGAGGAAGACCCCCAGCGAGATGGATTGGGAAAGTGGCAGTATCAATGGGCTCAAGCATGGCAGGATCAGGCAATGTTTTGTTCTGTCGTGCATAGGGTCGCTCGATGGCACCTAACAACAACAACATGGGACAAGGGACTATTTGCTACTCTATCATTCCAGATTCCTGACTGTCTTTCATCTATAGGGTTAATTATTGTTCCCGGAGCTCTGGTTGTTGTTGTTACAGTGGTTACAAATTGGTCTGCTAACCTTAAGGTCAGCAGTTCGAAACTACCAGTTGTTACGTGGGAGAAAGATGAGGCTTTCTGTTCCTGTAAAGATTTATAGCCTCAGAAACCCTACCCAGGGTCACTATGAGTTGAAATTGACTCCACGGCACACTACCACCACCACCCACTAATGATATCACTTCTAATCCCAGTCTTACCAGGTAACACGGAGAATGGGATCCTGTCCCTGGAACTCTGATCCCAGTCTGGAACCTTCATTCACACAACCACTCTCGTTCCTAACACTCCCAATTCCACCCCCATCCCAGCCTTGGGGAGGATCTGGGCCAGGAGGTGTACTATGTGCCCTGAGTGTGTGGCCACAGTCTGGACTCCTGGGAATTGTAGGACTGGCCTGAGAAAGAACAAAAACAATTACTGTGACATACACAGCAGTTGGTGCAACTGAGGTGACCCCTGAGGATGGGAGGGAAGGTCAGGAGAGGTCAGTGAGAAAGTACCAGAAGGATGAATGAGAAAGGTTGGCTGGAAAGCATCAGTGAGAGAAGCAGTGATGCTCGGCAGGGAGGGCTGTTGATGGAGAAGAAGGAGAGGACTGGAATCCTGCAGGCCAATTCTCGTTCACTTGTTCAACAACTGTTTACTCTGCACCTACTCAGGGGCAGGCCACTGGCCAAGTTCTGAGAGTATGACAGTGTCCTCACCCTGTGGGAGTTCATGTTCATATTGGGTAGCAGACAAGAAACATGCTATCAGATATGACAGTGTTTAGGAAGAAGGAGAAATAAAGCAGGGATGGGGTACAGAACATGATCACAGCTGTTTGTATGAAGTGGTCCAGGGAGGCCTTTCTGAGGGAGTTGGCCTTTGAACAAAGGCTCAAAAATTGTGATTCGGTGAGTCCTGCAAAAGTGGGGAAACAGTATCCAGCTTGGGAAAAGAGTAAGAGTCGGGGCCCCACCTGAGTGGGAGGAGGGGAAGTGGGAACCCAAGACTATGAGAACACGAGCTGTGGGAGATGAGGCCAGAGAGGAAGCTGGGGCAGATGATGGAAGGTGAACCCTGGTTTCCAACGCCTGAGAAATGGAGACACTGAGAGCAGGAGAGAGGCCCTCATGCCTCCTGTAAGGGGCCCAGTTGTCAGGTCAGCCTAGGGCCAGAACAATTTATCCTGGCCTGAGCCCTCTGGACAGAGCATGATGCTGGAGGGAAGATGGGCTTGTACTGCCTTCCCCACCCAAGCCTCAGGTGTCCACTTAATGAATGATATTCATTCTAGCCCCAGGGACCCACACATGCGCACAGAACAAAACACACACACACAGTCCTTCCAACTAGGTGAGCATCCATCAGAAATTCTGGAATTGTAGAACATCAAGGTTGAAAGGAGGCTAGATTACCCCATCCAATTCCTGGAGTTCTGGTGTGGTGCTGTAGGATAAGCATTGGACTGCTAACTGTAAGGTTGGTGGCTCAAACCCACCAGCCACTCCTCAGAAACCCCTATGCAGAGTTGATGTGAGTCTGAACTGACTTTGATGGCACTTAACAACAAAAACAACAACAATCCAACTCCTACCTATGGCAGAGACACAGAGGCCCAGAAAACGAAAGGACTTGCTGAAGTCCCATAAGGTAATGATCTAAGCAGGTCTCAAGCTCCCTCTCTCATAACTACATACGCAGACACAGAGTTCCATAATCCCAGCTCCCTGACAGCAAGGGCTCAGGCCAGCCTCTTCCTCCCAAGAGTCCCACCGGCTTAAACAAGTCCCACCAGGAGTCGGCCATAGTTTCTCCTGTGACTGAACCCAGACTGCCTCTGCCTCTCTTGGTGTGATGGCTGACGAGCCTGTGCTTATGTTCCGTGTGAGTGTTTGTGTATGTGCAATCCCACAGCCCCGTGGCCACAGCCCATGCTGCTGGGCTCCCTCAACTCTTTTCCTACTTAAGAAGCCACCAGACCTTCTTTATCCATCTCCTCTTCTGTGCCTCCCTTCCTTATCCCCCATCCTACCTTGGATCTAACCCTGCTGGCTGTACGGGATTTTCTGGTTTTCTCCCTCTCTCTCCCTGTCTTTGTCTCTTTCTCTCTTGCACTCAGTTTTTCCCTCTCTCTTCAAGATCTTTCCTTGCCTTCCAGGAAAAGCTGACATGGTACTGCCAGCAGCCCCCCTGGTCAGTGGGTGTGAGGCCTCTTTGGGGTGGGGGAGTCACAGGCTGAGCAGCCGCAGCTGAGGTGGGATTGGCTGCGCTGACTGGAGGAAAAGGAGGGGGAGGAAGGAGAAAGGGCTGAGTCTCCTGAGGGGCAGGGGAGGACTGTGGGGCAGGGGGAGCCCAAAAGGAAAAGGATGAAAGAGAAACTGTGTGGAAAAGGGAAGAGAGGCACCCCCACCAGGGTGACTAAGCGTCCAGCTTCTCTGGGATGTCTAGATTTTAGCACTGAAGTTCCCTTGTCCCAGGCAGCCAGGATGGCCTGTCATCCTACGTAGGGGTTGTTCTGAGGCCCACAGGAGCAGGGCCAGGATTGTGGGAGAAGCTCTTAAACCTGCCTCCGATTCCTCTCATTCCTGTTCCCTAATTCTTCTTTCTGCTGCTGCAAAGGGGAGGAGCCAGTGTGTGAGAGATTAAGAAGAGTTTTTTAGGCCCTTGTCTATAGGCCTCCATCTTGGATCTTGTCAAGGAAGCCTCATATTCACTGGAGGACCCCATCTCCAGAGGCTGGGTGTGAGGCAGAGAAAGGGGAGCAGCCACCGGCTTGTCTCTTCACCTGTGTGCATTGTCTCATGTGAAGTGAGCTTCCCAGGAAGTTCTTTCAGCCACAATGGGAGAGTAGAGAGAGCAGCTGCTCCTATCCTTGAGGTGTGCAAACACCCACTCCCTGGGTGCTGCTGGTTGGTGGGTCTGGTCTGCAAGTCCCACTGTGATAGGTCTTGGAGGATGGTATGATACTTAGCTGAGGCCCACATGACCCATGTCTTATTGTCCTTTTTGGTAGAAGTGGGGCATGATTGAACCTTACAGGCAAGGAGGAGTCTGGACAGATGGGAGAGAGCTTTGGATCCTAAAGAGTGTTTTCAGTTCTGCCTGGGTAGGCTGGTCCTTCTGCCCTATGGCTGTTCCACAGTGTGTGACTGTCACCCAATCACCCAGGGAAGACAGATGACATTCTCACTTACTCCTCAGAAGGCAGGTGTCCCACATTGTGTCAACGAAAGTCCAGCAAAAAAACACATCTATTGCTGTCACATTGATTCCGATTTATAGTGACCCTACAAGATAGAATAGAGACCCCAGAAGGTTTCCAAGGCTGTTAGTCTTTATGGCAGTGGACTGATGGCCTCATCTTCTCCTGAAGAGTCGCTGGTGTGTTCAAACCGCCAGCCTTTTGGTTAGCAGCCGAGTTCTTAACCACCGTGCCACTGCAGTTCCTTTTACATTGTGTGAAAGCCTCTTCAACCTTGTCATAAGGGACTGTGGGACCTTGAGCATGCTCCTTTCCTAGTCTGGACCGCAGCTTCCTTATCTGTGAAATGAGGAGCTAGAACCCCAAGACCTTTAAAGCTGTACTTTTCATTTCTAGCATCTAATGAGTGCAATTGACTGCCAGAAGAATAAACAAATTTGTGTTGGAAGCAGTACAACCAGAATGCTCCCTAGAAGCCAAGATGACCTGATTTTGTCTCTCGTGCTTTGGAAATATTAGCAGGAAGGACCAATCCCTAGAGAAGGACATCAGGTTTGGTAAAGTGGAGGGTTAGCGGACTGGTTAGGAATATACAAGGATGCAGAAGAGCGAGCTGGATTAGCACAGAGGCAGCAGCAATGAAATGATTGTGAGATTACCATAGGACTAGGCAGTGTTTCATTCTATTATACATAGGGTCACTAGGAATCAGTGACAACAACAACAACAGTAAGCATTCACACACCCACTCATTCAGTCAAGGGATATTTACTGAACAGGGTTACTAGTGAGTAGGAGACCAGGTGTACGATTTCAGGGGACTTTCTGTCTTGTAGAGGTGTCACACAACAACCATGTGTGAATAAAGAATTGCTGTTTATGATAAAAAAGCTATGGAGCAAAAACAGGGTGGTCTGAGAAGTCAATTAATGGAGAGAAACTACTTTAGATTCGGTGGTCTCTGAAGGGTTTCTCTGAAGAGGTGATGTCTAATGGAAACGTGATGAACAAGAAGGAACCAGCTACATTAGGAGGGGCTAAGAGCCTGAAAGGATCATTGCTCTCAGACCCTGAATGCCTTAGAGGAGGGGTTGTGGGGAGCACTCAGGGCTGAGGCTGCTGGCTTATTGGCCTTTGCTCTAGTGAAAGTAGCATATAGCCCTGGAGAAGCTCGGTGACACCCTTCCCTCCAAGAAGTACCCTCTTTCTCCAGTAATGATGTCCCTAACTCTCCTCTTTGGTTCATTGAACCCTAGAGATGTGTGCTTCCTCTGACTTCTGGTTGACCCACTAAATCCAAACTTTTCCCAGAAATCCTCCAACATGATCATGATGATGTGAGAGAGATTCAACTGCAGAGGGAGGGGTCTAAGTTGTACTCTAAGAATGTCTTTAGCATCGGACTGGTTAGGAATATACAAGGATGCAGAAGAGCACAGACTTCATGTTCGAGGGTGTTTTGTAGACTGCACACTGTGCTTCCAAGAATCCTGCATCTTTGGTTGGTGATGGAGATGGAGCTGAGAGGAGGTGGGGTAGGGACTCCTCGGAAATTCTTTCAACCAAAGATGATATCTGCTTGTCCTCGGCAACGGATGGGCTTACAAGCAGAATTCAGCCATGTTAACATAGGGAAAGAAAAGGGTGCTCGGGTGAGGGATACAGAGATATAAACAGGAATCTGCTCACTACTAATCAAAACATCAGACATTTGAGTTTACCCAGGGCCTTGTAGGAGAAAGGCCTGGGAATCTACTTCCTAAAAAACCCTATGGAACAGAGTTCGACTCATAGGGAATTGCGTCCCTATGAGTCAAAATTGTCTCAGTGGCAGCTGATAACTACTATTCTGTAAAGGGCAAAAATTGTCCTTTCTATAAAGTTCTTTTTTGAGGGGGGCTTCTTCATCTTTGTCTTCCAAAGAAGAGGCAGTTTTTTGAACAGAACATGGGAACACTGAATGGCTTAAAATTAAGAAAGGTGGTATGCAACAAGGTTGTGTTCTTTCACTATACTTATTCAACCTGTATGCTGAGCAAATAATCCAAAAAGCTGGGTTCGATGAAGTAAAACGTGGCATCAGGATTGGAGGAAGACTCATTAACAACCTGCAATATGCAGGTGATACAACCTTGCTTGCTGAAAGTGAAGAGGACTTAAAATATTTACTGATGAAGATCAAAGAGCACAGCCTTCAGTATGGATTGCATCTCAATGTAAAGAAAACAAAAATCCTCACCACTGGATCAATAAACAACATTTTTATCAATTGAAAAAAAGATTGAAGTTATCAAGGACTTCATTCTTCTTGGATCAACTATCAACACTCATGGAAGCAGCAATCAAGAAATCAAATGACGTATTACATTAGGCAAATCTGCTGCACAAGACCTTTTTAAAGTGTTGAAGAGCAAAGATGTCAGCTTGAGAACTAAGGTGCGCCTGATCCAAGCCATGGCATTTTCAATAATCTCATATGCATGTGAAAGCTGGACAGTGAATAAGGAAGATCGTAGAAGAATTGATGCTTTTGAGTTATGGTGTTAGAGGGGAATACTGAAAGTGCCATGGGCTGCCAAAAGAACCAACCAATCTGCATTGGAAGAAGTACAGCCGGAGTGCTCGTTGGAGGCCAGGATGGCTAAGCTTCGTCTCTCATACTTCGGACATATTGTGAGGAGGGACTAGTCGCTGGAGAAGGATATCATGTTTGGTAGGGTGGAGGGTCAGAGAAAAAGAGGAAGACCCCCAACAAGATGGATTGGCAAATTAGCAGCATTAATGGACTCAAGCGTGGCAACAGTATTGAGCTTGACTCAGGATCAGGCAGTGTTCGTTCTACTGTGTATAAGGTCACTATGAGTTGGTACCAACTCGATGGCACCTAACAACAATAACAAAAGCCCTCGTCTTTTGGCTTTTATTCTATCTTCCTTGTCTTGGGCCCCATTCTCTTCCCCATTCCATTTGGAGAAAAGGGTCAAATACCTGGAGAATGTGTTTGGAATAATGGAGCACAGAGAGGGCAACACAGACTCCATATGATTTCAGGGACAAAGAGGATATTCCGGAAGGTGTGAGGTCCACATCCTTACCTCTGCCTGCTTGAGGGGCGATCCTGGGTAATTGTACCATTGCTGTAAGTTTGTGTCTCAAAAGCCCAGTCAGAGAAACTGAAGCCCCACTGGTTCCTTTTCCCAATTTTTTTATTTTTTTTTTAAGTTTTTGTTGTGAATTGAGTGATAGTTTACATAGGAGAACATCAGGTTTACATTCCTCCTATTGGATTTCATTTCATTGCAATGATTACAATCCCTTCCATACATCATCATTCAACAACATTTGCTTCCATTCCCTCTGTGTTTTTGTTGTTGTTTCTTTTTGAATGTACACCAAAGCACTCAGGAATATATAACCATTGGGTACACCCCACAAGCCTGGTCCCTGGCCATCAGCACACAGCCCTTCTCCCTCCCCGAGTCTAGAGTCCCCAGCCGCTCCATCTCTCTACATCATCGTATCTGCCACCATCTCTGGCATCGCTGCTTCTCTGGATAGGGTCCTGCACTCCACTCTTCTCCCTTACTTCTGCTCCTAGACTGCAAGGTCAACCATTCCCCTCCTTTTGTTACAAAACATCTACCTTTACATTTGCAACACTCACAATCAGTCCTGATAGCAATAATTTACTACTGAACCATAAGAGTCTTATTCCCATCTCCTTTTACCAGCTGCATCCAGACAGGTTAGAAACCACTCAGTCCTCTCCCCAATTTTTGCCATTGAGATTTGAATGATGCTCCCAGCCAGGACAAGGGAAACAGGAGCTGGAGCAGCAGGGCCTTGGGTGCTCCCCGGCTACATGTATCGGAGCAGCTCAGTGGTGGAGCCAGCAGACAGGGCCTATGATACAGACCAGGAGAATATGCCTTCTCAAACAAACAGGCCTTACATTTGGGCTTCTCAGTCAGGAGTTGGAGCCTGGTGAATGTCTCATAGCCTTTGGCCTTTTCAGTCTTTCTTTGAAACACACAGTTTTATACTTAGACAAACATACATACATACAGAAACAAAGACAGACACTCATGCCCAAATACACACAGAAACCCACACACACAAAGATACAAATTCTCATACTCACACCCAACAAACACAGACACACAAGACAACAAGGCCTCGCACCCAAACCCGACACGCACACAGACACACGAACACACAAGAATATCGCTCTCAGACCCACAACCAAGTAATATATATAGTGGTATACAAACACAAACACAAAGGGTCTCACACCCTCACCCAACACACAGAGAGAGACACACATAAACCCACACACAGAGACACAAGGTCTCACACTGATAGCTACACAAAGACAAACACATCCATATACAAACACGCTCAGACAAGCATTACCAAACACACAGAAAGACACAAAGTATCATACGCACATCCACACACACAAACTCATCTGCACACAGATACACACCCACACAAATTCAGAATGCACACATACAGGCCCACACCTTCACACTGGCTCTCATTGGCCACACAGACCCAGGTTAAAGAATGAGGTCCTTTTTTATCTTGATCAAAGTGAAGTCAGAAGTCTCCTACTTTCCTGAATGAGATTCAGTTTCTCACTAGTCGCTCCCCATCCCCCTGGAAAAAAAAAAAATCCCCATCTGGCCCCATCTTTTTTTGGATCCTGTCCAGACAGCGCTGTGTCTTTAAGGAAGTTGAAGCTGCTATAAGTGAGTGAGAGGGAGAGAAAAAACACAACCCAAAAAAATTTGGCATCTTTTCCCCTCAAGTTTCTGGTATCCCTTAAGAAACGCAGGTCCTTGCTGCTGCAAAGAAGCGGTTGTTTGGCTGGAAGGAGGGTACGTGTGGGCCGTCCTGAGCTCCCTCCCTGCAGCCTCCAACCGGGAACGTCCAAGCATCCTGTTCCTGGTGGGGTGAGCTCGGGTGTGCATGCACGTTTAAGGTGGGGTGTTGACTAAGCTGCCCCTTCCTCCCGCATCCGCATCCTTACCTTCCTTGGCCTTCATGCTCTCCTGGGCTAACTTGGCCCTTTGTTGCTTTCTGGTTCCCTCTAGAAAGGCTCGTCTTGGCCAGAGAAGACTAGTTTGAAGGTAAGCTAGTGGGGAGGAGGGCCCCAAGGGCCATGGGGAGGAAGGAGAGGCCTACTGGACACCCGCACTTCCTTGTTGGTTTGAGGTGCTTGGGATAATCCCTTGTGTGGAGCTATCCAGGGGGCCTCAACTCCTCCTACCACTGCTGGGCCCCCCTCCCCGGAAATCCCAGTTGTGTTGGGGCTGAGCCTTTGGGGCTGAGCCGCTGGCCTTAGACAGCTGAGAGGGCTTGGCAGGGGTTTATTTAGGCAGCTGGCTGGCGTCATTTGAACAGAACAGGCCACGGGTGTGATTCTGTAGAAAGGGTCTGTCTGCTGTGGTCATGGCCAGAAGAGCAGGAGGGGGCGGGGGGACGTAGGGGGTGGTGTGCACTGCACAAGGGGCCTTGTCTGAGCTGGGGACAGAGCATACCTATGGGGGGCTCCGGTGGGAGGGGCTTTGGCCAGGATGTGGGAGGGCAGGAGGGAGGTTCTGCAAAGGCTGGGGGTAGGGGCGGCTGGAAAGCAGATTCTAAGTCATAAAGTCAGCAAGGAACAGGCCGAGGCAGGGAGACAGCTCTGCTCAGAGAAGGAGCTGGGGTCTTCGTCCGTCCGTCCTGCCTTCACCCCACCTGGCTGCAGAACCTCGGGCAAGTCCCGGCTCTTCTTTGGGCCTCAGTTTCTCCATCTGTAAAATGTGAGGGGGGTGGTTTGGGCCTTAGCTGGGTTATGTGGGGACAGGGCTTCCTGCTGGGGAAGGGCTGGGGGTCCTGGGAGGGATGAGCCCCTGCCCTGGGCCCTCGGGGTCACCTGGTGGCATGCCCTTCTCTGCAGGAGGAACAATGCCAGAGTTATGCCTACTGTGCTGGGCAGTTCTCCTAGGCCTGGGCCACGCCTGTCCTGAACCCTGTGACTGTGGGCAGAAATACAGCTTCCAGATCGCAGACTGCGCCTACCGTGACCTAGAGGCCGTGCCGCCGGGCTTTCCAGCCAATGTGACCACGTTGAGTCTGTCTGCCAACCGTCTTCCGGCCTTGCCAGGAGGCGCCTTCGATGAGGTACCTCTGCTACAGTCACTGTGGCTGGCACACAATGAGATTCGTACGGTAGCTGCCGGTGCCCTGGCTCCTCTGGGCAATCTCAAAAGCCTGGACCTCAGTCACAACGTCATCTCAGACTTTGCTTGGAGTGACCTGCACAATCTCAGTGCCCTGCAGCTGCTCAAGATGGACAGCAATGAGCTAACCTTCATCCCCAGAGACGCCTTCCGCAGCCTGCGAGCCCTGCGCTCGCTGCAGATCAACCACAACCGCTTGCACTCGCTGGCTGAGGGCACCTTCACGCCGCTCACTGCGCTGTCCCACCTGCAGATCAACGACAACCCCTTTGACTGCACCTGTGGCATCGTGTGGCTCAAAACGTGGGCCCTGGCTACTGCTGTGTCCATCCCAGAGCAGGAGAATATCGCCTGCTCTTCACCACATGTGCTCAAGGGCACCCCCTTGAGCCGCCTGCCGCCGCTGCCCTGCTCAGCGCCCTCAGTCCAGCTCACCTACCAGCCCAACCAGGATGGAGCTGAGCTGCGGCCTGGCTTCGTGCTGGCGCTCCACTGCGATGTGGATGGGCAACCAGCGCCTCAGCTGCACTGGCACATCCAGACACCCGGGGGCACCGTGGAGATCACCAGCCCCAACGTGGGTGTGGATGGGCATGTCCCGCCTGGAGCCCCAGCAGCCAGTGGCAAACCTCGCTTCCAGGCCTTTGCCAATGGCAGCCTGCTCATCCCTGACTTTGGCAAGATGGAGGAGGGCACATACAGCTGCCTGGCCACCAATGAGCTGGGCAGTGCTGAGAGTTCAGTGAATGTGGCATTGGCTACGCCGGGCGATGGTGGCGAAGATGCACTGGGCCACAGGTTTCGAGGGAAAACGGCCGACGGCAAGGGTTGCTACACTGTTGACAATGAGGTGCAGCCTTCTGGCCCCGAGGACAACGTTGTCATCATCTACCTCAGTCGGGCTGGGAGCCCCGAGGCAGCAGTAGCGGCAGGTGTTGATCCTGAGCAGCAGCCCCCTGGCCTGCTTCTGTTAGGCCCCAGCCTTCTTCTCCTCTTCCTTGCCTTCTTCTAGCTTCACCCCCTCACCATCCCTGACCAGGGCTGGACAGGAGCAACCCCCAGGCCTCCCCAACTCTTCCCCTGGCCCTGCCAGAGCCCCTTGTAAGTGCCTCGGGGCCTGGCACTGGTGAGTCCTGAGTTCTGCCAGGGCAATTTTCCATCTCTTCCTACCTCCTCTTCGAATCTCTTCCAGAACACCCACCACCCACAACTTCTAGACCTGCTCAAAGCTAGTGACTGGGACTGACTTTGATCCTATAACTCACCATCTATGATGCCAATTGCTGCTAACTACATTGCCCATGCTGTCCTATGGGGCAGCATGCTAACAGGGCAGAGCCTTCACCCGGCTGGATGAAGTCTCAGTGGCGGATCCCAGGCACTATGACTGGTGAGCTGGCAGGAGGGGGCTGCAGCAGACAGGGCACAGGAGAGGAGCGATGAAGGGAGGCTCAGTGACCTGCTCCAGCGCCCTGGGCTTCTCTGCCCTCAGCTCAGACCAGACAGGAGGACTAGCATGACCTTCTTCTCCCTCAGCACATACCCCTCCAGCCTGGGACACCTGCCCCTCCTCCTTCCAAGCCTGAATCTGTAGCCTGCCCTTCTGAAGAAGCCAGCCAGCCTGGAACAGCTGAGAAATAAACAGCGTTTTTGATGTTTCCTGTGTCAGCGTGGAGTTGTGATTGGACCCAGGAGTCCTCCATGGAATTGAGACCTGCTGCCCACACAAGGGCCAGGCAACATGGGAGGGGACCCACTAGGAGAGGAGAAGCTGGACTCCTGGGGAGTTAAGCTGCAGGTATTTCCTGCCTCGAAACTAACATGGAGCCCTGGTATGGCACTGTGGGTTAATGCGCTGGACCACAAGGTCGGTGGTTCAAGCTCACCAGCCACTCCTTGGAAGCCCTATACAGGGTCGCTATGGGTTGACTAGACAACAACAGGAACAAAAACTAGTACACAGGATACATGGGGTCAGGGAGCCGGAAAACCATTACAAAGGCTTCCCTGGGATCTGGGGTGCCCTGAGTGGGGTTTTAGGCCAGCAGTGGTTGAAGGGACCACTTGGAGGGAGGGGGTGGGAATAAGTGGAAGTGCGTGGGTACTCTCAGCCCTGCTCCTGGAAGAGGTGTTAGGAATGGAGAAGAAAGGGGTGCATGTAGGCAAAGGGAGAAGAGAAGGGGAGACAGGAGCCATGGAACAGGGGAGAGAGCAGTAAGATAGAAAGTCCTGGGAAATCTGAGAATATAAGAGACTGTGTTTGAGAGTGAAGCAAGGGGGAAATGAATCCGACTTATCCTCCACCTAGTCAGAAAGAGGAAACGGCATTTTCTGAGGAAAGCCTAAACTAGACCTGCAGAACTCTGTCTTGTCATTTTGCTGTAAAGAAAGGTGGATCAGTAACTGAGCTCAGGGTGTGGGCCTGGGGTTAGCATAGACTTGTGAGTCTGAGAATGGAGAGCATGTGGATGGGCCCAGAAACCTGAAGACTGCCGGACCTGTATGTGCGCCAGGACAGAGTTGGGTCTCACTGCTGCCTCCATCCTTCCCCTTTCAAAATTAAAGGTGCTTCAAATAGGGACAGTGACCCAGTGGGAGAGGCTCTGCCAGAGCCCTTACATCTGCTGAGCTCAGCAGAGCGGAAGCAGGGAGGCCCAGGGTCTAGGGTAGCAGCTGTGAGTCCTGGCGATTGGCCAGCCTCCTCCCCCACCTCCTGGTCCACATACAGCCCCACCCCCAAGCCCTCCCTTGAAGCCCCAGCTGAGCTGATGTCAAAGCGGCTTGGATCAGGAATGGCTCTGAGTCCAGTGGAAAACAACAGGATGGAACCGAATTCTGTGGCTATGTCGACTTGGGTAAGTCACTGCCCTTCTCTGGGCTTTAGTTTCCTTAGAAAGCAAATGACAGGGCAGGATAGTGCTTAAGGGTTCTATGACAGTCTTTGTTGTTGTTGTTAAGTGCCATCAAGTCAGTTCTGACTCACAGCGACCCTGCATAGAGTTTCCAAGGAGCCATTGGTGGCTTTGTACCGCCAACTTAATGACTAGCAGTCCAGTGCTTATGCAACAGCCAGGACTCCAAATGATAGTCTAAGGCTGAAATCCTGGTCCAGCTGTGAATGGAGGCCAGGAGAGGGGATGGAGACATCTGGGTTACTTATGGGGTTAAGATGACCCATTATTAAGATTGCTTATCATTATCATGTTGTTGTTAGGTGCCATCTAGTCGGTACCGACTCATAGCAACCTTATGCACAGCAGAACGAAACACTGCCTGATCTTGGGCCAACCTCACTACTGTTGCCACACTTGAGTCCATCATTTTGAGTTGTGCCCCATGAACAAATGAAGTTCCCGAGGGTTTTTCTCCCACAGGCTTTACTCCAGTCACGTCATCATGGTCAACTGTACTTTGAGGAGGCAGCTCTTCCCCAGTCGCATTTTGAGTGCCTTCCAACCTGAGGGGCTCATTTTCCGGCACTATATCTGACAGTGTTTCTCTGTTATTCATAAGGTTTTCAGTGACTAAATATTCGGAAATAGTTTGTCACTCCTTCTTCCTAGTCTGTCTTCGTCTGGAAGCTCATCTGAAACCTGTCTATCATGGGTGACCCTGCTGGTATTTAAAATACCGGTGGCATAGCTTCCAGAATCACAGCAACTCACAAGCCACCACAGTACGACAAACTGACAGACGAGTGGTGGTTGCTTATCATTAAGACTGGGTAAACAAAAAGACCACTGATGTCTCCACCCCATTCCCAGCTGGAGCAAGCTGGACTTCTATCATGTGGCTGGACCTGATATGAGTCAGGGTTGGCATGGGAGCAGCTGTACCAAAATCTCCTATGGGTCCATTCATCACATCACCTACCCCTCCCTGCTGTCTGAGCTCTAGGCACTTACTCTGCTCACGGTTGTCTTTACGCTTCATGCTGATTCATGCCTCTGTGCCTTTGTTTATGCTGTGCCCTCACCCTGGACACCCTTGCCCATTCCTCACTTGGCCAGGTCAGTTTCAAAGCCTCAGGCATCATCTCCTCTAGAAAGCCTTTCTTGCTACCCCCACAGTTTGGACAAAGCTCTCCTCCTCTGGGTCTACAAAGTCTTGGGTGTCCAGTGGTCCCGCCTGGTCAGACTCTTGTGCTTTATTCCTTCTGGAGGGCAGAGACGGAATTTGGGCCTTTGGACAGTTCTCATTGGCTGCAGTGGGTAGGACCCCTGACTTCCCCCCAGTTTCACAGGTGGCCTCTAAGGTGGGTTTGAGCTTCTTGGCCCTGTGTTTGAGGGCTGCAAGGGAAGGGAAACCAGGGTGCTGCTGCCTGCTAATTGTGCAGACATTTCCCCAGGCCCTGCTGACCCATCTTTGGGTGGCCACATTCCCCTGCCCTCTGCAGCTCTGTGAGCTCCATCAAAGCCTCCCACAGGGGAGTCCTCTCACCCCAATCTGTCTCCACCCTCCTCAGCTGCCTCCCTGGTAAGCTTGGTCCACTCTCATTAGGACAACTCTTCTCTGATCCCAGTATGGCCTGGCCCACCGGCCCTGAAAACTGCCAGCCACACTGCTGCCCTCTTGTCTTCTCTCCTCCCCCTATGCTGTCCCATCTTTAGGACCCAGAGTAAGTCTTACTTCCCAACCCAACATCCAAACAGTTCAGGCCCAGCCCAGCATGTAACCAGAGAACCCACAACCCAGCCCAAGCCCCATAAATGCATGACGCCCGATGGCCTTTCCCTCCCCCATAAGGAGGACTGTTTCTCAAGGACAAGTTTATTACAGCGAACACACTAACTGCTTTCATACTAACTAAAGGTATAAAAACTACCCAAAAAAATCTAGCTCTCAAGTATGCACAGCTTGGTGTGGGGCCTGGATTGAGCCATGACTTGCTACCTGGCAGGAGTCCATGGCTTCCTCCTGGGCAGGCCAAGAGGCCCAGGAGCCTTCCGCCCATTTCCCAGAGAAGGCTAGGGGAGGTGGGAGGAGGAACTCATATCCAGTCCCATGGTAGTGAGGTCCAGGGCCAAGGTGCAGCTCAGCTGGAATTTGAGGCTGTCCAGACCCCAAACCCTGTTCAGGAGGAGGCTTCAGAGAGGTTCTTAGAAGAAAAGCCAAGGTCGGGGGTGGGGGTGCCTGGATGTGGCTGCCTCCATCAACTCCAATGCACTGACTCCACTGGCTCCCACACACCTCGGCCTAAAGCGTCACTTGCTTTTTTCAGCACTCCCACGGGCTCTCCTACAGTGAAGGGGCAGATGGGAGCCTTTCCAAGGCTCAGAATGCAGACCTGCACCCAATCACAGTGGCACCCAAGGGGGCTGCTCTGGGCCCGTGCTGGCAGAGCTGGAGCTAAGTGGAAAAGCTGCTGAGCCTCGAGAGTAGGGAGTGGGATGAGAGGAGGGTAAACACTCCACCACAGACAAGGTCAGGGTGGCTTGGCCTCCCGTGCCTCAGAACTGGGTGCCATTGGTCCAGGCTCCTGAGAGGGCTGACTTCCGGAAGGCTTGCAGGCCTGGATTGTGGAGCAGCGTGTAGGCCAGACCCCAGCGGGCCCTGCAGCGGCTGGCCCTAGGCCCTGCTCCCTTGGCCTGCATCCCTGTAAGAGAGAGACTGTCTGAATCATTCAACAAACCCAGCCAGCAGGGAACCTGGGCTCAAGCAGTGCCACAGAGAAAAGATTCCTGAGGAGCCTTTGTATTGGGCTGGGAGTGTCATCCTGCAGACGGAAGAGCAGGACCCTGAAGCCCACTTCTGCAGGAAGCTGGGAAAGGGCAGTGTTCTCTGAGATGAGGGAGGGTGAGATGGTGAGGTGACCAATCCCCTTGGTAAGGCAGCCATTTCATTTTCTGTGTGCAAACGTGTGTGTGTGTGTGTGTGTGTGTGTGTGTGTGTGTGTGCTCATATCACGGAAAAAATTACCCTGAGACCAACCAGGAGGGGCGACCACAGGCAGCCAAGAGAGAGAGGAAGTGGGAAATTTCCTGGCACTTGCTCCTAGTGTGTGTGTTTAGGGAAGAATGGGGCCTCCTTCCCTGGAGAAGCTGGGTAGACTCAATGTCCACCCCACCGCCAAGTTATAGGGTATACCTTCTTCTTCCTCCCCTGGTCTGAGGCCATCCTGGGGGCCTGTGGGGCCCTGAGGTTGGGGGCTCCACCTTCGGAGGAGCAGGGTGCAGAAGGCCATCATGGCTGGATGCGACTGGCTGACCTCAATCTTCAAGAAGTTGCGGTATGTGTGGTAGCCTGGGGGTGGGGAACAAAAACACTGGGGAAGGAGGGACCAAGACACCTCCCCACACCGAAACACACACAGGGAATACAGTGCACATGGTGTGTATAAGCACACAGGCACACTGAGCAGGGAGCAGCATGGGGTATGACCCTGTAGGTAGGCACATGCAGACACGCTCGAAGCACACCACAGTGCAAGTCCCATAATACACTCTGTTGTTTTTACTTGCTTGGGAGTCCATTCCCACTCCTAGTGACCCCATGTGAGAGAGTAATGTTTACCAGAGCCAGATCACCCTGTCTTTCTCCTTCAGAGCTTCTAGATGGGTTAAGAGCTGAGCACTCAACCATTGTACCACCAGAGCTGCTTGCATACCCCCTATGGAGTGTAAAACTAAATACTGACGCCCTCCAGACTTGCTGCAGCCTAAGGACTGTAAGATTGAAACTGTCTCAGACTCTTAAGGAAATAGCCTGCTCATAAATAACCAACAGACTCTGCGTTTACTGTCCCCTACGACCCATAGAAAGAAGTCCTCGTGGCACCGTGGGTTAAGCATTGGACTACTGCTAACTGCAAGGTCAGCGGTTCAAACCACCACCATGCCAGGGGAGACAGATGAGACTGTCTGCTCCCATAAAGGTCTATAGTCTCACAAATCCTAGAGGGTGGCTAGAAGTCAGAATCTAGTCCACAGCAGTGCATCATCAGTGGGGGGCGGGCTAAACCTGAACTGACAATTCCCCAGGTTGTCCTCACACATGCTCATCAACTGACCACATCTATGACTCCATGTCGTTCGGCCATCCTTCCCCCTATTTTGACAAACATCACACCTTCATAAAGTCCTCAACTTCCTTGTTCCTGCAATATAAACTATGAATTTGTTCCTGTCAGCAGAACTACTTTCTCCTTTCAGTTTGGATACTGCCGTGTTCATGATCTGTCTCGTCCTGCTCAAATAAACTCATTATAAAATTTAAAATTTGCCTTTATCTCTGACATTCTCTGTGACCAGAGAAATCTCACCTAGCACTGCACATGTTGCTAAGGACACAGATCTCCTCTGTGAACAGCTGTGCCTCGCAGGGGAAACCTGTATCCTCCCCCTGCATCATGCACAAGGGTACTGGGGTCACACGTGTGCTCCCCACTCGATAGACAAACACAGCATGAACACGCATGTGAAAGGCTGATACAATGACTCATGCCATGTGGGAATGCACCCACGCACAGCCTCTGGCACACACCAAGCACGTGCTCACGTGGTCCCTGTAGAAGTGTGTCCCCGAGAGTTGGTGCTGTCCCCAAGAGAGGACACTCTGTGGCCAGACTCTGTAGTCCTTCCCAGACAGACTCACAGGGCCCTGCACACACAGATGTAGGTCATTGGCCTCCTCTGAGCACACACACACGTTGGGCACACGCCTTCCTTCCCACAAAGCTAGCAGAGAGTTGCGTGAGATCCCGTCATAACTTTGGCCACAGAACGTCTTAACCAATGGCTTCCTCAAAAGGTCTCAGGGGAGAGGCTGAGCCATTAACACAAAAAGACATTTTACAGTGAAGGTGACTGGGCCTCTGAGAAGGGATGTGCTTGAGCTGGGAGAGGCTGTGGGTGAAAATCAGCTTTGTCTGGCCCAAGGGACTTCCACTCTCCATGCCTAATGCCACCTCACTGGCACTCCTGCACACACAGGCATTTGGCTGTCAGAGTCGTGGTTTGGCTCTGTGGGATAAAGCACCAGACAGCAAGGTTGGTTTGAGTGACAAAGCTGGAGGTTCAAACTCACCAGCCACTTCTTGAAAACCCTATATGGGATCGCTATGAGTCGGAACCAATTAGACTGCACTTAACAATAGGTACCTTTTGTCTAGTTTCAACACAATGTATACAGCTGTTTGGTGTCTTTGTGCTTTACTTTAATGGAACTGCGTCTCCAGTTTCATCCAATGGTTTCTGTTTTTCTGCTGAACACTCCATTTTTAAGAGCCATCGTATTGCTGTGTACTGATCTCCTCTGCTGTTTCTACCTGCAGCGCTCCACAGTGTCTCCATTTGTATCCGCCTTCTCTTTCCTTCCACCCGCCCAGCACTAGGTCAGGACAACCCCTCCCCTACAGCATGGACAACCTGCCACAAGGCCCAGCCCCTGTGCCCTTACCAGGGTCAAAAGTGGCAGCTCTAGGCGGCAGCAGGCTAAAGTCCATCTGGCCGAGGTGGATGGTGTTGTAGAAGGCAGAGAGGAGCACTCGGTAGACAGCCGCAATGATGCCCACCAGCATGTTGATGGGGAAGAGAAGGAAGGTGACCGCAAAGAGAGCTCGCCTGGGGTGGGGAGAACCGGAAGGCTCAGCCCTCCCCCACCCCCAGAGCCCTAGCCCCTGAGTCAGTGTCAGCTCACACTAGATGCCCACAGCATTACCATGCACCCCACCCTGGACTGGGCTTTTCCCCCACCCCGCTATACCACTGCCTTCCAGAGGGGAAACGGAGGCCCGGAGGGAGGGCGTGGCTTAACCTAGGCTCTCTAGCTAATGAGTAGCAGAGCCCGGCTGTAGAGATATAAATGTGGTCTCTTTGTGACCACAGTGTCTCCCGCCTCCCTCCACTGGGGTCCGAGTCCTTCCTGGGGTCTGAGTTCTCATTCCCACAGCACAGCCTCCATCTGACATTCAAACCAAGTGCCTTTAAAGTGAGGAGCCACCTGATTTTGAGGGAACAGAGCACCAAGGGAAGAGCTGTGCTGATTCCCCCAAACAGGACAGGCCATGTCTTGGCCCCCCTTTCTCAGTGTAAGGAGCTCACTGACTACCCACTGGGCTGCCTGATAGAGAAAGGGAAGGGATGGCAATGGGAAGAGAAGGGCCCAAAGAAAGAGTGAATGGAAGGAGAAGACACCCAGAGCCTGAGGGAGCCACAAGCCCAGGGGCCATCTCACCTGTTGGTCAGCTCTGAGCGTCCATGGGAAGTCTCCAGAAAGGTCCACTGGGCCGCCATGGTCTGCAGAGTCACAGCCAGGGCCATGGTCAGCCAGAAGGGCCTGGGGTGGGGGTTGGGAGAGTGGTCACTGTTAGCAGCCCTCTGGAAAGGGATCCCAGAGCCCTCTGTGCCTTGCCCCACTCACCATGAGGACTCCAGAGCTCGGAGGAGAAGGAGATTCCTGCCATGGAAGACAGGCATGAACACCAGGAAGGCAAGGGTCACCGTCACCAAGAAGAAGATGACTTGCTGTACCAGGAGCCCTGCCAGCAGTGCGGAGTAACCAGGGACAGATATCAGACTCCGAGAGGCCTGGCCATCCCTGCCACCCAGGGACCCGTGAGGGCTTTGGAATCAGGCACACATGGTTTCAGATGCCTACTCTACCACTGCCTAGCTGGGCCGCCTTGTGTAAGTTACTTTACCTCCCTGGACCTCAGTTTCTTCCTCTGTAAAATGGGGACAGTTGTCCTTAGCTCAAGCTCAGAGAACATTATTGAGGATCCAATAAGATAATATCTGTGGCAACTCTTTGAAAACCAAAAGGTGCTCTGCAAACATTATTGTTAAGTGCCATGGAGTTGATTCCAACTCATAGTGACCCTGTATAGGGTTTCCAAGGAAGAGCTGCTGAGTTTGAACTGCTGATTTTGTCGTTCAAATCGACCTTTTGGCCCAGTACTTTTGCCACACTGAGCCCTTGGGGATGGGTCTGCATTTTTAACTAACGTTTGTACTCCTACAGACCTGAGTCTGGCATGCGGTAGTTGCTGGAGACTTATCTATTGAAGCAATTGGCCAATTGTTTATGTGGGATAATGTGTACAAGCACTGGACTGCAAAGCTGGTTTGAACCACAAGGTCGGCGGTGCAAACCCACCCGCAGCTCCTCAGAAACCCTATACAGGGTCTCCATGAGTCAGAACCGACTTGCCAGCATGTTCTTGTGTGCCATTGAATCGGTTCCGACCCACAGCAAACCTGTAGGACACAGTATAACTGCCCCAGAGGGATTCCACGGCTCTAATCTTTACAGAAGCAGCCGGTGGGTTCGAACTGCCGCTTTTCTTTCAGTTAGCAGCCAAGCACTGAACCACTGCACCACCAGGGTGCCTTTTCAGTATAAAATCGAGCAAGGGAATGATGACTTTTAGCCCTCCAGTCCTCTGTCTCCTCCTTCCCCAGGGAACTGAGAACTGAGGGACTGGTAGGGACAGAAGAGAGGCCATGACCCTGGCCCTGTATTTCAGCCCACCTTGTTTTGAGTCCATTGCTCACTGCAGTGCCCTAGGGGAGAATCCGAAACTTTAAAGGTCATTAAAGGTCTTGAAAGGTCATCTGATGCAGCCCTTCAGGGCAGGCCCCACTATGCTGTTCTAGTAATGGTCACTGAATTCTGCTTACATAACCCCAGTGTCTGGGATCTCCTTACCTCGGGAGGCGGCCCTTCAGGTCCCAGCTCTCCCTTACACATGCTTGAATGTGCCTCCTTGAATTAGAAACTTCCAGCCCTGAGTCCACCTTTCATATAAATGCCTAGTGGCACCCAGAGTCCATCCATACCTCATGTGAGGAGTGTCCATTATGAGTCCCTCTGTGCCACAGAGCCTTCCCAGGCCCAGGCAGGTACTATAGGCAGCACAAGCCTGGGGAGCTCTAGTCCCCTCCCTGAGGGATGAGGCAGGGTGGGGTGGACAAGCGGGACTCACCGAGGCAAGTAAAGGCAGTCTGGTAGGCACTGAAGCTCATCCAACTGAATAAGGCCTGGTGAGAAGGATGAAGGCTCTGGGGCCGCGAGTCCTGGGCCAGGGCTGCTCCTCGGTACAAAGCTTGCAGGTTGGACCTGGGGCAACAAAGGAGGACAGGAACCTCAGGGAGCAGCCTCTGCTCCCCAAATTCCTTCTTTGGGCTGGCTTCCGGACCAACCTCACCATCTAATTACAACCCACTGCCTTCAGCCGGGACGCCCAGGGCAGTGGGAGCCAGTGGAGAATACTAATCCAACCTGAGAAGTCTTAAGGGGCTTCCTGGAGGAGGTGACTCTGGGCAGTGTCTTAGAGGGTGAGTAAGAATAAATTGCTGGGGGAGGGGTATCTCTGGGAGCCAAGTTGATACAGTGGGGACAATGGTGGGAGTGGAAAGTGACATATAGTTCAGCTACCAGGGCAGGAGGGAAGGTTGCAGGCAGGCAGGGGCGCTGGGAGCCTTGAATGCCAGACTGAGATCCGTGGGTGGGAACTCTAAGACCTATCAAATGCACAGGGCACATGACTGGTTCTCTGATGTGGGCAAGTGCTTGGATTTCCCCTTTTACCCACCATCCACCTCCTCTCCCCAGGGTTCTGCTTGGAATTTCTCATGCTCCTCTTTGCTCCCCACCAAAGGGCAAGCGAGACATCCAGTGCCTAGAGTAATCTCTCCACCACCCTTGTACCAGCAGGTCACCTCCTCTCCCACTCTCTCTTGGGGCCAGCACAGCCCAGGACCCTGCTCTTGCCCACCGTATGCCTCCTGCCTTTAGTATCCTCCTCCCATTCCTTCCGCATCCCAGGCTGCCTTCCTTATGGAAACCAGCCCACCCAGGGGTCTCTTAGAGCACAAACTCCACCTGCCAGCCCTGAATCACCATGCCCGGTAATCACTCACACACATCCCTCCAACTATACAGAACCGGCCCCCTAGGGCAGACCCAGGCCTGCTGTCTCCACCTCCACAATGCAACCAAGCCTACAGCCCAGGGCCTTCCCCACAGACCTCAGGGTCAGGGGTCCACAGGATTTTGACTTCTTCCTCCCACCATCCCCACCCCACCTCTGCACTGCGGGGGTGGAGGGTGGGGGTGGGCAGTCAGAGCCTGCCACTAACCTGTGTGTCACCATGGAGCGAATCTGGACAAGGAAGGTGAGTGAGCAAGACAGGACCAGGGCTGAGATGTAGCAAACTGAAGGAATGAAGAAGAAGCAAAGTGGATGGCCAGCGCCTAGAAGGTCTCCAGAGGTCTTCAACCACTACCAGGTCAGGTATGGATGGAATTACCCCCATCCCCATACTCCACTCTGAGCAGAGACCTTTGGGTCACTTTCCCGATGCTCAGATCTCCCTGTAACACATGGTGGTCACATGGGGAGATTCCAGCTCTGAGACTGAAGACCTGGTCCGCATCCTGGTCTTGCTGCTTGCATTGTTATGCTCCAGTTTCACTATTTCCTGACTGTGTGGGTTTCAGGAGGTCACACCATGTCGCCCAGCTTGGGCTTGCTCATATACATACTGTCGGGTACATTGCGGGGCTGCCCATGTTGTTGGGTGTCAATTCCAACTCATACCGAATGCATGAGACAGAGGGCCTTTGGGAGGTCACATCATATCCCCAAGCCTGTTATGCTACCTGTATTGTTACTGTTGTTGGTGCCAATTCCAAGATTTTGGTTAGCAGCCAAGCACTTAACCATTGCTCTACCAATATCCCGGGATAATGTGAGCCATGATTCCCTGTCTGTGTCTGCACCAATGCTTTTGGTCAGGGTGCAAAGGATCCAAGTCCGTATCGGTGGCCTAAGTCCATCAGAATGAGAAAGGTGGCCCTGCTACCCACCAGGTGAGGTCCTCTTCCCCAACTCCTCATTGGTTGGCCATGTCTGCAAATTATAAATCTCCTGTGTCCACAGCAGCTGGGGGGCGGGGGTGGGCATTTCAGCATAGCAGTGATGTGGGGCTGCAAACCCCTCACCCTGTATCTACTCAGCCTTATCTTGGCCACACACAGCAACACCTCAAAGTCAAGGCACAGGGATTGTTCCCTTTGGGCAGAAGAGGAAATTGAGGCTCAGAGAGAGGGCCTGACCCAGCAGCCATACTTCTAGGAAGTGATGGAGAGAGATAGGCAATCATTTCCAAGTAGATCCAGAGTGATCCCAGGATTCCTGCACCCTGATCTCCTCATCAGTCACCCCCCCACCCCCACCCCAACCCCGGTTCCTGGGTCTCCTCCACCAGAAACTCGGGATGGGGGAGATCAAAGGCACATGGACAAAGCAAGTGCTGTTCCTACAGGGCTAAGCCAGTGGACCTCCACATGGACAGTACTTTAGGATCACCTGGATTGGGGTGACTTTTAAAACTCCCAATGCCAAGGCTACACTCTGGACCAATGAAATCAAAATCTTGGGGATGGGGACTCAGACCTTCAGTTTTATGAATGTGCCCCCAGTGGTTCCAATGTGCAGCCAGGACTGAGAACCTCTGCTCTGCTGTGGGCTTTCCTGAAAGCAGAGGCTCAGACATTTCGTTCACTCAGTAATTGATGGAAATCAATCCATCAAGCCACACTGAGTGTCTACAATAGTGAGTCCCACATTGTGACTTGCATCAGACACATCTGGAAGGCTTGCTCAGTCTGATGCTGAGCCCCCACCCTCAGAAGCTTGAGCACTGGGATTTTTTAAAACTTCCAGGTAACCCTCAGGCACAGCCAGGGGTGAGGACCACTATTGCAGATTCCTGGGGCCTCTCTGCCTGTCCCTGCCTCAGTCCCCAGTGGCAGGAATAGTAAGGTTGGAGGAAGGAAGACGGTGTGCACAGCTCTGCTCTACTTGGTTTGCCTCTTTGGGAGCCAGCTCACCTGCAGCAAAAGTGCATTCTGGCCCATTTCCTGCCTGCGGTGCATGACTTGGTAAGTGAATAGGTTGGTAAAGAAGAGGAGGGTTAGCAAGACCCCATGATTACTGGCCTGACCTTTGACTTCCATCTGTCTGCCTCCTGCTTTCCTCTCCCTTAATTTGTTCTAAACTCAGGTCTTTCCAAACCCTGGTACCCATGACATCTACCTGCTCTTTCCTCCTTTGGGACCCTGCTTCACCAGCCTTAAATATCTCCCAGCTCCTGCTCCATTCTGAACCCTGCTTTGTGGCTAGATCTGTCCCCACCACCTGACTGAGGACCTCAATAGCAAGGTTGTCTTTGAAGTCACCCAAGAAGGACCTAACCATTTTGCAGGTAGGAAGAGCGAGGCCCCAAGAAGTGAGGCTGCTTGCCCAAATTCATACAGATTATAAGTGACAGAGCAGGGATTCTAATCTAGTCTGCTTGACTCAGAGTCTGAAAGTTCTGTGAATGATCCCAAGCTTATGGTCCAGGCATCAGGTGGGTGGCCCCGGTGAAGGACTGCCAGAGCTCAGAAGATGCCAGGATTTTAGACTAAGAGCAGGCCAAAGGGCTCCCAAACCCAGATCTAATCTCAGTTTTATCCCTGTCTTGCTGAATAACTGTGGGCATATCGCTAATGTTTCTGGGTCTCTGTTTTTCTCATCTGTAAATTAGGAGAGCAAATGCTTCCCTGCTTGGTCCCTCCATCCAAGAAGATTCAAAGGGGAAGCCCTTGAGTGATGTGATGAGCAGAAGTAGAGTCCATTTGCCCTGGACCTATCACTTGCTGTCTCTGAGCCTCAGTTTCCTGCTCTGTGAGATGGGCTTCCTGCTCTGTGAGTAAGGGCCTGAGCTTGGATGTGGGCTGACATGAGCTAAGTCTGCTCCTGCTTGTGACTCAGATGACAGCCAGCTTGAAATGTCTCCAGAGAGGTCATTTTTAGCCCACCTTGTCACCTGCCCAGTTTGTGGGTCTCAGCAGCAACTCTAGGACAGCCTCTGGAATGGGAGCTAAGGAGTTCAGAAAGGTTGTTGTGAAGTGCCATTGAGTTGGTTCTGACCCATAGCAACTCTGTGTAGGGTTTCTGAGGAGCGAGTGGTGGGTTTGAACTGCTGACCTTATGTTTCAAACTAACTTTGCAGTCCAGCGCGTTATCCTGCAGCGCCACACCAGGACTCCACAGGAAGGTGTTGTTGTTGTTATTGTTAAGTGCCGTGGAGTCAGTTCTGACTCATAGTGACCCTGCACAGGGTTTCCAAGGCTGTAAATCTTTATGGGAGCTGAACGCCTCATCTTTCTCCTGCGGAACCGCTGGTAGTTTTGAACTGCCGACCTTGAGGTTAGCAGCCCGATTCGGAACCACTATGCTACCAGAGTTCATGAAAGGAAGCAGTTACTGCATGCACCTTGGTCCACCCCCACCCTCCCAGGAGCAGCTGCAGAATAGGCACACCTCTACCTGCAATACTGGCAGCCTAAGCTCCAGCCATTGCATATTATTCCTCAGAAGCCAAGATGCTACTGCTTCTGACCCTGATGGTCACCTCCATGCACACCAACCTGGAACCCCCAAGTCACCAGGCTTTGTCTCCAGGTGGTAGAGAATGCCCTAGCAGAGGCATCAGGACACGTGAGTTCTCTTGGCCCAACTTCTGGCCTGCTGTGCACTCTTAGCCAACTCCTTCCCCATGTGACAAATGAAATCACCTCCCAGTCTCCTCCACACGGGTGTTGGGAGGTATGGTAGCTGGGTGCTCCCTAGCAGGGCTACTGAAGGCACCAGGTCACAGGAGGATAGGCTGGCATCATTCCTGGCTTGATGCTGGGTATCAGGGGAAGGAAGGAGAAAGGAGATGGCCAGAGAGGACAGGGACAGGAAAGAGGAGGCACTCTCCTTTCCAGCTCCATCCACCTTGAGCATCCCCACGCTCAACAAAGCCTCTAAGACGTGCCCCTCAGCTCAATTGCACCATTGCCTACCTCATCTCCACATCAGGACATTGCATATGTGGGTAAGAGAAGCCACCAAAGCTGACAAGGACCAGGGGGCTATATCTTCAGGTCTCAGAAAGTGGGAACTGGAAACTCCAACCATCCCAATGTGGAGATGTGGCAATAAGACCTAGAGATGGGAAGGGACATACCCAAGGGCTCCCAGTACATTGGTGGCAGGCTGGAACTGAGCTCGGGGATTCTGCCTCATGGTCCCTATAGCAATGGGCCCTCAGACACCCCCAGAAGGTCTCACCTTCCAGTGCCCACAGATGATGCTTCACCAGCTCCACCACCTCCTGCCTGTCGCCTGAAAGCACGATCCCAAAGCCAGCCAGCAGGTAGGACACGTCTGTGGTAATGCCTGCCCTCACCTTCTGGAGAGTGGGGACTACGCCCACCAGCAGCAGGAGGGCCACCTGGAAGAGACCCAGAACGAGAGTGCCAGGGTCTCCCTGTGCTCTCACCCGGCACCACCACCCCAGGAAGAATTTGCCTGCAGTCACATGTCCATCTCAGAGTGTCTTGTCCACCTAAGCAGGAACCTCAGGCCTCTTGGCAACTTTAGGATAATGAACCAAAGACATTCTTTTAAGCCACTCAAATTGTGTGCGTGTGCAAAATTAAATAATGAAATATAATATTGGATATATTTGTAAAATGTAACATAATAAATATTATTTAATATGGAATATAAAATTTTTCAATTTGTGCATGTTGGAGGAAGCTCTTCCTATAAATAAGCATGAGTATTGAAGGTAGACAGATCTGGGCTCAAATTTTGGCTTTCCAAGATATCCTTAGGAACTTGCTCAAGTCACATCTTTGAGCCTCAATCTTCCCATCTGTAAAATGGAGACAAATCATACCAATCTCCCAGAGTTTTTTGAGATTTTTGAGGAGACTTGGGGATGCAGAGGAGGTATTTATCAAGCACATATAAGGGGGCTTCAAAAAGTTTTTGGGAAAATTCCAGTATCCTTTCATTCCATTTTTCCATGAACTTTTTGAAGCTGCCTTGTATTAGCTCATTAAATATTCTAAACTACCAAAGGGGGAAGGGATAGCTATTCTTCCCTTTATAGAGAAGCTAAAAGTTCAGAGAGGTTGAGTAACTTGCCAAAGAGAACCAAGAAGGTAAATAAATAATAGAGCTGGGATTGTAATCCGTGTTTATGTGATTCCCCAAACTCGTGTCCTGACTCACTATATGGGCCCAACAAAAGTAAACAGACCTCTTTCTGGGTAGCTCAACATCCAAGATTTCCAGAAGTAACCGGAAGGTTGTGAGTGGGATTTTTGGATAACTGAGCTGGGCTTGAGCTATCCCAAGCTGTGGATCAGAAGCAAGGATCCAGAGGCAGATGGCACCACAGGATGTAGGACTTACCTGGTAAATGGCCGTCCCTGACAAGGTTGCTGAAAGCACCAGCTTCAGGGGGAGTTGGAATCCTGTAGTCCTCAAAGGAACAGGCATGGTGAGCCCCAACTCTACCCAAGCCCAGAAACCCCCATCCCTCCCAAGAGGCCCAGGAAAAGAGCCCAGGTTCACAGGACTCTGGACCACCAAGGCCAGGCCAGGGGCTTCTTGTTGTTCCAGGCCGAGGATTGCCCTTTCTGATGACAAGGGTGCTGGACGTAGGGGCCAGGAAGTGCCTTCCACTGCACTCACGGGAAGGGAGGGCCTCATTTCCCATCCCATACCTTGCTGAGGGATGTAGATACGGTGTCTGAAGCTGCTCCAAGCCCGAGACAGGAAGCTACGCTTGAAGTTGTGGGAGCTGCAGAAAGACCCAAGTAGGTGAGGATCCTCAGAAGGAGCCCCAGCCCCAAGGCTGAGCCCCAGAGCCTAATTCATTCCTCCTGTCTGCCTCTGCCATGCTGCCCGGTACCTTCCTCCCCAATGGCCCACCTGAGGGTGTACCTGGGACCTCACCTGCTTTCCAGTTTTTTCTGGCAAAGGAGATACCTCAGATACTCCTCAGAGTAGCTGTTCTGTGGTATCTGGAGAGACAGACAAATGGATGAGCAAATAATGTGGCCTGCTGGACCATCCCTGGGGCATCGGCTCTGGGTACCACAGTGGGCATGCAGCTGGTGCTCTGTAAAGCTACTTGGCTGTGAAGGCCAGAGAAGGGCTGAGCTATGTGGATGAGATCCATCCTACACTAAAACTGTCCTTCCCATCTCCACAAATACAAGACCAGTTTATTTCCTACTAAAGGACTACCCATGTTGGGAAGTTCTTCCTAGGGTCTATCTTCAACTCTCTCCTGCTTTGGTTGGTCACACCACATCATTATTTTCCTCCCAGCCCCCTGGCCTAGCACACTCCTGATCAGGCAAGGGGCCATCCCAGGTCAGAAAAACCAGCTTACTGCTACTCAAGGGAGATCACAAGGGTGACTGGATTTGTCTAAGCCACATTCCAGGCCTTGAGCTGTCTGCAAAGTGGCTGAGGCCCATGAGAAGACAGCGTGAGCCCCTGCCTTGGATTACTGGGGGAACACAGAGAGGCTTGTCACCTGTAGCCATGGCAACCATGGCATCCAGACCTGGTGGGGGCCAACCAGCTCAAAGCTTGACTGGGTCCTTTGAGGCTTAAACCTCTTTGACCAAAGGCCAAGAGGGTTTTATTCCCCCCATGACTCTGGAGGCAAAGCATGCAATACAGGGAGAGGTGAGGCAGAGAGCATCCCTGGGGGAGGATGTGCAGAGATGCCTGGCACACTGTGACCTCAGGAGGACCAGCTAAAAAATGAGGGGACAATGGGACTCCCCCAAAGGAGTTAGAGCCTCAGAAGGGCAGTGAGTGATGAGTACTTAGAACCCTACTCACCCACCACGTGAGAACCACGCCAAGTCAGATGGGTCTTCTCAGACCAGAAAAGCCAGATGAGACTCGGGGCTACCCAACAAGCACCTGAGCCCACCCAGCCTCTTCTCCCCTCACTCTTCATTGCCTAAGTGAGTTTACTCATCCTCCAGCTTCCGTCTGATGACCCCTCTCTTAAGCTCTGGACCTGTGGTCCTGCTGCCCACTGGGCATGTCCACAGGAGCATGACCTGACCCCTCATATGGGCACATCCACAACTGAGCATTATCCCTGCATATCTGCTACCTGTCCTAGATGCTACCCTACAGAGTTTCCATCACTGTTCCCATCTGAAAAATAACAAACCCTTTTGTTTCTGTTCTGTGTTCTCAGCCTATCCTGACTCTGGCCCTCTGGCCCTCTGAGGACCTCTGTGGAGTCTTTCTATTCTTCCTCCCTCACCTGCCTACACCTGGACTCACATGGCATTTGGATGAGCCTCGATTGCACTATTGCATAGCACTATAAATATTTGGGGCTGCACCTGTCTCCCGCACTATAATGAGCATGCCTGGAGGTCAGCTCTGGGTCAGTAGCATCCACGCTGGACACATCACAGGTGCTCAGAGCCTTCTTAATAAGATCAAACATCTTGTAAGAATTCTATCTTATCATGTTATGGTCATCTGTCCATCCATCCATCCACTCATCCATCTACTACCAATCCAAAACATTAAAAAAAAAAAAACCCACCATTTTCTGAGGCTCTATTGTGTGCTAAGGGTGCTACAAACACAAATACAAAACAGGCACAAATTCATCTCTGGCCTTTATTGATGCTCTTTTCCAGGCCTGCAATGCCTAACCTTCTAGCTCCACTTTAGATTCTCCTTGTTCTTTGGAATCCTACTAAAGTCTACTTCCTCAAAGAAGCCCTCCCTGCCTCATCTCTCCTAGAACTTCCCCTTATTTGATATTACTCAAATGTATCCAACTTTGTGTTGATTCATAATGCTCTTCTGCCCTGAGGGTTCCTGGAACATTTCAATATCTGCAGATTCAGCTCCTATTAGACACAAGGCCCCTGACTGGTCCCATTATCCTAGCTGGATCCTCAGTGTTTCCGAGATGGAGCTACAACCTTCCTGCCTTCTGATCATAATCCCCTTGGTTAGTTGCAGCTGTTCACACAGCCAGGCAGGGGAGTAGCCTGGCCTTAGTCTGGGGTGAGGAGTGGACCAACCAATCTCTTAGAGATTCAGCAAACGCCTTCTGAGTACTTACTATGTGTTATGAGAGGAAGAGGAGACTTTCTGCTCCTGCAAAGATGTTTAAAGCCTCGGGAACCCTATGTAGGGTCTCTACGAGTTGGAACTGACTCCACAGCACTTAACAGCAACTGTGTGCTAGACCAAGTATGTATAAGGACCAAGTATGTATAAGGACCAAGAGACACAGGAGTTCAGGGTGTCTTTGGGCGCTGAGTAGGAGCTCACCCCAGCCCTGTCCCTTTACCTCACAGCCTGGTCCTGCTCTATGGCTGAAGCTTTTCACCAGCTGCACTGGATACCAGAGGCTCAGGAATCCGAGGCCCAGAAGGAGAGGGAGGGAGGCCAGCAGGGAGTAGTACTTGTAGATCTAGACAGACAGACAGACACCCAGACAGACCTACCTCAGTCTTCCTTCCCAAACTGAGCACCAGAATCCATTTCCTTTCCCCCTCGCACTGGGTTCTGTGAAGGGTCTGAGGATGGTCTGAGTACCAGGGAAAAGTTCTGGTTCTATTGTCCTTGGGTCACCTAGCATAACACACCTTTCCTCATCTCCAGCTCTGCAGGTGTTCTCACCCCAACCCCAGGCTCCTGAACTGTCACTGCCCACTGTGCCCACTGTGTTTACTGTCCATATGTAATGGGAGTTGGTTCTGAATTCATAGCAACCCTGCATAGAGTTTCTAAGGAGCTGCTGGTGGGTTTGAACCGCCAGTCTTGTGGTTAGCAGTTCAGTGCGGATTCTACATAGGATTGTCCTTAGAGGAGCCAAAAGAGAAGAGTTTATGTAATTCCTTTCACCCCCAACCCCAGAAGTAGATGGGGACCTGAAATGGGTTACCCACTTTCTCTGTTCCTATATCCAGAGCTTTTGGACACAGTCCCCTGAAAATCAGACAAAAGCCTAATGCTGTCTGTGTATGCCACCAGGGGAGTGGGTATCTTGCCTCCCAGGCTGACGCCTTCCTGGGGCTGGCCCCCTGTGTACCCACTCATCATTCATTCGTTGATCCAGTATGTTTTTATTGAGTACTAAGTATATGTCAGGTTCTAGGTGGTGGAAATCAAGTTCTCACTCTCAAAGAAACCTCCGAATCTTCATCCTCACCCTGGAGAGACTGGTGAGATCAACTGTATTTACAAGTGGGGAAATTGAGTCTCAGAAAGGTGGCATGGCTTTTTCCAAGGTACTGCGCACCACCTGGCATCATTTGGTATTGTTCCTTAGTTTTTTAACGTGTCTCCCCTTCTAAATGACAGCTTCAAGGGATGAAGGACTTGTCCACAGCTGTCACCCCAGGGCCTAGAAATGTGCTTGAAACAGTTATACTTCAAATAGGCTTGCTGAATAAATGAATGGGTGAATGAATGAATGATGTGATGAAAATGGATTCAAATTCAGGTTGCCTGGCTTGGAAGCCTAATTTATTCCCTTCAGATTCTAGTCTGGGCAACTCCACACCTCTAGCCAGCAGCCAGTAATGAACCAGGTTCTGGAATGTCCTTTAACCTTCTGAGACCACCCCCAAACACTTCCTCTGTCTTCACTTCCACCCACTCCTGTCTGGGGAATCAGTAATGGTCTCTTCCTACTTATCCCATATCTCCACCCTCCTAGACTGGAAACTCCTGAGGACAAGGCCCATCTGGCTTATCTCAGACTCTCCTGTAAGGAAGACACACTTTTAAAGAGTAAATCTTGGCATAGCCGCGGAAGGCTAGAGCTGAGTGAGAGTGAAGCATCCAGCTGATATGAAGTGAGGGAAGATACACAAGAACACCCAAACTTGCAGATAGTATCCATTTGACATAGCCTTGATGGCTTGATAATCAGAATTCGACTACAGGAAGATTTTAAAAGAATTTTTTTTTGGATAATGGGAACAAGGGTAAATTGCTACAATTTGATGAATTTGACCTATATTCATGGAGTACCTCAAAATACCAACAGAGAAGGAAGGAGTGTTCACATCAAGTATCAATCTTATCCCCTCTGTATACAGGATAGATGGGGATGGGCAACTTATGCATCAGCTACCTAAAATGAGGAAGCGATAAAGGCACAAAGTGACTGGCTTACAAGTTTTCAAGAGGGAGTTTAGTTTCAGAGTGTGTGGGTCCCCATTGAATAATTTTCATGTTGCCTAGGCAGATCTGGTGAAAAGAGATGGGAATAAGATTCTTATGATTCAATAGTGAGTAATTGTTATCATGACTAATTGAGACTGCCACAACTGTAAAGGTAGAAATTTTGAAACAAAAATGGGAGAGTGGTTGATCTTTCAGGCCAGAAACAGAAGACTCTGAGACCATCAAGGAAGAAGGGCTGGACCCTATCCAGGGAAGCAGTGGCACCAGAGATGGAGGCAGAGATGGGGACATGGAGAGAGAGAGCAGCTGAGGACTCGAGATTCATGGAAAGAGAGGGACTGAGTGCTGGTGGCCAGGAGGCAGGCTTGCAGAATGTGCCCTTTGGTTGTTTAAATTATTATATATTCCTGAGTGTTTTTGTTTACATCTCCCCACTCCACACACACCCCCAAAAAAAGATAAACAGCAGGAATGGAAGTAAATATTGTTGAATGATGATGCATAGAAGAGATTGTAATCATTGCAATGAAATGATGGTGTAAAGCCAATATTCTTTCTTGTAAACTATCACTCAGTTCACAATTAAAAAAAAAAAAGCAAATCTTGGGCCTAATGGAATGCGGTAGCAAAGCCCATCATATAAAACACTGGGTTTAAGCAGGCTTGTCTGCACATCCCTCTGCCCGAGACCATCTTGTGTCCGTGGTTACCTTGGGTGCCTGAGGACACTCCACCTTCTGCCAGATCTGGACTCCAAAGTGGGCCCAGGAGACTGTGCTGCCGAGGAGGTACGCAACACTGTGCCTGGCTGTGGTACAAGCAGCCAGAGGGTAGTAGAGGACAGGGTAATAGAACAGAGCCAGTAGCTTCCAGGGTCCTAGAGGACAAGATGGAGAGAAACGCATGAGGACATGGGGTCTGGGTCTAGCCCCCCAGGCCTCTCTACTGTAACCATCAACAAACCCCCTGAGGTGGTTGGTTCAGTGGGCAAGAACCCTGGGTTCAAATCCAGATTCAGTATCAGCTCTGTGATCTTAGGCAAGTTGTCTCTGGGAGTCTCAATTTCCCCACCTGATAGCATATGAGGAAGCGTCAAACAGTTCCTGGAAAGATTAAATGAAATACTAGAACTTTTCCAGGAGCTTCTTGAAGGTTCCTCACAGTATCTGTGGAGTGAATTCCAGCTCATGGCAACTCCATGTGCGTCAGAGTAGAATTGTGCTCCCCGAGGGTTTCCAGTGGCTGACGTTCAGTCTTTCTTCCCAGGTGCCTCTGGATGAACTCACATCTCCAAACTTTTTGTTAGCAAGTAAGCATACTAGCTACAGGTATCAGCCAATGACACAAGCATATTGCTGTTGTTGGGTGTCATCAGGCCCGTAGCAACCCATGTGACAGAGAAGAACTACCCCATAGGGTTTCTAGGCTGTCATCGTTATAGGAGCCGATCGCCGGGGCTTTCTCCCAGGGGGCTGCTGGGTGGGTTCTAACTTCCAATTTTTCAGTTAGCAGCCAAGCACTAAACTACTGTGCCCCCCATTAAAACTCACTGCTCATCGAGCAGATTCCAACTCACAGCAACCTTACAGGACAAAGTAGGACTACCCTATAGGGTTTCCTAGGTTGTAAATCAATACAGAAGCCGACTGCCTCATCTTTCTCCTACGGAGCAGCTGCTGAGTTTGAATCATTGAACTTTTGGTTAGCAGAACAATGCTTCATCCACTGTGCCACCAAGGCTACTTAACTGATCCACTGCCCTCAACTAGAGTCTGACTCACAGCAAACCTATAGGATAGAGCAGCAAGGCCCCATAGGGTTTCCAAGGCTGGAATCTTTATGGGTGAAGATTGTCATCTGTTTCTCCTTTAGAACTGCTGGTGGGTTTGAGCCACCTACTTTTCAGTTCACAACCAAACACTTGACCACTGTGCCACCAGGGATCCTTGATTGTTATGGAAAAGCTTTTTTTTTGCCAAAATTTATAACATCATTCACAGACCATACAAAATTATCAACTGAAAAACTAGCCTGCCATATGTGGTCAAACATTTAACTAACTCACCCCTAATGTGATGGTAGCGTAGTGGTTACGAATCCAGCTGCTAACCTCAAGGTCAGCAGTTCAATACTACCAGCGGTTCCACGGGAGAAAGATGAGATGTTCTGCTCCCGTAAAGATTTAGAGCTTCAGAAACCCTGTGCTGGGTCACTATGAGTTGGAACCGACTCCACGATACTTAACAACAACAACAACTGTGTGATGGGGTCGGCAGTTTAAGTTCACCAGCTGCTCCTCAGAAACCCTATACAGAGTCGCCATGGGTCAGAATCGACTCAACGGCACTTAACAACAACAACAACAACAGTGTGATGACTGGAACTGCAGTTACCTTGGCAGGACCAGATCAAATGATTTTGAGGGCCTTGTACGGGTGGCGGACCTGATGTTCCTCACCCATGCTGTATAGGGGTCTAAGGAGAGACTGGTGGGTTTGAACTACCAACCTTGTGTCTAGCAGTCCAGCGATTATCCTACAGCACCAGCCGAGAGTCCAGCTCCTTAATTAGTAAGGGTTACGAGTAGGGCTGCTAACCTCAAGGTCAGCAGTTCGAAACTACCAGCCTTTCTGTGCGAGAAAGATGAGGCTTTCTGCTCCTGTAAAGATTTATAGCCTCAGAAACCCTATGCGGGGTTGCTGTGGGTTGGAACCGACTCCACGGCATACCACTACCACCACCAAATGAGAAGATATATGTATAGTGCTTAGGACACTGCTCAATAAATTAAGGCAGCAATAAATCATTATTCCCTTCTCAAACCCTCAGTTTCCTCTCCTGTAAAATGGGCTCAGAGCCATACTAGCAGGGTCATTATGAGGACTGGCTCATCTCCAGGGAGTCCTAGCCCAGGGCAGTGGGCCCACCTGGTGGTCACCGTCCTTGTCACCATCACTCCGTTGAGTTAAGTCAGGATCCCTTTCTTGTGACACTATCATCCTTCATTCTCACACAGGGCTAGGTACTCTGGGGGCCTCGGCCTGTGTCCAGGAGTGGGATTTGCCCAATGACAGAAAAACTAGAAATGGCACTAATGACCCACCAGCTGGGATTCCCAGCACCATGGTGGGCAGGTAGGGAGGGGAAGGGGCAGCACCTTCTCAGTTGACATCTCATGACATGGTATAAGGGCTGCTTCGTTAACCTACCGAGGAAGCCTGCCCCAGTGCTCAGGACTGCCCACCCAGCTGCATTCGTACCTTGTCTGGGTGCTCTGATGAGGGTTAGGAAGGGCAGTGGGTCCTCATCAGAGATCAGCAAACATATGGAGCTGAAGAGGACCATGAAGACAGCAGCGGGCACCATCCAGGGCTTGTCTTCAGCGAAGAAATTCACAGGGCTGGTGTAGAAGCAGGAACAGGGTAGGAGGGAGGTGCTTAGCCCCTACACCCCCAGTACCTCTAGGCCATACTCCATAAATCATGAAGTAGAGTTAGCTCCATTTTCCAGATAGGGAAACTGAGGTCCTTTCAGTCATTCAATTCTACAAAGATTTGTAGAGTATCTCCTATATACCAGGCATGGAGTCCTGTGACTAAGTGACTGGAGGGACCCCCACCCCAACACACCACACACACACACACACACACACACACACACATAAACACACTAGAAGCATGCCCAAGCATTGCTCCCACCATACACCATGGAAGCGCCAGGAAAACATGCCGCCTCCACACTAATCTGTCTAGGCTGGCAAAACTTCAGACAGCTCAGCGAGTCACACCATCCTTGTGCAATAGCCACCGCCCCTGGCCTGGGTGTGGAGCTGGGGGCAGAGGGCAGACAGCGGGCACTGTTGTCTCAGGCATCTCTCCTCTGGGCTCCTGCATCCCAGCTTGCCCTTCCATCCTACGAGTTCAGTCCTACTTTGTTCTCCTCCCACATCCCAAATCCTACCCAAACAAGGTAGAGGCCCCAGATGGTTCCACACACACCAGTATGGCAGGACCCCTGGGTGCACATCTTAAGTCTGGAGTGCCAAGCTGTGTATATTGGGGTTCTATCCATCACCTTCCTCAACCTCTGACTTGCTGCACACAAGCCCACCCATTTCCATCTTCTCAGGGCCATCTCCATGCCAGGCTCTGAGGCTACAGGGCCCAAGAAGACAGGGGGAGAAAGTTCCAGCCACGTGGCTGAAGGTTCCCATGAATCTGTCTTTAACAACAGGATCCACAGGGGAAACCAAAGTCAAGGTGACTTTGGCATGGTCATGGTCTGCCCAGACATCAAGGACATGTTGAGGAGCTATGTCTTAGAGTCAGGCCTTGATGGGCTCACATATTCCTGGAGTCTAGGATGGAGTCCTGTTTCCTCATGTTATGGACCACGGGAGCAGGTAGACCTGAGTGGGCCCCCCTCCCCTCCCTCTGGGGGGTCTTAACTAAAACTGGAGATTAAGGTAGAGATGTGGAGGGAAGTAGAGAGGGTTGTCACTGAGACCAGATCTGGGTACCTAACAAATCACCTACCCTTCCAGAGTAGCCCTTGTCTGCTGGAACCCTGAATAGAGATGCCCAGACCACAGTACCTACCTCGGCAGCCCAGGTCTGCCATGCCCACAGTGGGGCCACAGCTGGCGACGCCGCACCAGTCCAGCCAGTAGCAGTAGCACAAGGACCTGCAGGGAGAGAATGGGAGAAGACTTGGCGTGCCCAGACTTTACCCAAAGAGCTTGTCTCAGCCCTCAGGATAACTCCCCTTCCTCCACCGTTCATACTCATGGGGCATCTTGGGGGATAACTTAGAGGTGACAGACATCTGGAAGATTGGACTTGGCCTGCCTACTGGTTTGGGACCTGATCTGGGAGGATTCCCAGATTCCCCTGCCACATTCTGAGCTCCCAGAACCCCCTGAACCAGCCCCACCAAGAGGCCCTCTGGTCATTGCAGCAGGTTGCAGCCATAATGAACTCACAGACAGCAAGGCCAGGCAGGTGTGGAAGAGGCTGGGTGGTACGCTGAGCTGGCACAAGGGTACAGACCTGCAGAGAGAACAAAGGTGGCGCCAGGTCTGGGTCAGACCCCAGGTCTGGGGTGCAAGGCTGCCTACATTGGGGCGTCACTAACCACCCCCGTGATCCTCTGGCCCCTCTCACTAAGCCTACCCAGTTCCGTCTCTGCAGGGTCATCCTGGGCTCTCATGCACCTATGGTGTACTGGGCTCTGAGGTTACAGCAAGGCAGATGTGCATGGATGGCTCTGCCCAGAGTGTGCCAGTTTGCCCTGCACCCATCTTCCTGCTCACCTAGATATTACCTACCTACCCTTTAAGGCCCACCGCACCCCGTTCCACTCAGGACTCACAGAGCTCACTACACAAGTGTCTGAGCCAAGCAATCAAGACTATGACCTTGCTGTCCACTCACTGCTGGTACCGGAGACTGGTTATGCTCTCAACTGGACTGAACTTCCTTGGCTTCCAATCCCACCCATCAACCTGGACTTAGGTCTTTTCTTTCCCTACTTCTCTCTCATGAAGGTCTCCGTATACAGTTAGACAGGTTGCATGACAAGTACTTAGAACCCTCCTCACCCACCATGTGCATCTTGCACAAGGATGCCTGGCCGAGAGAGTGCATGGGGTTTGAAATCCAGGTGACACTGTGCCTACTGAGAGTGCTTGGTCTCTCTAATTGCCACAAAGGTTCCCTGTGGGCTGCCAGATGGGCTACATTTGCTGTAGGTGAGCACAGAGACAGTTCCATGGTGGAGATACTGAGATCACCGAGGACAATGGTGATGACCCTATGCTGCACAACAGCATGAAGCACTGCCCATCCTGTGCCACCCTTACCACGTTTGAACCCATTGTTGACTGGCATCTGAAAGGTGGCTTTGTGTAGACATGGAGGCCCCTGCGGGCGCATAGTTTGCACTTCATTACAACAGATAACTTAAAGGTTGGAAGTTTGAAGCTACCCAGCAGCACTGTAGAAGAACTTTCTGGTGAACTGTTGTTACTAACTGTCGTCAAGACATTCTGATTCATAGCGGCCCTGCATAGGGTTTCCAAGGAGTTCCAAGGGTTTAACCCTTTGGTTCACAGCCAAATTCTTAACCACTGCCCCACTGTGGTGGTAGTGATTGTGTGTCATTGAGTTGGTTCCGACTTATAGCAACCTTGTATAGGGTTTCTGAGGCTGTAAATCTTCATGGGAGCAGAAAACACCACTGTAAGCCCGGTCAGATAGCTCCAGCTTCAAGTAGTACATCATAAATAGTTGCTGGGGAAAGGCCAGGTTGTATTTCAGAGATATTTAGGAGGAAGAATTTACATGCCTCAATGTGGAGGAGCTGAAGGAAGGGAAGCTTAAGGGATGACTGTAAGAGTGGGTCTCATCCCAAAAGGAGGGGTAAGAACCAGAGTTTTATGTATGTAGCCCAAGGAAGCTAAGACTTGGTTGTGTTGGGGTTGTGCTGTGTGCAGTGTGGTGAGGAGTGGCAGAGTCTGAGTGGCAAGGACATCAGATCAGGAGCCCAGACAGCTGTTACTGAGCAGGAGCCTGGAAGGGTGCATGCAGGGAGATAGCAGAAACTCCCTGCCCTGGTGAAAGGAAACAATGACCATCCCGGTGGGGGTATTGGGGGCCCGAAAATACTAAGAGAGCTGGGGTCCTACTTCACAATGTTCTTCCACCAACGGCAAACGGTCTGCAGCTCACCCTGGCATTGGCCCACATGATGAGTGAACAGGCAGGCAGGGAAGCCCTGGGAAGTGGTGGGGAGGTGAACATGGGCCACAAATGTATTTGTATCCCAAGGCTCTGGATGGGAAGTTTTGCACTGATGGTGGGTGGGTACCCATGAACACAGATATCACAGGTGGGTGTTGATGGGCTGGGCACATACCAGACTAGGAACATATCTGGCTGGGAACATACCCTCTGGCTAGAGGAGTTCCCTGAGGGAACTCTGTTCATACACGTGACTCCCACACTCACAGAAGACCCCCAGAATGACACATCCCTTCCTCATCAACCTCACCAACCAGGTACTGTTACCCCAGGGACACCTGAGTCCATTTCAGCCACTGCCACCTGTGCCCACCAAGCCCAACTCCCGACTGAGCATTGCTGGGGCAAGTAACCAGCGTCTGGGGCTCCCCAAAGCATTGATACACTGTCCCTGGGGTGTCTGACTCATGCAGGGAGAAATGAGCCCAAGTTCATCTCCTTGGGATTCCCCTGGGCTCCCAGTTTCCTGCCCTCACCCTTGGGTATCGGGACAAGCAACTCAACTTGGTTCAGCATAGACTCAAAACCTATACATTCTTAAGGATGGCATGGCTAGCAGTTAGAACCACCTAAAACGCCAAGCCCACTGCTGTTGAGTGGATTCCTACTCATGGAGATTCCATGTTTTACAGAATACAACCATGATCCCCAGGATGTTCCTGACTGTAATTTTCATGGAAACAGATCACCAGAGCTTTCTTCCACGGCACTGCTGGATGGCTTCAAATCACCGTCCTTTAGGTTAATTGTTGTTGTTAAGTGCCATCGAGTCGGTTTCAACTCAGGAGTGGCTGGTGAATTTGAACTTCTGACCTTTCAGTTCAAACCGACCTTGTGGTCCAGTGCTTACCCGATAGCTCCACACCAATAGTCTTTTAGGTTAGTGTAGAGCACAAACTGTTAGAGCCACCCAGGGACCTCAGAGAGAGGAAGAGACCTGCACACACCAGAGGCCACCACATTAGAGGCTGCCCTTCCCACCTAGCTTCACCCCTGAGCCTTAGTCCCTGTCACGAAGGTCACTTGATTTGGACACCAGTTTTATATCTAAACACCCCAGCACAGAGCTAGCTGCTGGTACCTGGCCCACAGCCAGTGTCCAGGCCTACACCTCCACAGCACACAGCTTCCAATCAGGGCCCTAACCTGTGTTCCCCAACTCCTAACACATACAGCAGGCTCTCTAGGTCAGCCAGGGAGGGGGAGTGGTAGCATAGCCTCCTGCTGGCAGGCTGATTTCCAGGTGGTCAGAACCTTGAGTTCGACAAACAACAGCTCCTTCCTCTAAGGCCCGGGTGGGGCCTCCGTCCCTGCGGGTGTTCCAAGCCTGGCCAGGCCACAGCCCCAGCCCTTGGGGAAGCACAAGAGCATTTTTCCTTCTCCAGTGTCAGTTGTTGATGGAGAACAGATGTGCACACATCTGGTTTGTCAGCCCCTCCCCCTCCCCACCACCCCAGCATCCCCAGCCTTACCTTTCTAGTTCCCCAAACCCTCTGACAGAGCAGGGAGCTGGGAGCTGGGAGCAGGCCCAGAAACAACAGGGGGAGAACTGAGTTCTGGGTCCCACACCTGCAGGGGTCTTTGGTAGCAGGTAGGGGGCACAGAGAGGCCTGGGTCCTCCGCCAGGACACCAGACTAAACAAAGATGAAAAGGGTCTGGGTGAGCCAGGCCCACTCTAGGTGGGCCGAGGCTACCTCCCTCCCTTCTCCAGGCTGGCACTGGAACCACTCACCTGTCCCAGATGAAAGGGCTGGGGGTGTTTCCCTCCCTCCACACCATACCCTAAACAGTCACCAGAGAGACCAGTAACCCCTGAAAGACCAGTCATTGGAAGTACCACCAACCTGCTCACAGGCCCAAATCTCCCAGGGAGCTGCTCAAAAGACAGTCAGCAGAGTAGAGCTGCCTAAGAATCTGTAACTTAACACACCTCACAGGTGGCCTTGAAGTAACCAGCCTGACCCAGATCCCCACCTCAAACACATTAACAGGAGTGCAAGGACTATTGTTTCAATGGAATAGACCTTACATTTAAAAGGAGACTGGAGCCCAGAGAGGTTGCGACTTTCTCAGAGTCACACAGCACATGAAAAACGCACCTGGGCTAGAGAACCCACCTTAGAAGCCTATGCCCAGGGTGCACGTCCCCGTTCTGTGACCTCTGCCACATCCCACTCTGTGAGCAGACCTGGTCAGAGCTTCTATACTTACTCATCCAGCTGGACCTCTTGGCCTTCTGGGGTCTCATCGATGTACCAGTTGCCATAGGAGTAGTCCTCTGTGGCCCCGGAGGTCTGGTTCCCCGCTGCATGGGTTGACATTCTCGGACCTTTGCCTTTGACCCCAGACAAAAGAAAAATCACCTCTATAAATGTGAAAAGAGACTTTAAAAAAGAAAAACAAAATCCTAAACAAAGAAACTTTTCTCTTAATCCAAAAAGGTTACTTTCTTGCTTTTAGCTGTCTGGGAAAAACAGTCTGGGAGTGAGGGCCTGGGCAGGCTGGCACAGGAGGAGGGGACATTCCGCTCATGTCCCCTCCTGTCCTGTCCTGCCTATTTTCTGCCCAGTCCTGCAGAAGTTAACTGCACCCCCTTCAGAGGTCTCTGGGGCATCTGTCTGTCTATCCAACAGGTCTTCTCTCAAAGGAGATTTTTCAAAGAAAGTTTGGTCAGTTTGAACTGCCCACGGACATTCCTACTCCTTCCTCTTCCCAAGCCCACCCTGACAGACTCACAGACATGCTCCCAAGGGAGGAAAGAGGCAGAGATGAAAGGGTAGGCGGGTTGCAACCCGGACTCAGCAAGGTCTAGCCGGCCCTCCCAGCAGGACACCCCGGCTCCCTCACTCTCAGGGTCCAACCCAAGCCCCTTTGTTTGGATACCTCCCTCAGACTCACCCGCCTCTGGTCTCTTTGGGCATCAGTGATGAAAACACACCATGGTCATTGACAAAGCCCCCTCCTTGGGGAGGGGCCCAAGTCCCGGAGGGGTGTGGCCAGGAAGGCCTCCCTTCCCCCCCCCCCACCTGGCTGCGCACACATACCTTCTCCAGCGCCTTCCCTACTTCCCTAAAGCTTCCACACCTGCCCACCACATCTGCAGGGGCCCCCACAAACCCAGCATTCCGACAGCCCAAGGAGACTTCTGGGGCTGGGCTGGGGGCGGAGGCAAGGAGGGGGCCTGTTCATTCCTTGTGGAGTTTTCATGAAGGAGGAAACATGTGTCTTACTGGTAAAACCTTTTTGTTTCTCCAACTAGATTTCACAAGAAGATAACTCACCCCCACAAGGCAGAAATTAGTCTTTTAAACACAGTCCAGACTCCTGGATAGGCAAGGAGGGCGCTGCCTGGCTCTTGGCTCCTCCCAGGAGTAGGGTGAGGAAGGTGAAGTCTGGTAAAAACTGTGGGTACCTCCCCCACCTACCTTCCCTGAGAAACTGGACCCCTGGCTGGCCCCTTCCTTCTTCCTGGATCCCAGCCCAGAGGGAGGTGCAAGATGCAGATGAAAACAGAGAGTAGTTCTCGGACCTTAATTCCTGGGTTCCTGAACCCTAATGCCCCACAGGGGCTGGGAGGTAGCTCTTCCCAGTCAAGACATTCATTTCACAGACTTTTTAAAAGGCATCTATTCATGTTATCATATGGTCTGCACTTGGCTGCTGACCCAAAGGTTGTGGATTCTAATCTGTTTTAGTAAGATGACAACTATTGAAAAGCCTATGGTTCAGGGTTCTACTGACACCTGTGGAATCTTCATGAGTCAGAATCTACTCAACAGCAACAGGATTGGGTCTCATGAAAAACAAACAAAACCTATAAAATCAGTTGCCATCAAGTTGATTGTGACTCATGGCAACCCCATTGGTGTCAGAGTAGAACCTCTGAGTCACAGGGTTTTCAATGGTTTATATCTTGGAAGTCAATTGCCAGGACTTTCTTCTGAGGTGTCTTTGGGTGGACTTTTCCATTAGCAGCCATGTGCTTTAACCATTTACACAACCCAAGATCTCCACCCACTCATGATACCTCCAACCATTGGAGTTTAGTTGGAGATGAAGAGCTCATTTCCTCTACAAAACTGACATGATCCTGGCTGGGTGTTGCTGCCTGTCAGAAACTGCTTTCTTCTTGAAAGGAGCCTGACTCAGCCTCCCCCAGACTGGCTTGCTCATTCATTAATCCACAAATATTTATTATACACCAGTTACGTGCCAGGTCCTATTCTATACGCCAAGGATACAGTGCTGAGCAGGATAGACAGAGGTCCTCAAGGAACTTACTGTGCAGTGGGAGAGACAAGTGTTAGGAGGAAAGTCCAGCCCAGAGAGGGAGGACAGAGATGGACAGGAGTAGGCAGGGAAGGCCCGGCTTAAGAGGTAGTATCTGAGCAGAGACCTAAAGGAAGGAAGATGTTCTTACCTAGACAGTGAGGAAAGGGCTTCAAGCTGCCTGAAGGAATCCTCATCTGCCTAACAAGCCCAGGCACAGCCCCTTCCTCACTGTACTCCTGCTTGGACCAAACCCTGCTCAGCCTGAAAAGGGACAGCCAGTGGGCATCACCCCTCCTAAGGGAGCCCAGTGTCCATGGTGCTCACATCGCAGGCCATCTTCAGGGATGCCCTAAGCAGAGGGGAGGAAATAGTGAGCTTCGTTCGTCCTTCTCCCCTGGTGTGGGCACAGTAACCAGAGGGCAGGCAGAGAGGCTGGAAGGGAAAGAGTCTCAGAGGCATGTTGCAGTTATGACATGCACTGAAATTGCTCCTCTGGCCACACATCTGACATCACGCATCTGGAGTCCTAGGGTGGTGTTAGAGGATTAGCACTAGACCAATAGGTTGGCGGTTCAAACTCACTAGTCATTCCTGGGGAGCCCTATATAAGGTCACCTATATAAGGCCCTATATAAGGTTAACAACAACTTAACAACCATAATATCACCTCAAAGATTCAAGTCAAGCTCGTACACATCTTTTACTTAATACATTATTATTCTATATTAAAACGACAACTGCACCTTCCTTGCTCTCACTGACGAAAACTGGCCTAGGATGTGCTCAAATTCATTCTTTTCAGTTTCTTCTCTTTCTACAGCCAGCAGAGCAAGATTACATAGTTAGTCTTGACCCATGGAAGCTCTCTAATATGAAAGCATATGTTTTAACTTGCTAAATGATCTCTCATAGTGATGGAAATCGTCATGGTTAATAAAAACTGCTCAGTGCACCAGCCCTCCCCAACCTTTCAATGACTCCCAGGGCACATTCCTGCCCTGGCCATTCTGGCAGATCCAGAAGGTTTCAGTATGACAATGGAAAATACTTTGGTTGGGGAGACAGCCCACCAAGTTTTGAGCCCTGGGGCTGGCTTTGTAACCAGTCCATCTCTGTCCCACATAGAGGTTCTCTAATTATGATCTCTCCTTCTTCTAAGACCTCCACTTCCTCTCTTCCTGGTCCAAGAATATGGAGCCAACATACATGTCGTTGGTTGTAGCAAGAAAGTCAAAGTCATGAAGAGCGACTGCAGCCTGTCTGGGTGTCCCCTACTTTCCTGGTTCCCCATCCACAGGTTGAGTGAAGAGTCACATGACTCAGACTGAGAGGGAGACTCCACTTTCAGAGCCCAAAGTACCTCTTCAGCTTAGAACTAGAACAGCTGAAAAATGAGAGTCAACATTGTTAAAAAGATCATCCCCAAACTGCAAGCTGGCAAGGAAAATGATCAGAAAGAGAAAAATGCTGTCATGGATCGAATTGTGTGCCCCACCCCATCCCAACTATCTGCCAACTTCATTGGACAATAATTCTCAGTGGCTTGGTCGTTATATGATGATGTAATCATCCCCAATGATGTGGTATGATATGATCAGCCAATCAGTTGTAACAGGGCTAGGGTCCGATGTAACGTCTTATCTGGGTCAAAGCCTCAAACTGATACAAGAAGAGTTTTCCTGGGGTGTGACCTGCATCACCTTTTATTTTACAAGAAATAAAAGGAAAGAGAAAGAGGAACCTCCTACCATCACATAACAACAACAGTGTATAAACTTTGGTGTGTTAAAACCATCCATTTGTGGTATTTGTGTTAAAGCAGCACTAGAGAATCTGACCACCACTCATCTGTCCGTTTGTCATACTGTTGTGGCTCTTGTGTTGCTGTGACTCTGGATGCTATGCCAAGGGTACTTTAAATACCAGCAGGGTCATCCATGGTGGACAGATCTCAACTGAGCTTCTGGACTAAGACAGAGTTGGAAGAAGGAGACATACTACTTCCAAATATTTAGTCACTGAAAACTGCATGAATAGCAGTGGAACATTGGCAGTACCAGATTACTGAATATTGAAGCATGATGAAGAGCACCAGAATATTGTCAGATGTAGTACCAGAAGATGAGCCCTTCAGGTGAGAAGATATTCAAAATATGACTGAGGAAGAGTTGCCACCTAGAAGTAGAATTAACTGTGATGACGTGAATGGAGTAAAGCTTTTCGGACCTTCATTTCCTGATGGGGCAAAACTCAAAATGAGGAGAAACAGCTGCAAACATCCATTAATAATCAGAACATGGAATATGCGAAGTATGAATCTAGGAAAATTGGAAGTTGTTAAAAATTAAATGGAACGCAAAATCATCAATATCCTGGGCATTGTTGTTGTTGTTGCTAAGTGCCGTCGAGTCAGTTCCGACCCATAGCGACCCTATATAGGGTTTCCGAGGCTGTAAATCTTTACAGGAGCAGAACACCTCATCTTTCTCCCACAGAGCAGCTGGTAGTTTCAAACTGCTGACCTTGTGGTTCGCAGCCCGATTCATAACCACTACGCTACCAGAGCTCCTTTAGTGAGCTGAAATGAACTGGTTCTGGCCATTTTGCATCTGACAATCACATGGTTTATTATGCCGGAAATGACAAATGGAAGAGGAATGGTGTCACATTCATCATCAAAAAGAGCATTTCAAGATCTGTCTTGAAGTACAATGCCATCTGTGATAGAATAATATCCATACACCTTCAAGGAAGACCAATTAATACAACTATTATTCATATTTACACACCAACCACTAAAGCCAGTGATGATGAAATTGAAGAATTCTACTAACTTCCTTAGTCTGAAATTGACCGAACAAGCAATCAAGATGTATTGATAATTACTAGTGATTGCGATGCAAAAGTTGGAACCAAAGAGGAAGACTCAGTCACTTGAAAATATGGTCTTGGTGATAGAAAGGATGTTGGAGATCATGTGATACAATGCTACAAGACCAATGACTTGCAAATACCTTTTTTTAAAACAACATAAAAGATGACCATACATATGAACCTAATAAGATGGAACACACAGAAATCAAATTGTCTGCATCTGTGCAAAGAGATGGTGGAAAAGCTCCATATCATCAGCCCCCAAAACAGGCCAAGGTCAGACTGTGGAACAGACCATCAATTGCTCATATGCAAGTTCAGGATGAAGCTGGAGAAAATTATAAGTCCATAATAACCAAAATATGAACTTGAACATATTCCACCTGAATTTAGGGATCATCTCAAGAACAGATCTGATGAATTAGACATTAATGACAGAAGACCAAAAGAATTGTGGGATGACATAAAGAACATCATTCAGGAAGAAAGCAAATGGTCATTAAGAAGACAAGAAAGAAGGAAAAGACAAAAATGGGTATCAGAAACATGCTCAACAGCTAAAAATGCTAAAGCAAATGAAAAAAATGAGGAGGTAAAAGATCTGAACAGAAAATTTCAAAGGGCAGCTCAAGAAAACAAAAGTCAAATATTATAATGAAATGTGTAAAGACCTGGAGTTTGGAAACCAAAAGGGAAGAACATGTTCAGCATTTCTCAAGCTGACGGAACTGAAGAAAAAATTTAATATTGAAGGATTCTATAAACAGAGTCCTGATGTGACACTGTAGGGTAATGCACTGGCTCTAAAGGTAAGTTTGAACCACAAGGTTGGTGGTTCAAATTCACCAACCACTCCTCAGAAACCCTATGTTGGTTACTATGAGTCAGAACTGGCTTGATGGCACTTAACAATAAAACAAAATATTGAATAATGCAGAAAGCATCAAAAGAAGATGGAAGGAGTAAACAGAATCATTGTACCAAAAAGAAATGGTCAATGTTCAACCATTTCAATGGTGCTTGTGGCACATTCCTGCCAATGATCAAGAGCCAATAATACTCAAAGAAGTCCAAGGTGCATTGAAGTCATTGGCAAAGAACAAGGCTCCTGGAATTGATGGAATACAAATTAAAATCTTTCAACAAACTGATGCAGCACTAGAGACATTCGCTCATCTATGCCAATAAATTTTGAAGACAGATACCTGGCCAACTGATTGGAAGAGTTCCACGTTTGTGCCCATTCCAAAGAGAGGTGACACAAAAGAATTAGGAAATAATCAAATAATATCATTAATATTGAATGCAAGTAAAATTTTGGTAAAGATAATTCAAAACGACTGCAACAGTGCATTAATAGAGAACTACCAGAGGCTCAAGCCAGATTTAGATGAGGATATGAAATGAGGGATATCATTGCTGATGTTAGATGGATCTTGGCTGAAAGCAGAGAATACCAGAAAGACATTTACTTGTGCTTCATTGACTACGCAAAGGCTTTCAGTTGTGTGGATCATGACAAGCTCTGTACAACACTGCAGATAACAGGTATTCCGGACCACTTCACTGTGCTCATGAGGCACCCTTAAATAGACCAAGAGGCAGTTGTTTGAACAGAACAAGGAAACCAAATGGTTTAAAATTAGGAAAGGTATGCACCAGGTTGTAGTCTTTCACCATACTTA